>NC_089837.1:524344546-524944546 GCF_035609145.1 Eleutherodactylus coqui | reverse complement strand
TACCTGCAGAAGCCAAGGAATAGAAGCATGTGACCCAAAGAAGCAAGAGGATCAGGAGTCAGCTAGCACCTATACTGCTCGAAAACCGGTACCAGGATTTCATGCAGGGAGACCTGGTACTAGTTCCTGAGCAGAAGGAGAAAGAGGTACAACAAAAAATGACTCTACCCACAAAGAACAGAGCAGAGGAGAAAGAGGTGCAGCAAGAAATGACTCCACCCACAAAGAGCAGAGCAGTGGAGAAAGAGGTACAACAAGAAATGACGCTACCTACAAAGAGCAGAGCAGAGGAGAAAGAGGTACAGCGAGAAATGCCTCCAGCCACACAGAGCAGAGGAGAAAGGGGTACAACAAGAAATGACTCTACCCACAAAGAGCAGAGGAGAAAGAGGTACAACAAGAAATGACTCTACCCACAAAGAGCAGAGGAGAAAGAGGTACAACAAGAAATGACTCTACCCACAAAGAGCAGAGGAGAAAGAGGTACAACAAGAAATGACTCTACCCACAAAGAGCAGAGGAGAAAGAGGTACAGCAAGAAATGACTCTACCCACAAAGAACAGAGCAGAGGAGAAAGAGGTACAACAAGAAATGACTCTACCTACAAAGAGCAGAGCAGAGGAGGAAGAGGTACAGCAAGAAATGACTCTACCCACAAAGAGCAGAGGAGAAAGAGGTACAACAAGAAATGACTCTACCCACAAAGAGCAGAGGAGAAAGAGGTACAACAAGAAATGACTCTACCCACAAAGAGCAGAGGAGAAAGAGGTATAACAAGAAATGACTCTACCCACAAAGAGCAGAGGAGAAAGAGGTACAGCAAGAAATGACTCTACCCACAAAGAACAGAGCAGAGGAGAAAGAGGTACAACAAGAAATGACTCTACCTACAAAGAGCAGAGCAGAGGAGAAAGAGGTACAGCAAGAAATGACTCTACCCACAAAGAGCAGAGGAGAGGAGAAAGAGGTACAGCAAGAAATGGCTCTACCCACAAAGAGCAGAGGAGAGGAGAAAGAGGTACAGCAAGAAATGGCTCTACCCACAAAGAACAGAGCAGAGGAGAAAGAGGTACAACAAAAAATGACTCTACCTACAAAGAACAGAGCAGAGGAGAAAGAGGTACAACAAGAAATGACTCTACCCACAAAGAACAGAGGAGAAAGAGGTACAGCAAGAAATGACTCTACCTACAAAGAACAGAGCAGAGGAGAAAGAGGTAAAGCAAGAAATGACTCTACCCACAAAGAACAGAACAGAGGAGAAAGAGGTACAGCAAGAAATGACTCTACCTACAAAGAGGAGAGGAGAAAGAGGTACAGCAAGAAATGACTCTACCCACAAAGAACAGAACAGAGGAGAAAGAGGTACAACAAGAAATGACTCTATCTACAAAGAGCAGAGCAGAGGAGAAAGGGGTACAGCAAGAAATGACTCTACCCACAAAGAACAGAGCAGAGGAGAAAGAGGTACAGCAAGAAATGGCTCTACCCACAAAGAACAGAGCAGAGGAGAAAGAGGTACAGCAAGAAATGACTCTACCTACAAAGAGCAGAGCAGAGGAGAAAGAGGTACAGCAAGAAATGACTCTACCTACAAAGAGCAGAGCAGAGGAGAAAGAGGTACAGCAAGAAATGACTCTACCCACAAAGAGCAGAGGAGAAAGAGGTACAGCAAGAAATGACTCTATCTACAAAGAGCAGAGCAGAGGAGAAAGAGGTACAACAAAAAATGACTCTACCCACAAAGAGCAGAGCAGAGGAGAAAGAGGTGCAGCAAGAAATGACTCTACCCACAAAGAGCAGAGCAGAGGAGAAAGAGGTACAGCAAGAAATGACTCTACCCACAAAGAGCAGAGGAGAAAGAGGTACAGCAAGAAATGACTCTACCCACAAAGAGCAGAGCAGATGAGAAAGAGGTACAGCAAGAAAAGGGAGGCCGGAACCGGAGCCCGCAGGGCCGTAGGTAGAGGCGAACATGACAGGGTTAACGGGGAGGAAGGGGTTAATGTTTTTAAAAGATAACAAGGTCAGGATGAGGTTAGGAAGGGAGGGGAAGCGAAGGATTATGGGACAGAATGAGCGGGAAGGAAGGGGGGAGGAGTCATTCCGGGTGCAGCAGAGGAAGAAGATGGACCTGGAGCCGGACGGGGAGAAGAGTGTAGACTGAAGAGGGAAGACAGCGGAAGAAGAATAGAAGCATAGCGGGAGAAGAAAGAAGGGTGAGGACCTGAAGCAGAGGACGTTCGGGAGAAGACAGAAGAAGAAGACTTACTTAGAAGACCGGAGGAAGAAGATCGTTCAGGGGAAGACCGGAGGAGGAAGATAGCCAGGAGAAGACCGGAGGGTGCAGCGATTAGGAAGAGCCTAAAGAAGACGATACCGGGGAGCGGAATGGAGGCGCTGATGGAGCGGATACGGGCAGCGGCGGCTGAGCGAGGCATCGGGTGGCTGGAGAGACTGGCAAGTGAGGGAGAGGGGGGAGCGGCGGCAGTTCCTGAGAGGGAGAGGAGGCCGCGTCGGGCGCATGCGCTGGAGAGGCTGAGCCCCGAGCACGTGCCTGTGCGCCGGCGCTGCACAGGGAGCCCATCCGTGGAACCTCCAGCCGGGTTAGCCCCCGCAACAGCTGGCGGGGGGGGCCAGGGCTGGGAGGAATCCTAACCGGTGGCGTGGCGCTGCGTGCAGCGCAGGTACCCGTGCTGGAAGGGGGCCGGGACCTGCGGCTGCACGGTCGGCTCCAGGAGCAGTGAGAGGGGGGGGGCGCTCCAGTGGTGAGGGTAGCAGAGAGGAGCGCCCTTGTCCCAGCTCGTCGGGAGGATCCGGGGCAAGAGAGAGCAGAGGGTCCAGAGCTGCTGGAGGTGAGCAGTGTGGACTTAGTGGGGGTTTAGCCAGGGGACCAGAGGGTGGGGGCCGGAGCAGAGCAACGTGCAAAGAGGGGGACAGCATCAGGCTGGTCCGGAGAGTGTTACTAATGCCGGTGTTTTGAGTTCCAGCGGGGCGGCTGCGCGCGCAGCTGAGAGGCGGCAGTCGGCAGAGGAATCGGATGGACCGAGCGGAACATGGATGGATTCCAGGATGAGACGCCAGGAAGACGGATCGGCGGCTGGTGGGCCCACAGCACCTGCGCAGCCCGGTGAGTTACCCATACAAAACACTGTCAATGTTATTGCTAGATCTGTGCCCGCTGGGGGGAATATAGGAATAGGTAGTGGTGCGGTCGGTTTTTCCGGTGCGCATGGGGGGGATAGCGAGTTGAGGGCACTGGTGGGTTGTATGTGGGAATTTTTGCGGAGGCAGGAGATGGGGCCAGTCGGTTTGCCTGGTTCCTCGTTTAACACGCCGTGTAGTGTGTCGTCTGGTAGGGAGGGCTCCTTAGCGGGAGCCCCCGCCGGGGCGACTGGGGGAGAACAGGCAAGGGGAGCAGGGGGGCCGGGCATTGGACCATCGCCGGTGGCGGCCTGGAGTACTTTAATGCCAACCCCCTCCAGTAGGGTAAGTACTCTGGGGGGCACCTCGGGAGGGGCAGAGGAGTCGGCGTCGGGGGTGACGGTTGCCGTGCAAACGGAAAAAGTTGGGGAAGCGGTGCGTTTAGATGATAGGGCAAAAGGGGAAGTATATGTGTGCTTCGAGGCCATCTTAAAAAGGAAACTAAGGAAAAGATATGGAAAGATGAATTTGTAGAGATATTCTCCCTCTTGCCTTTGGAGAAATTTAATTTGGACAAAGGCAAAAGAACGGAATACAAGAAGGAGGAGGAAGAAAAACGCAGGTGGCGTTTAATTCCTCAAACATTTAATAATTGGTTGCAGGCGTTCGCTATATTGGCTAGCGTGATAGGGGAGAAGGCGCCGGAGAACTGTTCCGGCCTTTTCTGCTATTTAGATTCAATAGGCGAAGCGTATCGGGTTTACGGGGGTCAAACCTGGTTAAGATATGATGAACAATTTAGGCAACGTAAGGCGGTGAGGCCGTCAATCCGTTGGGACCAAAAGGATATTGGTCTATGGCTTCGGGTTATTGCGCCGAGCCGCTTTGGGCAGCCTTTTCATGGGGGAGCCGGGCCATCAGGCCTGGCCTCGACCTCACAGGGGGGAAACCAGGGGGGTCAGTCGGGGGGTAACAGAGTCGGTTTGTGTTGGCAATTTAATGAGGGCCAATGCAAATTTGGGCCAGGATGCAGATTTAAGCATATCTGCTCCCATTGTAATGCCGGCTCGCACGGAGCATCCAAATGCTTCAAGAAAGGGAAGGGAAAAGCCCCAGGGGGGGGTGGAAAAAGGGAGGACGCCGGTGAGGCTGGAAGAGATGGTCTGGTTCCTAAATAGGTATCCTGACAGGGAAAAGGCAAAATTGCTATTAGAGGGTTTTCGTGACGGGTTTCATATTCCGCCCCCGTTGCACGAAATCCCATTCTCAACAAAGAATTTACTTTCGGCCATGAGGAATCCGGAGGTGGTTTCGGAGAATCTCGCAAAAGAAATTAGCCTAGGGAGGATGGCAGGCCCCTTTCAGGAGCCTCCCTTCCCGAATTTCGTGGTGTCGCCCCTCGGGGTAGTCCCCAAGAGGGAACCGAATAAGTTTCGGTTAATACACCATCTTTCTTATCCGAAAGGGGCATCAGTGAACCATGGTATAGACCCTGAGCTTTGTTCGGTGGTTCATACATCGTTTGACGCGGCGCTAAGATGGGTGAGAAGGTACGGGAGAGGGGCGCTGTTAGCGAAAGCTGACATTGAGTCGGCATTTCGCCTTTTGCCTGTTGCTCCGGGCAGTATTCGCTTGCTCGGTTGTTTTTGGGAAGGAAGGTATTTCGCTGACAGGTGTTTGCCCATGGGATGCTCAATCTCGTGTGCATACTTTGAAGCCTTCAGCACATTTCTAGAATGGGTAGTGAAAGACACTGCAGAGTTGCAGTCAGTAATTCACTACCTTGACGACTTTCTGTGTATTGGTCCAGCAGAGTCGCCGATGTGTGCGACTTTGATGGGAACATTACAGTGGGTAGCAGACCGGTTTGGGGTGCCATTGGCCCCTGATAAGACGGAGGGACCCGCAACTTCCCTTCAGTTTTTGGGTATCTGGATTGATACGGAGGCGATGGTGTGTCAATTGCCAGAGGATAAGTTGCGGGATTTAAAATACGAGGTGGAAAGGACACGGAACTTGCGAAAAATTACGTTGAAGGGGCTTCAGTCATTATTGGGCAAGTTGAATTTCGCTTGCAGAATAATGCCTATGGGGCGGATTTTTTGTCGCAGAATGGCGTCGGCCACGGCGGGGATTCAAGCCCCGCATCACTATATCAGATTGGGGAGGAATTTAAAAGGGGACCTAGGAGTCTGGTTGTCCTTTTTAAATAAATACAACGGGAGGTCCATGATAATCTCTGAGGTGAGCGAGAACGTGGACTATGAGCTATTCACAGACGCGGCAGGGAGTGCAGGATTTGGGGCATATTGCCAAGGGCAATGGTGCGTTGGGGAATGGCCGGAGAAATGGAGGGAGGAAGGTTGGACGAAGAATCTGGTGTTGTTGGAATTGTTTCCAATAGTGGTGGCCGTAGCGCTTTGGGGCGATCGCCTTCAGAACAGGAAGGTGAGGTTCCATTGCGACAACATGGGGGTGGTACAGGTGATCAGTTCTCTGACTGCCTCTTCACCCCCGGTGGTGAATTTATTGCGCCACCTGGTATTGGAAACATTGAAGTTGAACATTTGGATAGTGGCGGTGCATGTACCGGGGATTGGGAATTCAATCGCGGATGCTCTTTCTCGGTTTCAGTGGGAGCGATTCCGGACCCTGGCCCCCCAGGTGGAGGACCGAGGGAGGACGTTCCCGTCTCATCTTTGGAGTGTGGTAAGAGAGCAGTGGGGCACCTAATCGAGAGGTCACTGGCTCAGGGTACCAGAGCTGCTTATATCGCAGCATGGCAGGAGTGGGAAGGCTGGGTAGGACACCTTAGGGCAGGAGAGGCGGAGGAGGATAGAGTGGGGGGGTGTTGAGTTGGTTGGGGAAGGTAGAACAGGATAATGTTTCAGTGTCGCGAGTTAATCGGTTTATGGCGGGGGTAGCGTTTGGGTGTAAGTTAAGGGGGGTGGGGGATATAACTAAGAACTTTTTAGTGAAGCAAGCGTTAAAAGGTTTTAAAAAAGGAAAAGAGAGGGTTGATTTACGCAGGCCAGTCTCGTTTGAGTTGTTAGAGAAGATTGGGGGGGTACTGGAAGGCATTTGCGAAGTTTTGTTTAAAAGAATGTTATTCAGGCTAGCATTTTCACTGGCCTTTTTTGGGGCATTTAGGGTGGGGGAGTTGGTTTCCCCCAGTAAATCACTTGGGGGAGGCCTGCGGGTGGGTGATGTAAGGAAAGTTGATGATCTTTTAGAGTTGGTCATCCGCCAATCAAAAACAGATCAGGCAGGGCGGGGTCAATTGGTCAGGTTGGGAAGGGTTCACGGGTCAATAATGTGCCCCGTGACGGTGTGGGACAACTATACTGGGGTAACGGGCAAGAGGTTAGGTCCTTTACTGCAGCACGAGGGGGGCCAGTTTTTGTCACGCTTCCAGTTTACAGCGATCTTTAAGAAGGCGCTGAGGAAGCTCGGCTTAGATGAGTCACAATTTGGGACACACTCATTCAGGGTGGGGGCAGCTACAGAAGCAATGGTACAAGGATTGCCGGGCGAGTCGATCAGGAGAATTGGCAGGTGGCAATCGGGGAGATATAAATTGTATGTTCGCCCCCAGTTGTTGTAAAAGTGTTGGGGGGGGGGTCTAATATAAAGGGGAGTTGGTCAATATTGTTTTTCCTTTTGATACAGGTCCACAATTGGCGTTAGTTTGGATTATGGGCCACTCATATGTTTATTGGGGGGCGGAGAGAGCTAGCGTGAGGCAGGATGGGAGACAGTTGAGGTTTCCTAGGTCAGAGGCGGTTTTGAGATGGATGGGAATTAGAGGGATGTCTTGGTGCAAAGTGTTACAGGAATTTGAAAGGATGGTGGTTTTAGACAGGGCCCCGGACATAGTCGTAATACATGCAGGGGGGAATGATTTGGGAAGAGACCTTTCAGGGACTTATCGAGAGATATCAGGTATGATATCTTGAGATTGTTAGCGGCGCATAAGAAAATGGTGGTGGTGTGGTCTGAGATTGTAGCAAGACAGATTTGGAAGTTTGTGCGGACAGGAAGAGGTTTGGACAAGGCGAGAATAAAACTTAATAGAGAAGTGTCTCGCTTTGTGGGAAGGAACGGGGGGGTCGCGGTGCGACATATAGATCTGGAGTCTGGCAGGGGGAATTATTGGAGACAGGATGGGATTCATTTAAATGAGATAGGTTTGGATTTGTGGTTAGAGGCAGTTCAGGAGGGAGTTGAGCGCGCCTTGGTTTTGTGGAGGGCGGCGCAGGCTTGAGGTTTCAAGCCGTGCTGGCTGTGGCGGTTAGGGAGGGGTCCTTGGAGTCAATATACGAGGGGGTAAGGGGGGAGGCAGGGGTAGTAGAGTTACCTCCTCCCCCCTCTGGTTAGGTTTAAAGTGTAGGTGGGTCTGTCGCCTCTTGTTTTTGGCAGGGGGTTACCTGCTAAAGTTGTGGTTGTTGATAGCCGGGGTATGGCTAGATAGCCTCGGGGTCGGGAGGTTGGTGACTCGAGGTAAAATGGCGAGTCTCCTGAGTCAGGTGATTGGAGACGGGAGGCGTGGTTCGGAAAATAGGGTCTCCCGAGTCAGGTTTTAGGAGACGGGAGACAGTGACACCTATTTTTCCTTGGTTGGTGAGGCGACAGATAGTTTTGTTGGGAACTCCAAGGATCTCTCCATAGTAGTTAGGAATAGGGTTTTAAAAAGTGTTATTCATGATATGTTGTTATATTTATAATAAATTGGTTGCTGTGGCCAAAAAATTAATCCAAAAAGAAGTTGTCGGTGTTTATTTTAGATAAGCGGGGGTTAAAAGGGGGGGAGGTAATAGGTCACAGTGACGACTCCGTTGTACCTAGTCATGACTCTACCCACAAAGAGCAGAGCAGAGCAGAGGAGAAAGAGGTACAGCAAGAAATGACTCTACCCACAAAGAACAGAGCAGAGGAGAAAGAGGTACAACAAGAAATGACTCTACCCACAAAGAGCAGAGGAGAGGAGAAAGAGGTACAGCAAGAAATGACTCTACCCACAAAGAGCAGAGGAGAGGAGAAAGAGGTACAGCAAGAAATGACTCTACCCACAAAGAACAGAGGAGAAAGAGGTACAGCAAGAAATGACTCTACCCACAAAGAGCAGAGGAGAAAGAGGTACAGCAAGAAATGACTCTACCCACAAAGAGCAGAGGAGAAAGAGGTACAGCAAGAAATGACTCTACCCACAAAGAACAGAGCAGAGGAGAAAGAGGTACAGCAAGAGATGACTCTACCCACAAAGAACAGAGCAGATGAGAAAGAGGTGCAGCAAGAAATGACTCTACCCACAAAGAGCAGAGGAGAAAGAGGTAAAGCAAGAAATGACTCTACCCACAAAGAGCAGAGGAGAAAGAGGTACAGCAAGAAACGACTCTACCCACAAAGAGCAGAGGAGAAAGAGGTAAAGCAAGAAATGACTCTACCCACAAAGAGCAGAGGAGAAAGAGGTACAGCAAGAAATGACTCTACCCACAAAGAGCAGAGGAGAAAGGGGTACAGCAAGAAATGACTCTACCCACACAGAACAGAGGAGAAAGAGGTTCAGCAAGAAATGACTCTACCCACAAAGAACAGAGCAGAGGAGAAAGAGGTAAAGCAAGAAATGTCTCTACCCACAAAGAACAGAGGAGAAAGAGGTACAGCAAGAAATGACTCTACCCACAAAGAACAGAGCAGAGGAGAAAGAGGTAAAGCAAGAAATGTCTCTACCCACAAAGAACAGAGGAGAAAGAGGTACAGCAAGAAATGACTCTACCCACAAAGAACAGAGCAGAGGAGAAAGAGGTACAACAAAAAATGACTCTACCCACAAAGAGCAGAGCAGAGGAGAAAGAGGTACAACAAGAAATGACTCTACCTACAAAGAACAGAGCAGAGGAGAAAGAGGTACAGCAAGAAATGACTCTACCCACAAAGAGCAGAGGAGAGGAGAAAGAGGTACAACAAGAAATGACTCTACCCACAAAGACAAGAGCGGAGGAGAAAGAGGTTCAACAAGAAATGACTCTGCCCACAAAGAGCAGAGGAGAAAGCTGCAGCAAGAAATGACTCTACCCACAAAGAACAGAGGAGAAAGAGGTACAGCAAGAAATGACTCTACCCACAAAGAACAGAGGAGAAAGAAGTACAACAAGAAATGACTGTACCGAGAAAAAACTGTGTAGTAAGCACACAGAGACCTCTGGAATGGAGAAAAAGAAGGGCTGTTGGGAAGAGTGCTGGTTGTGGGGGATTCCCTATTGAGAGGAACAGAGGCCGCTGTCTGTAGACCTGACATAACCTCACAAGACGTGTGCTGTCTTCCAGGGGCACAAATCACAGATGTATCTGATAGGCTGTCGAAACTCTTCAGTCCTACAGAACACCACCCGTTCCTACTAATACATGTAGGGACAAATGACACTGCAAAAAAGGACTTTGTAACTATCTGCAGATACTTTGATGACCTCAGAAAGAAGGTGATGGAATTAGGAACACAGGCGGCCTTCTCATCCATCCTCCCAGTGGATGGCCATGGAATAAGACGATGGAACAGGATTTTAGAGGTGAACAACTGGCTACGTCGATGGTGCCATCAGAAAAGATTTGGATTCCTAGACCATGGACTGAATTACCTATATGATGGACTGCTTGCTAGAGACGGGTTGCACCTTACAAAAACAGGTAGGCATATATTTGGTGGGCGCCTTGCTTCACTCATTAGGAGAACTAGAACAATATGGGAGGGGAAGTGAAAGGCAAAAATATACAGCTAATTAATACATTTGAGAACCTTGTTATTAGAAGTGGAAAGAAAGAACAAAGACAAAAAATTCAGAAAGAAAGTAGAGGAGCAAGAGACACCGATCACAAACGAAGATGTTTCTACACAAATATACAGAGCAGGGGAAACAAACAAGGAGAATTGGAGCTCCTAACGCAGAATGAGAAATATGATGTCATAGGCATCACGAAAACTTGGTGGAATGATACACATGATTGGAATACAAGGCTTGAAGGATACAATGTATTTATAAGAAACAGACCTAACAAAAGGGGAGGAGGTGTTGTGTTGTATGTTAGGAAAACATCATCTCCACAGAGATTCAAGCTTCAGAGCTGGGAGTTCTGTAGAAAATGTCTGGGTAAGAATACAAGGAGAGAACAACAGAAAGGACCCCATTGTAAGCTTGAACAGTGGGCGGGGACTAACAGAATGGTATTTAACAAGGAGAAATGCAGGAGAAAGTTCTACATCTGGGCAAGAAAAATGAAAAAAGCACATACAGAATGGGAGGAATTGGGCTAAGCAGCAGCACATGTGACAAAGACTTGGGTATACTAATAGATCACAGACTGAACATGCGTCAACAATGTGATGCAACAGCCAAAATGACAAATACAATTCTGAGATGTATTAAGAGAAGCATAGAGTCTAGATCAGTGTTCCCCAACTCTAGTCCTCAAGGACCACCAACAGGTCAGGTTTTCAGGATTTCCCCAGTATTGCACAGGTGATGAAATTATTGTCGGTGCCTCAGACATTGCCACAGGTATTCTTACCATAGGAAATCCTGAAAACATGACCTGTTGGTGGTCCCTGAGGACTGGAGTTGGGGACCCCTGGTCTAGATCACGTAAGGGAATTATTCCTCTCTACTCTTCCTTAGTCAGACCTCATCTGGAATACTGGGTCCAGTTCTGGGCACCCCACTTTAATAAAGACATAGAAAAACTGGGGCAAGTTCAGAGAAGAGTTACCAAGATGGTGAGCGGTCTGCAAATCATGTCCTATGAGGAACGGTTAAAGGATCTGGGAATGTTTACCTTGCAGAAGAGAAGGCTGAGAGGAGACTTAATAGCTGTCTACAAATATCTGAAGGGCTGTCACAGTTCAGAGGGATCAGCCCTATTCTCATCTGCACAAGGAAAGACTAGAAGCAATGGGATGAAACTGAAAGGGAGGAGACACAGATTAGATATTAGACAGTGAGGGGATCAATGAGGGGAACAGGTTACCATGGGAGGTGGGGAGTTCTCCTTCAATGGAAGTGTTCAAACAGAGGCTGGACAGACATCTGTCTGGGATGATTTAGTGATCCTGCACTGAGCAGGGGGTCGGACCCGATGACCCTGGAGGTCCCTTCCAACTCCACCATTCTATGGTTCTATGAATAAAATGCTCGGAGTGACAACTAATGCCTAATTATGGCGGGAGGGCTTCTTTTCCCTCCGATGCAGGGTACCTCCCTCCCTTTTTTTCAGCTGCCATAGAAGTCTATGGGAGTTTGCTGCGTATCATGGCCAAAATGGGGCAAGACCGATCTTTTCACATGGCGTATAAAAAAAAGGTGACCGAAAAAGATCAAGTAGGTCCTTTTTTTTCTTGCACAAATATTTTATGCGAAAAAATATATTTGTCTGAAGGAGGCAACTGAAATCCAATGAATGCATCGGATGGTTGCGTTCTTTGTGCAAGTTTTTTACGCGCTGAATGTGCAGCATGTCCTATTTTGGTGCGTATTCTGAGATTAGTACGCCCGTTGTAGACTTTGGATGCATATTTGTTGCATGCTGCGTATCAGGGCTCCTTCAGATGAATGTTTGCGCTCTACGCTCGCCGGAGGGCAGTGAATTTGAGCATGAATGATATTTGAAGAGCCAGGTAATCAGCATGCTGTGCGCGTGTCAGCGCATATTACTGTAATGCAGGGCCAGTTCATACGCATCCATAATACTTTGTGGACTTGCTTGACTATTATAAAGTCTGATAAGAGCCAGCTGCCTACTTTCCTGTGTTTTGCGCAGTGTCACACGCTTCCCCTTGAGGATTTTTGCGCCTCCTATAGACTTCTATGGGGCTATTGCTGAGCAAAACGCAGTAAATACAGCAGGTTCGAACTTTTTACGCACGCACAAAACATGGCTGAGTGAAGGAACCCGTACATATGTAAAAAATCTGCACGTAATACGCAGACAAGGGCCCGTGTGAGCGAGCTCTAATACGGATCTGTATTTCGGATATGTTTCCATACGCTTGTCTAAAAATCGCCTGAGGGCGGCTTCACATGGACATATCTGCGCGCGCAATATGCAGAAAATAGAATCTATTCTTTTAAATGGGTTCGTTCACATCTGGGTATTTTCCTGCACGTTTGTGCTCCTTAAGTCCCCATGGAAGTCACTGAGCATGTGCAAAAGCACGCTCGGCTGTCGGACCCCTAAAATGCACAAACTGGCACCGGAATAAACCTCGTTGTTTTCAATGGGCCTATTTACATGGGCGAGCTGCAAGACGAAAAAACTGCAGCGTGTGCGAATCTGCAGAAAACTCTGCAAAGTATGAATGGGGTTTCTGGTTATAAGTAAGTATAGCTTGAAAGAGTTTTACAACCATCGCTGTCCTATCCACAGGCTAGAGGTCTGATTGCTGGGGGTCCGACTGCTGGGACCACAGTGGTCCTAAGAACTCAGTGTAAATGGAATGGTGGCCCCCACTACTAATGCACTTGTATGGGTGGAGGGTTATGTTCTTGGCTGTCTCCCTCCACCCCATAGAAGTAAATGGAGCATTGGTCATCCATGTGCATTATTGCTCCATTCACATTGGGCATTGGGGGGCGCTGTTCTTGGGATTGCTGGAGGGTCCAGCAGTTGGACCGCCAGTGATCAGACATTTATACATCTATAATTGCTGTATTAATGGGAAAAAAAAGTTCTACAAGTTTCTAATGTATTTTATGCATCAATTCTGTCTGATTTTCAGGATGTGTGCTTGCTGTCACTGAATGAGAACACTCTTGTTGAGAGGCAGTAAATGAATTACAGTACATAGCTAATCCTGCTGTCAGCTGAGAAGTGGACATGGTTGTAGACAATGCTCTGTGAGCTCAGAGCCTGGACTCCAGACCGATACATATAGCCAGTCCTGCTGTCAGCTGAGAAGTGGATACAATTCTATCCAGTCCGGACCAGGGGTGTACTTAAAGGGGTTGTCCCGCGCCGAAACGGGTTGTTTTTTTTTCAACCCCCCCCCCCCCCGTTCGGCGCGAGACAACCCCGATGCAGGGACCTAAAGAAAGCTTACCAGAGCGCTTACCTGAATCCCCGCGCTCCGGTGACTTCTATACTTACCGGTGAAGATGGCCACCGGGACGCTCTTCCTCCGTGGACCGCAGCTCTTCTGTGCGGTCCATTGCCGATTCCAGCCTCCTGATTGGCTGGAATCGGCACGTGACGGGGCGGAGCTACACGGAGCCGGCATCCTGCACGAGAGGCTCCATTGAAGAAAGCAGAAGACCCGGACTGCGCAAGCGCGGCTAATTTGGCCATCGGAGGGCGAAAATTAGTCGGCTCCATGGGAACGAGGACGCTAGCAACGGAGCAGGTAAGTAAAAAACTTTTGATAACTTCTGTATGGCTCATAATTAATGCACAATGTATATTACAAAGTGCATTAATATGGCCATACAGAAGTGTATAGACCCACTTGCTGCCGCGGGACAACCCCTTTAAAGGCTCAGGGGCCCAGGTGCAAAAGTTCAGCTCAGCCCCTCCCCCCCACCAGCTGTACCCGTACCCAGAGCTAAACCATGCTGCATACAGATGCTAAACTAATGCGCATACATGATCTGGCACCTTGGCATAAACTTTCCAAACATGACTCACTTCCTGGACTACATGGAAATGTGTTTGTAGCCCCTTAGGCCGTGTTCATGGTTTTTGTTACGTTTTTGAACAACTATTTAAAATCACATCAAAAACCTGCATGTTGTATTCAAAACCCATCTGAGTATTTAAACAATATGTGCATCCAATTTTTTATAACCAAATGCAGGTTTTTGATGTGTTTTTTTAAATTGTGTCTAAAGTGTGCAATTATATACAGGAGATACCCAGGTTATACCAGCATGCTCCATATCACTATATACAGGAGATGTATAACTTATACCAGCTGTACATATATAATTATATACAGGAGATACCCAGGTTATACCAGCATGCTCCATATCACTATATACAGGAGATGTATAACTTATACCAGCTGTATATATATAGTTATATACAGGAGATACCCAGGTTATACCAGCATGGTCTATATCACTATATGCAGGATGTATAACTTATACCAGCTGTACATATATAATTATATACAGGAGATACCCAGGTTATACCAGCATGGTCCATATCACTATTAGAGATGAGCGAGCATCGCTCTTCTTGAGTAACTGCTTACTGGTCCGAGCAGGCTCGGTTGGGCGGCAGGGGTCGGGGGTGAGAGTGAGAGGGATCTCTCTCTCTCCCCCCTGCTACCCCATGCCACCCCCCGCTCACCCCCGGCGTCCCCCCCCCAAGCCTGCTCGGACCAGTAAACTCGAGAAGAGTGATGCTCGCTCGAGTGACTGCTTTATCCGAGCATGCTCACTCATCTCTAATCACTATATATAGGGAGATGTATAACGTATATCAGCTGTACATATATAATTATATACAGGAGATACCCAGGCTATACCAGCATGCTCCATATCACTATATACAGGATTAGAGATGAGCGAGTATACTTGCTAAGTGCAATTGATCGAGCGGGCATTGCCCTCAGCGAGTACCTGCCCGCTCGAGACAAAAGGTTCAGGTGCCAGTGCAGGAGAGTGGTGAGTGGCGGCAGTCAGCAGTGGGGAGCGGGGGGGAGAGAGGGGGAGAGAGATCTCCCCTCCGTTCCTCCCCGCTCTCCCCCGCAGCTCCCTGCGTACAGCTGGTATAAGTTATACATCCTGTATAGTGATGAGCGAGTATACTCGCTAAGGGCAATTGCTCGAGCGAGCATTGCCCTTAGCGAGTACCTGCCCGCTCGAGACAAAAGGTTCGGGTGCCGGCGGCGGCCAGGGAGCTGCGGGGGAGAGCGGGGAGGAACGGAGGGAGATCTCTCTCCCCCTCTCCCCCCCCCCCCCTGCTCCCCACTGCTGACTGCCGCTACTCACCACTCCCCTGCGCTGGCACCCGAACCTTTTGTCTCGAGCGGGCAGGTACTCGCTGAGGGCAATGCTCGCTCGAGCAATTGCCCTTAGCGATAATACTCGCTCATCACTATACAGGATGTATAACTGATACCAGCTGTATGTATATAATTATATACAGGGGATACCCAGGTTATACCAGCATGCTCCATATCACTATATACAGGAGATGTATAACTTATACCAGCTGTACATATATAGTTATATACAGGAGATACCCAGCTTACACCTGCATGCTCCAAATCATTATATACGGAAGATGTATGACTTATCTCCCTATATATAGTGGATGCTCGCCCCTCAGTAACCCGCGCCCAGGCCATATCTTTGGTAAAACTCAAAAATCCATCTTCATTGTGGACGTGATAATTTACCAGAACAGCAGCAGTAACACGTTCTTTGCATTGTTATTCATCACTGTGTACCATTACCTGGCCGCTAAACAAGACAGCTTATTTTCTAACTATTGCACTCCTACTCCTGCAATAGCACATAGTCCATCAAATATCCTACGTAACCAAGGTGTCAGCCTAGGGGCTGTCTACCCATCGAGTTCACTTTCCTCAGCCACCATTAGCTCGTCTCAGGTTCTCTCTCCAATGGACCTCACAGGGAGTACCTGATCCACACCTGACCACATCTGGTCTCCAATGGACATCACAGGGAATACCTGTCTCACACCTGACCACACCTGGTCTCCAATGGACATCACAGGAAGTACCTGTTCCACACCTGGTCTCCAATGGACATCACAGGGAGTACCTGTTCCACACCTGGTCTCCAATGGTCATCACAGGGAGTACCTGTTCCACATCTGACCACACCTGATCTCCAATGGACTTCTCAAGGAGTACCTGTTCCACACCTGACCACACTTGGTCTCTAATGGACCTCACAGGGATTACCTGTTCCACACCTGGTCTCTAATGGACTTCACACTTCACAGGGAGTACCTGCTCCCCACCTGATCCCCAATGGACCTCACAGGGAGTACCTGCTCCACACCTGACCACACTGAGTCTCCAATGGACCTCACAGAGAGTACCTGCTCCACACCTGGTCTCCAATGCACCTTTCAGGGAGTACCTGCTCCACACCCGATTTCCAAAGGACCTCACAGGGAGTACCTGCTGCATACCTGACCACACCTGGTCTCCAATGGACTTCACAGGGAGTACCTGCTCCACACCTGACCACACCTGGTCTCCAATGGACCTCTTAGCTAGAACCTGTTCCACACTTGACCACACCTGATCTCCGATGGACCCCTCAGGGATGCCTCAGTTCCGCAGGGCTGGAGGTTCTGTCTCCTCTAGCTATACCCACATGTGTTTCCTGATTAATCAGGAGACTCTCTGCTCTCCTGCCCCCTACAGGCCATCTTCTACACTGCACTGCCAGGTATTTCTCCCTCTGACAAATACAGTAAGTCTTTTCACAGAACCTACCCCACCGTGGTCAAAGCTCCAAGCTTAGGGATTCTCATTTTCTTGCAGTAGTCTGATATACGTCTCTATTTCTCCTTTTGACTAATAACGTGTTTTCCTTTTAGATGAGCTCCTTGTCTTAAAGGAGATGTCTCGAGGAAGCAGTTAATTTTTTTTTTTGCCCAGTCCCCCCCATTAAACACACATTACTAAGCCCCCCTGTAAATTACATTTCTAGCTGGTTCGTACTTACCGTTCCAGCGTTTCAGCAAGTTATAAAAGTTTCCTCAAGATGGCCGCCGGCTCTTTCCCAGTCGCTCGCTGCAGCCCGACGTGCGCGCTCCCGAGACGCCGCCAGCTGTGTCTCCATGGCAACCGGACGCATCGCAGCCGCCGACCAGACGCCCCGCAGCCGCCGACCAGACAGCAGGTAACCGGCGCTAGCCCCCGGCTCCCCAGCGCTAGTTCCCCCGGCGCAGCGACAGCCCCCCCGGCCTAGCGCTAGCTCCCCCGGCGCAGCGACAGCCCCCCCGGCCTAGCGCTAGCTCCCCCGGCGCAGCGACAGCCCCCCCGGCCTAGCGACAGCCCCCCCCGGCCTAGCGACAGCCCCCCCGGCCTAGCGACAGCCCCCCCCATCGCAGCGACAGCCCCCCCGGCCTAGCGCTAGCTCCCCCGGCGCAGCGGCAGCCCCCCCGGCCTAGCGACAGCCCCCCCGGCGCAGCCCGGCGCAGCGGCAGCCCCCCCCGGCGCAGCGGCAGCCCCCCCCCCGGCGCAGCGGCAGCCCCCCCCGACCCATCACTTACCTGGGAGGCTTCTCGGGGCGGCTGGGCTGGGCTGGTCTTCTCCGCTGGGCAGCTCCAGTTTCTGCACCTTCCTCTAACAGAGGATGGTGCAGAATGGCCGCTTCAGCGCGCTCCCGAGCAGTGACAGCTCGTCTGCGCATGCGCAGAAGAGCTGTAGCGGGGAGCACACTGAAGCGGCTCGTGCTGAATGGAGAAGACCGGACTGCGCAAGCGCGTCTAAAAAAGCAAGCTGCCAGCGAATTTAGACGGAACCATGGAGACGAGGACGCTAGCAACGGAGCAGGTAAGTGGAATAACTTCTGTATGGCTCATATTTAATGCACAATGTACATTACAAAGTGCATTAATATGGCCATACGGAAGTGTATAACCCCACTTGGTTTCGCGAGACCACCCCTTTAAGTTTTTCTAATATGCCCTGATAATTCTCTTTCTGCCCTCCTAGTTTTCTCTTCATACTCGTTCAGCCTGAGCATTAGTTCCTCCTTTTCCTTTATCATCAGAGATCTCGCAGCAGAATCAGATCCTGTGCTCTGGTGGTGACCCCCGTGTACCTGTGCGATGTTTTCTTCTCTGTGCTGCGGATGTGTCGGCTGGTGTGCCACTGCTCATGCGAAATGCAGAGAATGACGCGGATCCGCGGCGATTTCGAAATTGACATTTTGGCTCAGAACATCATCCTAGTCCCCTCCATTAATGTCATACATGTTTGTCTTATGTGGATGCACTGTGCAAAATCTTTCTTGTCATTTCCAGTGTGTGTGTTGCACAGCTGCGGCACTTGAGAGGTTAACTCTAATAAAATCATAGTCTGCATGTAAATGTATCAGTCTGTCATGTCATGTGGTATGCAAGAGGGTATAAATAGGAGTGACTAAGAGCGAGTTCTGCTTCCATCTTGTCTTCAATCTGAGAGAGTCTAACAGAGAGCCACATGGAAGCACCTTTAGCTTTCTTGTGGTGAAGATGGAAGAGGAGGAGAGATATCCTGTAGCAAATGAAATCTGGATGTGAGTGGAGTGAGCTCCAAGCCTAGGAGAGAGCCTCCATAAGTAATTCTGTAAGATGGACCCAGTGCAGAGGTACTAATTCTAGTCTACAAGTTTCCGTACGCAGCCGTCCAGAGCTAGGATCACGGAGTAGAAGTATGCTCCTAAGCTACACCTGCGTGTCTCCAGAGTGGGGTGAAATACTACAATTCAATAATTGTTGCCAGAGTGTCTGTGGAGTGACCCTACCCCCTTCCTTCTCCGGAGTGCTCCCTGTCCAGGAGTGGTACCTGACAGATAACGTGCCATCCTGTGTATCCTCCCTGACCTCTGATCTCTTTTCTTACCTGCAGTGTGACAACTATACTTAAATTGCCTTGTAATAATTGTTTTTCTACTAGTTTATTCAAGTAAAGTTTATACCGGGCCCCAACCGTTCCTAGGGACCCGAGGTACTAGAAATCCGTGTCTGTGATTATTCTCCGCCACGAAGCATACCGGTGTGTAGGAATGGTGGCGTCACCCGTGGCTAGTACTACCCCAATCCTCCTGTTTATTGGCATTCCCTATCCTAGGGGTGTCTTTGGTGGCCTGCAGATATACTCTGGCCTTGGCTGTGTGTTGTCCCTCAGAGAAAGGAGTCAGGTAAGTGCTGCTGTGACAAGCCATCACTTAAAGGGGTTGTCCCGCAAAAGCAAGTGGGGTTCAGCACTTCTGTATGGCCATACTAATGCACTTTGTAATGTACATCGTGCATTAATTATGAGCCATACAGAAGTTATTCACTTACCTGTTCCGTTGCTAGCGTCCTCGTCTCCATGGTGCCGTCTAATTTCAGCGTCTAATCGCCCGATTAGACGCGCTTGCGCAGTCCGGTCTTCTCCCTTCTGAATGGGGCCGCTCGTGCCGGAGAGCTGCTCCTTGTAGCTCCGCCCCGTCACGTGTGCCGATTCCAGCCAATCAGGAGGCTGGAATCGGCAATGGAACGCACAGAGCCCACGGTGCACCATGGGAGAAGACCTGCGGTCCACCGTGGGTGAAGATCCCGGCGGCCATCTTCGCAAGGTAAGTAAGAAGTCACCGCAGTGCGGGGATTCGGGTAAGTACTATCCGTTTTTTTTTTTTAAACCCCTGCATCGGGTTTGTCTCGCGCCGAACGGGGGGGCTATTGAAAAAAAAAAAAAAACGTTTCGGCGCGGGACAACCCCTTTAACCCTCCCAGCTCCCCATGTATGTCAGATGTCCGGGGTCTCCCTCTGGGGTGCTGCACTTGTCTTTTGGCCCGATCTGCAGCAGCCAGCTCCTCTTGCATACGGATCCTCTCTGCCTCCAGACTTCTCAGTTTCTTTTCATTTTCTTTAGATTGGCTTCTCATGTCATCTCCGGATGCTCTAGGTCAGTGATGGCGAACCTTTTAGAGACCGAGTGCCCAAACTGCAACCCCAAACCCACTTAGTTATCGCAAAGTGCCAACACGTCAGGGGGCGGGGCTTATCACCACGTATGATTTTACCCCCGTCGTTCTAAAAAGGACAGGGCCGCTTCAAAATAGACAGTGTGCAGATTTCGACTGCTTTTTGAATGCGGAAATTCTGCATTTCCGCCACATGTAAGCATACCCCAGCGGTAATATTGACACCTCCTCTCCCCACAGAGGCCCCCCAGTGTAACGGCGACCCCCCACAGCAGCTCCCCAGTGTAACAGTGCCCCCCCAGTGTAACAGCAGCCCCCCAAGTGTAACAGCGACCCCCCACAGTGGCCCCCCAGTGTAACAACAGTCCCCCCCAGCGGCCCCCCCGTGTAACAGTAACCCCCCACAGCGGCCCCCGAGTGTAACAGCGACCCCCCCAAAGTGGCCCCCCGGTGTAACAGCGACCCCCCAGTGTAACAGCGACATCCCACAGCGTCCCCCCACAGCGCCCCCTGCAGTGTAACAGCGACACCCGAGAGCGCCCCCCCCCCCCCCCCCAGTGTAAAAGCGACACCCCACAGCGGCCCCCTGTGTAATAGCGACAACCCATTGCAGCCCACATGGAAGGGGGATGCCTGATGCGGGCCTCTATTGCTTTTTACCTGGCCTTGAGGGCCCCCCTTGCATCAGCGCTGTCTCTGCCGCCCGTACTGCTGCCAATAGGATGGCACTTGAAGAGGCCCTGCCGCCAGCGCTTACGCTCCCAGGACGGATCTTCAATAGGTGCTGCCGCCGTCTCTGCCACTCGTGCCGCTACTGAGGTTCAGCCTCTCCTCCAGAAGCAGGACAGCACTGAAATTGGCCCTTCCGCTGCTCCCGCTGTGCTCCCCGACCAGGACAGGAGTTGTGAGAACAAACACGTTATCAAGTGTCAATGCTGGGGCACTATGTCGCCAACTTCCGGTGGCGACATAATACACCATTACCCAACGCTGCTAGTGGTGCAGCTGTGTGAATGCTGGCAGAAAGCTGCAGCCCCTGTTGGTATTCACAATTATTGAGCAGCCAATGGCTGTGCGTGTAACCTCTGACATGCGTGCCATAGGTTCGCCACCACTGCTCTAGTGTCTTCCAACTCTATTTTGCATCCCTTCAGCTGCTCCTGCACCTCATGCAGCTTCTGCATAGCTTCTTCTCTACTATTATTTGCAGAGGAAACTTCTTCCTTTAAGACTTTTTTAATTTTCACAAACTGTTCACATTTCGTTTCCAGATTACCTTCTAAGCACAACTTGGCGTACCTTGTAACTCATCTTTAAGTTCCTCCATCAGGGTCTTCATCTCTTGCTATTACACACTCTTGGGACTTTTCCAGTTCCAAAACTTTCTGATCAGCATCCTTCTCGGCGCTAAACAAGTCTAGGAAAGGGCCGGAACGTGCCACGAGGGGCACATACGTGGAGGCCCTGCATGACAGGGTTGGCAGGGAACGAAAAAGGTAGTATAGGGTTAACTGATAAGGTGAGGGGAGTGACGGTTAAGAGGTAGTTTAAAGGGATTGGTTAGTGAGTAAGGAGGGCGGGGGGTTGCGGGGGGGTTAGATATAAAAGGGGGTATTCGGGCGGGAGCGCCATCTTTTTTGAAGCATTTTAGAGAGAGAGAAAAGTAAAAAGTATAGGAGCCGATAGAGAGGAGTACAGCGGTTATCTCTGCAGCGGAGCGTAGCTAGCGGTCTCGGAGTACCTAGCAGGACAAAGCGGCAGCGGAGTGAGAGCTGAGGGCAGAGAAAGGAAGCAGGTTACCGGTATGTCGTCTGTGGAAGCGGCGTTAGCGATCCTCAGGGCAGCGGCGGTGAATCATCCCCCTGGGTGGCTGCAGGCTCAAATGACAGGAGCGGAGAGAGGTGAGCCGGCAGCAGGCAGCGGAGAAGGAGCCCCGGCACGGCACGCGCGCGCAGGACACGTCCTCCGGCTAGGCTGATAGCCGAGGAGGCGGAACCCTGGACCCGGCGCAGGGTTAGGAGCCCCTCTGGGGACCCTCTGACCGGTCGCTCATCACCCACAGCCAGGGTGGCTGGGGACAGACCGGCCAGGAGGAATCCGAGACAACGCCCGGGTCCAACGGCCAGCCGCAGGTCTCGCTCTCCTCGGGGGCGGGGCTTGCCAGGCGCGACGCCATCTTAGATGCACAGGACACGGCTACCCCCCAGGGTGAAGTGCCGGCCCGGGGGGGGGGGGGGCAGGCAGCGAGAGAGAGGAAGAAGCGTGGTAGGAGCCGTGCGTCACCTGCAAAATCCGCCTAGGGCAACGGGGAGCTCGTCCGAGCGCCCCTGGGTTTCGGTCGCGGAGCAGGCAGCAGGACCATCTCACCAGCAGGAAGATCCACCTAGGGCTACGGGGAGCTTGTCGGAGTGCCCCAGGGATTTATTTCCAGGAATTCATTGCGAGGTGGCAGGAGGTAGTCGGCAGGTCAGGTCGGCTATTTTTGTGCCACTACCGGACGGGCGCCAAGTTGGCCCGGAGCAGTTAGACGACCCGGATCAACCGCAAAGAGAGAGCTTTTTTCGTTATCAGCGGGACGAGCAGGCGACTGGCGCAGTTCGTGCGCAGGAACGACGACCGGATCCGCGGATGACGGCTGATGGGATCACAGCGCCCATGCGGCCCGGTGAGCATGAATGTTTGACTCAATGTTATAACCTTGATGATGTTAATTTGCCTAGGGGGAGCGGGGAGTTTATGATTGGGGGGAGCGGGGGTAGTACAGGTGGAGGTCAGCGGGAAGTTGAATTACGCTCGTTGTTAGGTAATATGCGGGAGATGTTGGTCCGCTGTGAGCAGGGCCTGGGTTTGGGGACTCAGACAGTTGCATCGCCAGTAGCGGCGTGGTTGTCTGCAGGGTCAAGAGGTGTTTCACAAGAAAGTGGCGCGGTAGGTGGGAGCCAAGGGTTGACTACTGGATCCGCGGTGTCGGGGGTGACTGTAGGAATTCAGACGGAGAAAGATGGGGACGCGATCTGTTTAGACGATAAGGCTAGAGGGGAAGTTTACGTGTGCTTTGAGGGTCCCCTGGGTGCTCATCTAAAGAAGGAGGTTCGCGAGAAAATCTGGAGAGATGAGTATGTAGAGATTTTTTCCCTTTTACCTTTGGAAAAGTTCAACTTGGACAAAGGAAAAAGGACCGATTCTAAGAAGACAGACGAAGAAAAGAAACGGTGGCGGTTGATTCCGCAAACGTTTCAAAATTGGTTGCAAGCTTTTGCGATTTTGGCAAGTGTTATAGGCGAAAAAGCCCCGGAGAATTGTTCGGGCCTTTTTTGTTATTTGGATGCGATAGCGGAAGCGTATCGCACGTATGGCGGGCAGACATGGCTTCGCTATGACGAACAGTTTCGTCAGCGAAAGGCGGTCAGGCCAAGCATACAGTGGGATAATAAAGACATAGGTCTTTGGTTAAGGGTGATGGCCCCGGTTAGGTACGGGGGGGGCCGGCGGGGCCGGCGTCGGAACAGGGGGAGGAACGGGACAACAGTCGGGGCAACAAAATGTTAAGAAGCCCGGTGTGTGTTGGGCATTTAATGAGGGGAGATGTAAGTTTGGGGCCGCCTGTCGATTTAAGCACGTCTGTGCGGTTTGCGACGGAGTGTCGCACGGAGCAGCGCGTTGTTTTAAAAGAGACAAGGCAAGAAGTGCCGGTAGTAGTGGAAAAAGGGATGACGCCGGTGATGCTACAAAGGATGGCCCCTTATCTAAGTAGATATGGGAACCGGGAAAAGAGTGTTTTACTGTTTAATAGTTTTGATGTGGGTTTTCGTATTCCCCCTCCGGGGCATGTAGTTCCTGTTACGTTAAGAAACCTGAAGTCAGCATTGTTGCACAAGGAGGTGGTAAGGGATAAGTTGGAGAAAGAGGTGGGATTAGGAAGAATGGCGGGCCCCCTTTTTAGCTCCACCATGGGACGATTTGATTGTATCACCGCTTGGGGTGGTGCCGAAAAAAGAGCCGAACAAGTTTCGGCTTATTCAGCATCTATCCTATCCAAAAGGGGCCTCGGTCAATGATGGGATTGACCCCGAGCTTTGCTCGGTGGATTACACCTCATTTGACATAGCGGTTAAGTGGGTTCAAAAGTTTGGTAAGGGAGCCTTGTTGGCCAAGACCGATATCGAATCGGCTTTTCGTTTGCTGCCGGTTCATCCGGAAAGTTGCAAACTGCTGGGGTGTTTTTGGGAAGGGCAGTATTACGTTGACAGATGCTTGCCCATGGGTTGTTCTATTGCTTGTGCGTATTTTGAGATGTTCAGCACATTTTTGGAATGGGTGATGCATGAGGTGTCAGGGGCGTGTTCTATTATCCATTATTTGGATGATTTTTTATGCATTGGCGAGGCAGATTCGCCCATGTGTGCTAATTTGTTGACAACGGTCCAATGGGTGGCCAGTCATTTCGGTGTTCCATTGGCTCCTGAAAAGACGGAAGGGCCGACTACATCTTTGAGTTTCCTAGGGATTACAATTGATACTGAGGCAATGGAATTTAGGTTACCAACGGAGAAGTTAGAGGTTTTAAGGCAGGATTTGCAGAAGGCAAAGGCGGGAAACAAGATTACATTGCAGCGGTTACAGTCATTGTTAGGAAAGTTAAATTTTGCCGGGAGAATAATGCCCATGGGAAGAATATTTT
Organism: Eleutherodactylus coqui; assembly: GCF_035609145.1. Classification (NCBI taxonomy): domain Eukaryota; kingdom Metazoa; phylum Chordata; class Amphibia; order Anura; family Eleutherodactylidae; genus Eleutherodactylus; species Eleutherodactylus coqui. The sequence goes on along the minus strand of NC_089837.1, from coordinate 524,920,073 downwards.
GTAGAAGAATGGCACGCGCGACCGCAGGAGTTAAGAAGCCTCACCATTTTATAAGGGTGTCAAAGAGTTTGAAGGCTGATTTGGAGGTTTGGTTGTCCTTTCTTGAGAGGTACAACGGAAGGACTATGGTGATGGAAGAAGTGGTCGATAGTGCAGTATGTGAGTTGTTCACTGATGCAGCGGGAAGTGCAGGTTTCGGTGCATTTTTCGGGGGTCAGTGGTGTGCGGAAGCTTGGCCGGAAGAGTGGGTGACAGCGGGGTTAACTAGAAATCTGACGTTGCTTGAATTGTTTCCGATTGTGGTAGCCATAGTTATTTGGGGTGAATCCTTCAGAAACAAAAAAGTAATTTTTGGTTGCGATAACCTGGGAGTAGTGCAGGCCATTAATAAGGGATCTGCGTCTTCGGCGCCGGTTATTGACTTGTTGCGACAATTAGTTTTGTCAGGGTTAACGTTGAACGCTTGGTTTGTGGCTGAGCATGTCCCAGGGGCAAAAAACTGCATAGCTGACTCACTCTCTCGCTTTCAGTGGGAGCACTGGTGCCAGAGGCGGATACGGAAGGACGAGTGTGCCCTCCAGAACTTTGGCGATTGGTCGAGCACTTGATTCAGGGGTCGCTGGCAGCCGGCACATTGAAAGCTTATGAGGCAGCCTGGGGGGAATGGATGCAGTGGATTGAAAATATAGAGGAGGTACATTCTGAAGAAGACCAGGTAGAGGCGTTGTTGTTGTTGATAAGTGAGGCGCATGGGGCTAATTGGTCGGTGGCCAAGATCGAGAGATTAATGGCGGGTTTGGTATTTGGCTTCAAACTTAGGGGTGCGGAAGATATTACAAAGCGTTTCATTATATCCCAGGCTTTAAAGGGTTTCAAGAAAGGGAGGAGGGTGAAGGATAGGAGGAGACCAATTTCATTTTCCATGTTAGAAAGGATTGGTAGGATATTGGAAGACGTTTGTTTGGATGATTCGGAAATTGCGCTGTTTCAAGCGGTTTTCTCGTTTGCATTTTTTGGGGCGTTTCGTATTAGCGAGCTGGTGTCACCTAACAAAACGACAGTTGGCGGTTTACAGAGGACAGACGTCAGTTTGAGTGAAGATAACGTCGTTATATGGCTGACACACTCAAAAACGGATCAGATGCGAAAAGGGAAGAAGATTGTATTGGGAAGAGTGTCGGGCGCTCTGATGTGCCCTGTAACGTGTTTCACTAGCCTGATGGGGAAAGTGCCGGGCGACCAGGGTCCTTTATTCCAACATAGGGATGGGTCTTTTGTATCAAAGTTTCAGTTTGGAGCAATGCTGGGGAAAGCGTTGCAAGGATTGGGCATGGAGAGGATGGGTTTTTCTTCGCATTCGTTTCGAATAGGTGCAGCTACGGAGGCATACGAGCGAGGCCTGAGCCCGGGAGTGTTACAAAAAATTGGTAGATGGAGATCCAATAGATACCGGCTGTACGTTAGACCGGAAGGATGGTTTGGAAATGTATAAAAAAAAAAAAAAGAAAAAATGTATTTCTTTAACATCATATGTTTTTTAATTGCATTATAATTTTAATACGTAAAGGTATTCTGCTTACGGTCCCCCTGTTTTTCCTTCCTTTTTCTTTTGGTTGTTTTTTCTTGACAGAAGGAAGCCCAGCGCTCGTGTGGATATTAGGGCATTCTTTTGTGTTTTGGGCAGCCGAGCGGGCACAGGTTAGACCAGAAGGAAGACAGCTGGGATTTTCCAGAAGGGAAGCCATCATTCGCTGGATGGGTATTCGGGGGATGATGTGGGGAAGGGTGTTACCAGAAATCACTTCTTATGCAGAGCTGGATAGGGCTCCAGATGTTCTGGTAATACATGCAGGGGGTAATGATCTTGGGGGGCGTCCAGCCAGAGAGGTTAGACGGGACATACAACATGACTTTCTGCGACTTCGCAGGTTATTCCCAGCCATGGTAATTGTATGGTCTGAAATTTTGCCTAGAAAGTCATGGAGGATGGCCAGATCTGTTCAAAAAATTAATAAAGCCAGAATAAAGATAAATAGGCATATTTCAGCTTTTGTAGTTAGGAACGGAGGTGTTAAAGTGCGACATGAGAGCTTGGAAGGTGGGGTAGGGGGGTACTGGTTAGATGACGGCGTACATCTAAATGACGTCGGCTCGGATATGTGGTCATTGCGGATACAAGAAGGGATAGAGAGGGCTTTGATGGTATGGAGGGCGGCGCAGACTTAAGGGGTTAAGTCGTGCTGGCTGTGGCAGGCGGGGGGGGGGGGGGGGTCCTTGGAGGCAGTTTATATTGGGTGGAAGGAGTTACGGTGGGGACGGCCTCACCTGGAGTGATTATCACCCTAATGATTTTGGTTGGGTCTGGCGCGGTGGTCGTAGGCCAGGGAAGTGGTCCTGGTTGGCCTACAATATTATATGGTGATTGCCTCCCAGAGGGGGCTTTTTGGGCCTCCGAGCCGGGGTACGGTTGGAGGCCAGGTACAGTTTTGGTTTATGTATTATTATACGCCAGACCCTTATTATTATTATTATTATTATATTGGATGGGACTCCAAGGGCCTCCTCCCCGTATAGTTTAACGATACTGTGTTAATTTTGTTTATGTTTAATAAAGGCTGCTGTGGCCAAAATATTCCAACTAAGAAGTTGTTTGGACAGTCATTAACAAGAAGAGGTATGAATTTAGTTAATACCGAGTGAGTCGGTCATACCCTGGTCATGCCTTTCCATAAGCATTCTCTTGTTGCTGCGTTTTTCTAACTGAGCCTTTTCTCCGAGGGCCGCACTATCCACATCATTGCCGCCCCGACGGCCCCGCACTGTGCATGTGCAACTGTGAGCCAGCCGGCACATCCACAGAGCAAAGCGAAGATACCGGACAGGTAAGCCGGAGGCACTGCAGCGGCACAGGGTCACATCCCGCTGCGATGATCCCGCAGTCAGAATCCGACCCGGCCGTCTGTATCCGGCCTTAATCTGTACTCTTGCTTGCAGCAACTCCTCTTCCTTCTGTCTCAGTTTTGTGCTAAGGCCCGGCTTCTGACGAGTTTGTTCTTGCAGCAGTTCCTGAGAATCTTGAAGCTCAGATTCCACCCTTTTTCTCTTGTATTCAGAATCACTCTTGCTTTGTATTAGTACCTTTACCTCATTGCTCAACTCTTTACGCTCACTTTCCTTTGCCTTTTTAGATTGCTCTAGGTGTTGGACCAGTTCCTCCACAGCTTGTGCCCGTTCCTCTCTCAGCTCCTGGACTTGGGTTTCGTGTACTTCCCCTTTTGTTTTTCTGCCTTGCTGTGAACAGCTTTCTCCAATCCCCGGGCTTCCTGTAGTTCACCTCTCTGAAAATCAAGCTTACAAGTCTTCTTCAGAGCCACATTCTTTCGGGCAGACTCTTCCTCTAATCTTGCAAGGGCAGCATCAGCGTCTTGCTTGCTGTGAGCAATTCGCTCTTCCAGTAACAATCAGCTTGGCAAATCTTTTGAGGTGTTCATTCTCCTTTAAGATCACCTTCCTGTTTCTTCTTCTACCAGTAGCCTTGGTCTCTTGGCCTCTCCTGCAATTAGACACAAGTTGGCAGCTTCCTTTTTTCAATTGTAACCGATAGCTTTCACTTGCAGCTTGATACGCTTCTTCTGCAATCATTTGGGCCTTTAAAGGTATATCCCTGTTAGACACATCTGGATACCTTCCTCTTGAACTCTATGCACCTGTTCACCTTCTTTTCCATTTTGAACCTCATGGTCTTCACTGTGGCCTCCTGTCCACGAGCGGATAAGATTCTGCATGCGGGAGCCCACAGCGGAATCCGACCCTGCCCACAGCCAAGGACCCTGCGGGTCTTTAACTTACCCGTCCAAGTCTTCATTTTCTTCCCTGCAAATGTGTGCGGAAGCGCCGGCTGGTGCACGGCTGCATGTGCGCAGTGTTTTTTTTCTTTTAAACTCCTACTTTCCCGCGGAATCCGTGGCCCATCCACGGCCACAGATCGGACAACTTCCATTGACTTCAATGGAAGCCGTCTGTGTGGGATCCGCACTAAAATAGAGCACACTGCTATTTTTTTTCCGGAACAAAAGGTCCACAAATCAACTCTGCATGCTTTATTACATTTGTGGACGCCCAATGCTTCCCTATGGGCGGCTTGATTTGTGGATCTTCCACAAATCAGATCTGCCCCTGGACATTGGGCCTATCTCCATCTTCTGTTTTCAGAAAAATATTTTATTTTTCTTCCTCCTTTTCTAATCTTTAGGCACAGCGTACATCTGGTTGCCACTAGCAACCACATTAGTTTCACAGGAAACTATACTGACAACACCTCTCTCTAGTTTGCCTTCACTCTTGGATACTTTGTGTTAATTCTACGCCCTACCACTTGGGACATACTTGAGCTAATTTCACTATGGGCTGTGACTGAGCTATCTGTACCAGCTTGTTCACACTCTGCATTCACCTGTGGGGATTGTGGAATACAGTGTGCAGCAGGATTCTATTGTTCCATCTTCCTTATTTGCATATATTTCCCAGAGGAGCTTGCATGGCCTTATAAGTCTCCTCACTCACCTTCTTGGTGCTCTCCTTAAGGAGATATGATACTCCTCCCAACCCACATTGCAAGCCTCTCACTAGCCAAACCAGAATCCTACTGCACACTGATGAGGGATAAAAAACCCTGAAACAGCTGTCTGTGTTTGGATTCTGGCTTGGTTTTCAATTCCCACTCATTGTTATAAAGACCTGTATAAAGGGTTAGACATTGATTTGCAGGAATGCTACCATCCAATAGTTGGCACTGCAGAGGTATTGTTCCATCTTCCTTATTTGCATATAGACAGAACAGGACATTCCATCCTGCAAAGAAAACATATTAAGCACATTATATGACTTTCCAATCACATTATCATATTTTGTTCTGTCATTTCTAGCAACTCCTTTTGCAACAAAAACGTCCAACAACACATTTTTTTAGCACTGGGGCCATCAGTTTCTACAAGTCCATGCGGCACCCCGTTATTGGTACAGGCGATGGGTCACCACCCCGCAGACTTGTCTTGTGGTACTGCAGCTCCTCAGGACACACTGACGTTGGACCTCAGACACAGTTCACACTGTCAGATAGGGAAACTCCAACCACGATCTGCTCGGAGGCTTGCTTCTTGCTTGGCTGTTTGGACTGCTGACCAGCAGATTTTGCAGGAGGCTGCACATTATCCTTTCCTTCCCGCAACTGCCAGAAGTATGGAAAGTCCTTGCCCAGAACAAGCTCCATTTTTTGCACTTCACATTTAACAGTTTCATATGCTACAGTTCCATATATTATCTCAAAATGGACAAGCACTGTCTTTGCTCTGGACTTGTCTTGAGGAATGGCAGCACCTCGGGCATGACCTTGGAAACCTCCTGGTTTGGATTCAATTTTACCAGCATTGGAATTCCACCCAGCAGCAAGTCACGAGTCCTTATCTACAGCTTCACTGGCCTCCTGGCCAGAAAACACATAGGTGCACATCTGTCCACAGTGTGGCATCCCCAGTAAAACTCCTTTTGCCTGTTTATGACAGCTACCTGCTATCGGCCTTCTTGCCCACAGCAACCGCTCTCTTTTTACCTGTCCTCCAGAGGAACAACAACTAGGACCTTGGCAACAGTACTCTTTTGCCACAAAACATTTTTGTCCAAGATTCTTAATGGCAATTCCTACAGTAATGACCGTCTCACATCTACAGAAAACAGTTTCTATAATTTTAGGCTTCCAGCCCTTTAAATCTGTACAATGTTTGCAGCAGATGTAGTGACCTGGACAGGCACTACATAATAGAAGTACTGTACCTGCAAGTTCTTTTAATAAAGGGTAGTTAAGCTGGATTTTGTTTAATAAGAAGAGGGAGTCAGTAAACTAAAGAGTTAAGGTTGTTTAGGCACCGTTGTAAATCAGTTAGGTGCTGAGTTGTGACAGGCCCTCTGAAGTAAAAAGGTGGGGGTTCCAGCTCATTTTGTATTGCGCAATTAGAAATTGATAACAGTGTTAGAAGACAGAAGTGAAGGGGAGTATGGAGTGAGACAGTGAAGAGGTCAGTCGGAGGAGAGAGTGAGGAATCGAGATGGACACGGAGGAAGCTGACAGCCATGTGAAGCCCAAGCATGCAGCTTTTCCCCCTCCTCTGTCCTGCTGTAATTAGAGACACGTTATGTAAACTTTCAAGAAATCCTGTGTGCAGCAGCCCGTAAATCACCCAGACACTGAGAAACTGTTTGTTTTCCTAAACCTAAAGTCTGTTCTAGCCAGCTCTGCTTTCTACTGGACAGCAATACAGCCGCAAAGCTTCAGACAAGAAGTAGAGAATCTTCATGCAAGTTTGTGAGTACTAAAGAAAACTTGAGCACCGTGTTTCAGGAATGACAAAACTGTTATATAGCTCTTCCTTAGCTCAGATGCTGCCTCCTAAAAGTTTGTTTATCCATGTATAAAGTGTTAAATAGTGTATATGCAACTTTTATATGCAATTTCTGGTGCTTAAAAATAATGCAGACAACCACGGGCCTGAAAGTAAATGGTGTGCCTGTCATTTACCTACATACATGTGTTAGTCTTATTTTGCTACTAAGCTCTTTTAATCCAGACACTGGCATCACGATCACCTAATTCCAGTAGTTGTCTAGATCCTGTTATATACTTTCAACAGTGCACGAGATTGCAAAGAGCGTGCTGCACTCATTGCCACCGTGACATGGCTCCTCAGCCACATGCTAGCAACCGCTCACAGAGTGCAGGCCTCTTACCGCTTGTTGCCCGTTGCACAGACTTATCACATGCAGCAGTCAATTTTCAGCCATCCTGGCTCCTTACTACAAGACATTACTTTTATTTGCGGAAACCAGCACTTTCCACCTACCACAGGACATCCAGATTTCAGGACAACAAAACAAGGTTGTGTGTCCTTTTCTTTCCCGCATCCTCCACCATATGTGGCAACTTGGGGGTTGCTAGCTCACTGGATCACCATCTTCCCCCATCTAGATGGATGGTCGCCCCTCAGTAACCCGTGTCCAGACCAGATGTTTCGTAAAACTCAATAAATCCGTCTTTATTGCGGTAATTTAACAGAACAGCAGCAGTAACACAATCTTTACACTCTTAGATGTCACACGATTATGCAATTTCCTGGCTGTCTGGTTGTTAATAGAGATGAGCGAGCACCAAAATGCTCGGGTGCTCGTTACTCGGGACGAAATTTTTGCGATGCTCGAGGGTTCATTTTGAGTAACGAACCCCATTGAAGTCAATGGGCGACCCGAGCATTTTTGTATATCGCCGATGCTCGCTAAGGTTTTCATTTGTGAAAATCGGGGCAATTCAAGAAAGTGATGGGAACGACACAGCAACGGATAGGGCAGGCGAGGGGCTACATGTTGGGCTGCATCTCAAGTTCCCAGGTCCCACTATTAAGCCACAATAGCGGCAAGAGTGGCCCCCCCCCCCGCACTGTCAGCATAAAGATCGTTCTTCTCTGCCGCAGCAGTAACAGCTGTGGCAGAGAAGAACGATGTTAGCCCATTGAATTCAATGGAGCCAGCAATACAGCCGACTCCATTGAATTCAATGGGCTAACATCGTTCTTCTCTGCCACAGCTGTTACAGCTGTGGCAGAGAAGAATGATTTCTCTTCTATATGTTCTCAATGGGGTCGGCGCTGCTGCCGCCGGCCCCATTGAGCGCATATAGAGAAGAGAACAGGAATCGCAGATCGCAGATAGGTGCGATCTGCGATTTCTGTTCTATAATTTATCGGACCAGCGCATAAAAAGCGCTCATGTGTCCGATAAAAATTCGCCGGACGCATGCGCAAATCGCGCGAAAAACGCCCGACTGACTAAGGCCTTAGTCAGATGGGCGTTTTTTCGCGCGATTTGCGGATCACATGAAGGATGCGCATCCGCAAATCGCGTGACCGGTGCCCAAAAATCGCCCGAAAATCGGACGGAGCTGTCCAGCGCATTGCATTCAATGGAGCCGGCAATACAGCCCGCTCCATTGAAAGCAATGCGCTGCGGGCAACTGTGGGATGAATTGTCGGGAAGGGCTTAAATATATAAGCCCTTCCCTGCAATTCATCCAGAAAAGTGTTAAACTAAAAAATATATATATACTGACCTGCTCCCGGCAGCCGGAGTTCCGCGCGGCCGTCCTGCAGTGGGTGTGAAGGGGGTGTGAGTCAGACCTGCCCCCTGATTGGCTCAGCGCAGAGCCAATCAGGGGGCAGGTCTGACTTACACCCCCTTCACACCCACTGAATGGGTGTGAGTGAGACCTGCCTCTGATTGGCTCAGCGCTGAGCCAATGAGCGGGCAGGTCTGACTCACACCCCCTTCACACCCACTGCAGGACGGCCGCGCGGAACTCCGGCTGCCGGTAGCAGGTCAGTATATATATATTTTTTAGTTTAACACTTTTCTGGATGAATTGCAGGGAAGGGCTTATATATTTAAGCCCTTCCCGACAATTCATCCCGCGATTGTCGGCAGCCCATTGATTTCAATGGAGTCGGCTGTATTGCCGACTCCATTGAATTCAATGGGCAAACATCGTTCTTCTCTGCCACAGCTGTTACAGCTGTGGCAGAGAAGAATGATTTGTCTTCTATATGTTCTCAATGGGGTCGGCGCTGCTGCCACCGGCCCCATTGAGCGCATATAGAGAAGAAGGACCGTTGGGGTTCTTGAAGCCTAAAATCACTCCTAACACTCTCCCTATAGCAGCCCCGGCATCAACAGCACTTTCCCTCAGCTAAGTGAGAATGCATCTGTGGCGAGCCGCAGGCCGGCAGATTTCAATACTCGGGTGACACCTAATCTCGCCAGCCACTCACAGCAGGGGGGTGGTATAGGGCTTGAACGTTGCAGGGGGAAGTTGTAGTGCCTTCCCTGTCTTTCTATTGGCCAGAAAAGCGCGCAAATTTCTCAGGGAAGAAAATGAAAGTAACTCGAACATCGCGTGGTACTCGTTACGAGTAACGAGCATCTCGAACACCCTAATACTCGAACGAGTATCAAGCTCGGACGAGTACGTTCGCTCATCTCTAGTTGTTAAATAACAGGCTATTTTCTAACTATCGCGGGCTGAGTGCTTCAAACGCATACAACATAGTGCATCAAATATCCTACCCAACCAGGGTGTCAGCCTCGGGGCTGTCTACCGGTGTCAGGTCCGTGGCTTTTCTCAGCCACCATTAGCTGGTCTCAGGTTCTCTCTCTCCTTGGTACCTCTCACAAGATCCTGTCCCAGAGAGAGCCATTCCACAACAGGCCACAACTAGTCTCCAATGAACCTCTCAGGGTCCTCAGTTCAGCAGGGCTGGAGGTATTATCTCCTCCACCCACACATGTGTTCCCTGATTAATCAGGTGACTACCTGCTCTCTAGCCCCCTACAGGCAATCTTCTACACTGCACTGCCACGCATTTCTCCCTCTGACAAGTATAACTTATACCAGCTTTATATATGTAATTATATACGGCAGATGCCCAGGTTATACCAGCATGCTCCATATCACTATATAGAGGGAGATGTATAACTAATACCAGCTGTATATATATAATTATATACAGGAGATACTCTGATTATACCAGCATGGCTCCTATCACTATATACAAGCGATGTACAATTTATACCAGCTGTACATATATAATTATATACAGGAGATACCTAGGATATAACAGCATGCTCCATATCACTATATACAGGATGTATAACCTATACCAGCCATCCATCGGCAGTGAAACATTATATGGCGAGAGCCTGTGGCCCTCGTAACTAAGGGGCCAAGTCACAATTGCAAGCTCTGCGCCCCCTAGGGGGTATGCCACTGGTCTACACAAGGCTCTGTAAAGGTGGTTTCACACCTGCGCCTGGGGAAGCAGGAAGGGGGAAACCCGGTGCATGAATGCCTCCGTCTCAGGACAGAACTGAACAGCGCTGAACAGATGCCATTGACTATAATGGGGTCTGTTCGGTTTCCGTTCAGATGCCCAGAATTTAGCTGGAAAAAAAGCGCAAAATGAGCCGTATCTGCAGGCGGAACCTTCCGGACAGAGGTTCCAATGCAGATGTGAAACCACCCTAAGCTAAACAGCCTAGATTTCAGACAGGTACAATGTACAAAGCCAGTCCTGCTCTCAGCTGAGAAGTGGATACAGTTGTATCCAGTGCAGACAATGCTCTGTGAGCTCACGAGCCCGCACTCGAAACAGATACATTGTACATAGCCAGCCCCACTGTCAGCTGAGAAGTGGATACAGTTGTATCCAGTGTAGACAATGCTCTATGAGCTCAACACACCAGCGAGACCAATCCTTGCTAGTTTACTGCAATGTATCAGTTCGTTGCCCACACTGCTTTGCTCATGGAGCATAGTCTGGACTGATACAGTTATATCCACTTCTCAGTTGAGAGCAGGACCAACCATAAACAATATATCGGTCTAAAATGTGGGCTGTTGAGCTCACAGAGCATTGTCTGCACGGGATACAATTGATTAAACTTGATACTGGATACATCTAGAACAGCACTTTAGATCTATCCACAGCAGCTTGTTGACGGTTTCCAGTTAATTTCAGGTACTTTTTTTAGAGCTGCACAAAATTAACTATATGAAAAGTATCTGTGATAACAATGCAAAAGCTAATGCAGACATGTAACAAAAATGTATAAAGCTGAGCTTCCCTTTAAAATCCTCTTGCTGTAAAGAGCCTTTTACTTACGTAGATTTCCCTTATCCTAAGATCTCTTGGAATACAAAGTTCTTCCCGTAAATCCTTGTTTTGTACTTCACAGTATTTACATAAATATCTCGTCTACTTCTTGTCGTTTGGCCGGAATTGCATTTTCATACATTTTTGCTAAATCACAGGTTGATTGATTAAGCTTCCTAACAAATGACAGCAGGACGGGGGCGCCACAATGAGCCTTATCACTTCCAGCCGAAAAGCCAAGATACCCATACGGGAAAGGAAGGAGCGCGCGGCCCCACAGCCTGTTACTACCCCAGGAACTCCCATAAGCTTCCGAGGAATCCAATATTTATGGTTGAAACGGTTCTTCATGTACATTTTCTTAGTTTATTTTACAGTCTCGTTCCATTGTTTTCTTCAGACACTCTTGATATCAAAGAATATGCAGTGAAGTGACGAACAAACCGAGAACCGGGAACTAAAAATAACACAAAAGTCTAAGAAAAAGATGTTAAACAAAACTTGTGATTTATTTAGTATAAATTATACAACCTAAGTAGAGATGAGCGAGCACGCTCGGATAAGGCAGTTACTCAGGCGAGCATCACTCTTCTCGAGTAACTGCATTCTCGTCCAAGCAGGCTCAGGGGGGTGGGGGTGGCAGGGGTATGCGGGGGGCGGCAGGGTGTAGCCAGGGGGGTGGGAGAAAGAGAGAGATCTCTCTCACTCTCCCCCCCCACTCTCCTCCGCTCCCACCCCGCCGCTCCCCCGAGCCTGCTCGGACAAAAATGTCTACCATCATCAACTGTGTCTCTAATATTTAGTTTTGTATACATTTATACAAAACTGTTTGCCCCGCCCTCTAATGATAATGAGATGACAGCTGACCCCACTCTGTAAACATAGAAACATACACGCAGAAAAAGACCATGTGGTCCATCTAGTCTGCCAGTATATTATTCCCTCTTTATTTCTCTAATAGATAGATAGAAAACCCGACGGATATACGCCCATCTGAATAAGCCCTAATGCCATTGACCACACCCTAATAATGAGATGACCTCTGACCCTACCCTTTAAAGATAATGAGGTACCTCTACTGACCCCTCACTCTAATCATAATGAGATTACTTTCCTGACCAGCCTACTAATGATAATGAAATGACACTGCTGACCCGCTCTCCAATAAACATGGTAACATAGTATGTTAGGCTGAATTAAGACAATGTCCATCTAGTTCAGCCTGTTTTAACCTCCCCCTTGTTGGTCCAGAGGAAGGAAAAAAAAACCAGCAAGCCAATTAGCTCCCATGGAGGAAAAAATTCCTTCCTGACTCCATAATAGCAGCCAGAGTAATCCCTGGGTCAACATTTGAGACCAACAACCCCGCTGGTCACCTAATGTCTATATCCTGTCTATATCCTGTAATATCATAGCGCTCTAGAAAGACATCTAACATCCCCTCTTAAGCTCCTCTATGGATTTTGCCATCACCACATTCTCAGGCAGAGAGTTCCACAGTCTCACTGCTCTTACAGTAAAGAACCTCCTTCTATGTTGGTGATGAAACCTGGAGATCACTCTGTTGACCACATCGTCTAATAATAATGAGGTAGCTGCTGACCCCGCAGTCTAAGGATAATGAGATGACTCTGTTGACAACATCCTCTAATGATAATAAGATGACTGCTTACTCCTCCCTCTTATGATAATGAGAAGACTCTGCTAACCCCATCCTCTAATGATAATGAGATGATCCTGCTAACCCCACCCTCTACTGATAATGAGAAGACACTGCAGATCTCATCCTCTATTGACAATGAAATGACTCTGCTGACTCTCCCCTATTCTACACGGCAGACCTTAAAAATGAGTTTTAGAAAATGGGAGATGTCAGCATATTGTACATATCAACACTATGAACATGAGGCCCTATGCATATGTGAAGCATATCTGATGGGATCTTTTGGGGTACATGTGCCCAATGTAAAAAAAAAAAAACAGGTCTGTGAACTGACTCTAAGTGACATAAAGTTCACACATAACACTGCCATGTATTTCACACCTAATCCAGTAATTCAGTCATATACACCACTATACAATACTATGTGCTTTAGGCTTCATTCACATGAGCATATATCAGTCCTGCTTTCACTGCCGGCTGATTTACCTGCCCATTTTATGCATTGATTTACAATACATCAGTTCAGATGGGCATATTCCAGCATTATAAAGACGCCCGCCGTCCAAGATAGTGCATAAGGTGCGCATTTCGGCCGGGCGCTTTTTTATGCCGGCCAGGAAACATAGTTCAGGAACTATCTTCTGGCCGGAATATGGCATTAGCTCCCATAGACTCCTATGAGATCCTATGGTAGCTGCCAGAGGAAACTGCTAAACTCCCACCGCCTTCCCTTCTCCTGTCCGCCCATTTCCGACTATTTGCAATGGGAGTTGGAGCTAGTTGCTAAGCTGGCAGCCGACAAGGGGCAGAGAGGGGGCGGGAGCTAAGCACACTATCTCCTACCCTGTCCTGCCCCCTCCCCTTGCCTAGAGCTGGCGAGGGGGCGGAAAGGGGGACGCACTTTAACAGAGCTAAACCGTCTTCCCCCGCCCAACAGCATTCTGGGCTCGGCATATTTGCGCCGGACCTGGGCCTTCAGATTTGTGCGCCTGTTTATGCGATTCTTGGTCGCCCTATGGCCGTGACACGGCCGACCGAAAATCGCTTTGTTTGTGTGAAGGAGCCCTTAGCGGTAACTTGTCATCATGTTTAAGCCCTATTAACTACATTATGGGGCTCAAATGTGAGTAAACGGGGCGATGGCGGACAGGTGTTTGATACCCACAGGGCGCCTCATTCTCACGCTGCGTTCCCATGAAGTTGCAGCACACACAAACTAAAAAGAGTCACACTGTGTGCGTGCCAGAATGGGGCGCCCCGTGAGTATTAAACTTTCACAAACTCTGTAAAGCTAACGAGGAGGCTCTCAGACAATAAAAAGGAAGGCCATTGTAGTGTCAGGGTTTTCCACATATCGCACCAATACCTATACTGGTCGGGTGGATATGTGGTACCGGTAGTGAAGTATGATCACAAGGTTTGGGTTATGAGGTATTGATATTTCTGGTTCCTATCCATTAACTGGACTGCACCTCATTCTACATATATGTGTAAGTCTGTCCAAAATTGGTGTTTTTAAATAATATTTAATAAAGTTAGTAATTTTGAATACATTTCTTTTTCGGCGACCAGTTTAAACAGGAGGAACATGAAGCATATACTGTAGCGGATTGTTGTTTGGGCCCATGTCATGGAACCAGGGGTGTAACTATAGGGGATGCAGGGGATGTGGTTGCACCTAGGCCCAGGAGACTTAGGGGGGCCATAAGGCCTCTCTTCCCCAGATAGGGAGGCCAATACTATGAGTAAAGCATTATAGTTGGGGGCCCTGTTACGGGTTTAGCATTGGGGCCCAGAAGCTTCAAGTTATGTCTCTGTGCAGCATGAATTAGGTATGGGTACGGGTACAGATACAGATAGAGGGAGGGGCGCTCACGTTTTGCATCAGGGCCCCTGAGCCTTTAGTTACGCCCCTGCATGGAATAATTGGTAATAACTTTTGAAGGAATAAAGGTACATAAGAGGTTTTGGATTTCTCACCAAATTCTCGATCAGATACATATGTCACATGCACCCCTTCCCATTTAAAAATATTAACTTGCGGACTCCAATCAAGGTGTAGAAACATCTCAAAGATGATCAAGAAAAATAGAAGACTCCCACACCAAGGGTCAAGGGTCATACCAAAGGGCGTGGATACTTACCTCACTGCAAAATGATTGCTTTACATTTTTAAAAAATGTACGAAAATTTGCAGCATTCTGTTGTAACTTTGCCTTTATGTCATTATGGGGTATGGAGTGCAAAATGAGGTGGAAAACTAGAATTTGCACAAAGACACAACATTAAAATGTGATTAAATATTAAAAAAGTGATAAGTTCTGAAGACTTTCCGGGCCTCTGCACATCCACCGTCTGGAGGTGTCACAGTCACCATGTAATCCATGTCATTCCCTTCTCCTATCATATCTTAGTCCGTCCATATGAAACCTCATTCTGCGCAAAAACACAACTTAAAAGTTCAGCTGCAGCTTCCCCTCCCCCACATCATTATAAGAGGATAATCTAATAAGAGTTTTCCTTTAATGGATGTGTCAGAGTGAATCAGACGTTATTTGTACTGCTGAATGTGATCCACAAGAGTCGCCATTCTGAAGAAATTGTATTTACAGTTTCCTGCTTTGCTCAGAATTCCCAACGACTTCGTCCATAAACAACCGCTAATGACTGAAAGCTGAGATGTAAATAATGGGGCCTCCTCCACAACATCATTAATCATATAGAAAGCCTCCAAACACCAAACCCAGGCAGATATTCCCACATAGACTGTAATAGTTATATTTTTGTACATGGGAAGCAGTATTATAAAAGTTATATTTTTGGACATGGTGTTGCGGATTGTCGGTCGTGACAACGTCGTGGCATAGTGGCATCGACACAGGCCAAGACCTGTTGCTTTGTTAAGCAGGTCAAGGGTTAATTCACCATGTGCAGAGTCTGCTGGTGCTGTCTGCCTTTGTTGCATGGATGCATGTCGGATTAGCCATGCCTGGGAGTAGGGTGGAGGTGTGGTTTTCTATTCACTCTGCCAGTTTTCAGGTGCAGAGTGGCTATATATTCTCACCCCTCCTGGTGGTCAGTGCTGCTTTTTCTGTTCCATAGTGGAGAAGTTGGAATTTGGAGCTCTGCTGTGCTGGGTATTCTTGCCTTTCATTTCTGTTTTTGCTTTGCGTGTCGGTTCATCTCCTCAGGGGTTCCTATAGGGACAATCAGGGCCCAGAAAGAAGACCGTGGGGTTGCCTTTATTGAGGTGATGACCCTACTTTAGGCAGGGACCCGTTACCTCCCTGCTAGGCTAGGGCCGAGCTTCTTTCCCTCTCCCTAGAGTGGTGCTACCATTCTGCATTGCGTTGTGTGCGGCTTTTTCCAACTGTGTGTACGTTCCCTGTTGCCATGCCATGTGTAGTAGTATTGTCTCGCACAGGCTTTACATCTGGGCTACGTATTTCAGTTGTGGTGCGCACTGTTCTTCGGTGCGTAAGTCTATCTACTAAAGTAGTCGTGAACATCACCCTGCGTCCGTGCTGAGCGCGGTGCTTGTGAGCCACACAAAAGTGACATAATAAGCAGCCAGACGTTTCCTCAGTGGCTTTTTATTTTTCCTGGTGGGAACATGGATCCCATTGAGTCATTATCCAACCAGCCTAGGTCTCTAGCTATCGAGGTTGCCGAAGTCAAACAGCACGGCTTAGGTGGTATAGGTTTAGTTAGAGAACCTAAGCTGGATCTGCCAGATCCTTTTTCTGTTAAAAGGCAGGAGTTTTTTGTTTTCAAAGAATCTTGTAAATTATACTTTAAACTTCGCCCTGGTTCCTCTGGTGATGAGTCTCAGAGGGTAGGGTTGGTAATCTTCAGGTTGCAGGGAAATCCCCAAGCCTGGGCGATTTCATTGCCTCCCACCTCTGAGGCTTTTTGGTCGGTGGACTCATTTTTTTCAGCTTTGGGTCTGATCTACGATGACCCCGATAGGGTATCCCTGGCAGAGGGTAAGATCAGAGGTCCACGTCAGGGAAAATCACCTGTTGAAGATTTTTGCGCAGAGTTTCGCCGTTGGTCTAATGATATACAGTGGAATACCCCCGCATTACAGAGTTAATTTTGCTTTGCGCTTTGCGATAAGATAAAGGATCTCATGGTTTCACATCCCGCACCTAGAACTCTTGACGAGGCCATCTCCCTAGCCATATGGATTGGTTGGCGGTTGAGAGAGCGGATGAATGAGCTATCCTTTGCCTCGTCCATAGAACCCGTTGAGCTTAATGAACCCATGCAATTAGGCTCTTTATCCAGTGGTACAGGGAAAAAGGAGAAGCAGGGGGGCAGAGGTTGCTGTTTTTTCTGCAGTCGTAAAGGACACTTTATACAGTTTTGTCCTTTCCGAGGGTCTCAGTCAGGGAAACTTGGTGGCCTGAAAGCTAATAGGAAGTTCCCGTTGGGTCTGCAAGTCACCTGGATATCATCCTCCAGGTTGGCCCTTCCGGCTGAGATCCGTATTGGTGGGCATAGTTGCCCAGTAACAATCTTTTTGGATAGTGGAGCGGGAGTCAATGTAATTGATTATGAGGTTGCCAAACGGCTGAGACTTGATATAAGACCCTTGGATTACCTGATACCCGTATCAACCATTGATTCCACTCCACTGTCTCAGAAGTGCTTAAAATTTTTTGTCAGACGTTTGTCTTAAGATTGGGTTGTTTCATACAGAGAGAATAATGTTGTTTGTCATGGAATCACTTCCTACACAGATGGTGTTGGGTTTGCCGTGGCTGAAGTTGCACAACCCAGTGGTAGACTGGGAAAAGGGAGATGTGGTGCAGTGGAACCCTTCTTGTAGACAAAACTGCATGTCAGTCAATGTCTCTGCGGTACAAACCGAGGAGTTACCTGAGTACATCAAGGACTTTGCTGAGGTTTTTTCTAAAGAGGGAGCGGATAAATTACCTCCTCCAACACTGTTGGTTGATGGGAATCTGCAGTTTGAGGTCAGCCTCATCATTGGCTCTCTTCGAGTCAGGAACTCACTGCAGTATATGGTGCATTGGCGTGGGTACGGTCATGAGGAGAGAACATGGGTTCCAGCGTCTGAGGTTAACGCAGACCATTTAGTCAGGAATTTTCACAAATGGAATCCTGGTAAACCAGGACCTAAGGTTCCAGAGGCCCCTCCTCAGAGGGGTGGTACTGTCATGGTTTGTCAGTCGTGACAATGTCGTGGCATGGTGGCTTCAACACAGGCAACAACCTGTTGCCTTGTTAAGCAGGTCAAGGGTTAATGTAACATGTGCAGAGTCTGCTGGTGCTGTCTACCTTTGCTGCATGGATGCATGCTGGATTAGCCATGCCTGGGAGTAGGGTGGAGGTGTGGTTTTCTATTCACTCCGCCAGTTTTTCAGGTGCAGAGTGGCTATATATTCTCACTCCTCTTGGTTATCAGTGCTGCTTATTCGGTTCCATGGTGGAGAAGTGGAATTTGGAGCTCTGCTGTGCTGGGTGTTTTTCTACTTGCAGATAAGTACTGTGGGTTGTTTTTCAGTTGTATTGTTGCTTTTCATTTCTGTTTTTGCTTTGTTTGTCAGTTCATCTGTCCAGGGGTTCCTATAGGGACAATCAGGGACCAGAAATAGGACCGTGGGTCTACCTTTTATCAAGGCGATGACCATGCTTTAGGCAGGGACCCGTCACCTCCCTGCTTGGTTAGGGCCAGGCTTCCTTCCCTCTCCCTAGAGTGGTACTACTGTTCCACATAGCGTGGAGTGAGGCTTTTTCCAACTGTGTGTATGTTCCCTGTTGCTGTGTTGCGTGTAGTACTTTTGCGTCACACGGGTTTTACATCTGGGCTACATATTTCAGTTGTGGTGCGCACTGTTCTTTGGTTCATGAAGTCTATCTACTTGTAGTCATGAATATCACCCTGCGTCCGTGCAAAGCATGTTGCTGGTGAGCTACATGGACGTGACACATGGGAGCAGCATTATAGTAGTTATATTCTTGTACATAGGGGGCAGTATTAAAGTAGTTATATTCTTGTACATAGGAGCAGTATTATAGTAGTTAAATTCTTGTACATAGGAGGCAGTACTATAGTAGTTATATTCTTGTACATAGGGGGCAGTATTATAGTAGTTATATTCTTGTACATAAGAGCAGTATTATAGTAGTTATATTCTTGTACATAGGGGGCAGTATTATAGTAGTTATATTCTTGTACATAAGAGCAGTATTATAGTAGTTATATTCTTGTACATAGGGGGCAGTATTATAGTAGTTATATTCTTGTACATAGGAGCAGTATTATAGTAGTTATATTCTTGTACATAGGGGGCAGTATTATAGTAGTTATATTCTTGTACATAAGAGCAGTATTATAGTAGTTATATTCTTGTACATAGGGGGCAGTATTATAGTAGTTATATTCTTGTACATAGGAGCAGTATTATAGTAGTTATATTCTTGTACATAGGAGCAGTATTATAGTAGTTATATTCTTGTACATAGGGGTAGTATTATAGTAGTTATATTCTTGTATTATAGTAGTTATAGTCTAGTACATAGGGGGTAGTATTATAGTAGTTATATTCTTGTACATAGGAGGCAGTATTATAGTAGTTATATTCTTGATCATAGGAGCAGTATTATAGAAGTTTTATTCCTGTACATAGGAGGCAGTACAATAGTAGTTATATTCTTGTACACAGGGGGCAGTATTATAGTAGTTATATTCTAGAACATAGGAGGCAATATTATAGTAGTTATATTCTTGTATATAAGGGGCAGTATTATAGTAGTTTTATTCATGTACATAGGAGCAGTATTATAGTAGTAATATTCTTGTACATAGAGGGCCGTATTATAGTAGTTATATTCTTGTACATAGGGGTAGTATTATAGTAGTTATATTCTTGTACATAGGAACAGTATTATAGTAGTTATATTCTTGTACATAGGGGGCAGTATTATAGTAGTTATATTCTTGTATATAGTGGGCAGTATTATAGTAGTTATATTCTTGTACATAGAGGGCCGTATTATAGTAGTTATATTCTTGTACATAGGAGGCAGTATTATAGTAGTTATATTCTTGTACATAGGAGGCAGTATTATAGTAGTTATATTCTTGTATATAAGGGGCAGTATTATAGTAGTTATATTCTTGTATATAAGGGGCAGTATTATAGTAGTTATATTCTTGTATATAGGGGCAGTATTATAGTAGTGATGTTCTTGTACATAGGGGCAGTATTATAGTAGTTATATTCTTGTATATAGTGGGCAGTATTATAGTAGTTATATTCTTGTACATAGGGGCCAGTATTATAGTAGTTATATTCTTGTACATAGGGGGCAGTACTATAGTAGTTATATTCTTGTACATGGGGGGCAGTATTATAGTAGTTATATTCTTGTACATAGGGGCAGTATTATAGTAGTTATATTCTTGTACATAGGGGGCAGTATTATAAAAGTTATATTCTTGTACATAGGGGCAGTATTATAGTAGTGATGTTCTTGTACATAGGGGGCAGTGTTATAGTAGTTATATTCTTGTACATAGGGGGTAGTATTATAGTAGTTATATTCTTGTACATAGGGGACAACATTATAGTAGTTATATTCTTGTATATAGGGGGCAGCATTATAGTAGTTATATTCCTGTACATAGGGAGCAGTATTATAGTAGTTATATTCTTGTACATAGAGGGCACTATTATAGTAGTTATATTCTTGTACATAGGGAGCAGTATTATAGTAGTTATATTCTTGTACATAGGGGGCAGTATTATCGTAGTTATATTCTTGTACATAGGGGCAACATTATAGTAATTATATTCTTGTATATTGGGGGCAGCATTATAGTAGTTATATTCTTATACATAGGGGCAATATTATAGTAGTTGTAGTCTTGTACATAAGGGGCAGTATTATAGTAGTTATATTCTTGTACATAGGTGGAGTATCATAGTAGTTATATTCTTGTACATAGAGGGCAGTATTATTGTAGTTATATTCTTGTACATAGGGGGCAGTATTATAGTAGTTATATTCTTGTACATAGGGGCAATATAATAGTAGTTATATTCTTGTACATAGGGGGCTGTATTATAGTAGTTATATTCTTGTACATAGCGCGCAGTATTATAGTAGTTATATCCTTGTACATAGGGGTCAGTATTATAGTAGTTATATTCTTGTACATAGGGGGCTGTATTATAGTAGTTATATTCTTGTACATAGAGGGCAGTATTATTGTAGTTATATTCTTGTACATATGGGGCAGTATTATAGTTGTTATATTCTTGTATATAGGGGGCAGCATTATAGTAGTTATATTCTTGTACATAGGGGGCAGTATTATAGTAGTTATATTCTTGTACATAGGGGGCAGTATTATAAAAGTTATATTCTTGTACATAGGGGCAGTATTATAGTAGTGATGTTCTTGTACATAGGGGGCAGTGTTATAGTAGTTATATTCTTGTACATAGGGGGTAGTATTATAGTAGTTATATTCTTGTACATAGGGGACAACATTATAGTAGTTATATTCTTGTATATAGGGGGCAGCATTATAGTAGTTATATTCCTGTACATAGGGAGCAGTATTATAGTAGTTATATTCTTGTACATAGGGGGCACTATTATAGTAGTTATATTCCTGTACATAGGGAGCAGTATTATAGTAGTTATATTCTTGTACATAGGGGGCAGTATTATAGTAGTTATATTCTTGTACATAGGGGGCACTATTATAGTAGTTATATTCTTGTACATAGGGAGCAGTATTATAGTAGTTATATTCTTGTACATAGGGGGCAGTATTATCGTAGTTATATTCTTGTACATAGGGGCAACATTATAGTAATTATATTCTTGTATATAGGGGGCAGCATTATAGTAGTTATATTCTTATACATAGGGGCAATATTATAGTAGTTGTAGTCTTGTACATAAGGGGCAGTATTATAGTAGTTATATTCTTGTACATAGGTGGAGTATCATAGTAGTTATATTCTTGTACATAGAGGGCAGTATTATTGTAGTTATATTCTTGTACATAGGGGGCAGTATTATAGTAGTTATATTCTTGTACATAGGGGCAATATAATAGTAGTTATATTCTTGTACATAGGGGGCTGTATTATAGTAGTTATATTCTTGTACATAGCGCGCAGTATTATAGTAGTTATATCCTTGTACATAGGGGTCAGTATTATAGTAGTTATATTCTTGTACATAGGGGGCTGTATTATAGTAGTTATATTCTTGTACATAGAGGGCAGTATTATTGTAGTTATATTCTTGTACATAGGGGGCAGTATTATAGTTGTTATATTCTTGTATATAGGGGGCAGCATTATAGTAGTTATATTCTTGTACATAGGGGGCAGTATTATAGTAGTTATATTCTTGTACATAGGGGGCAGTATTATAGTAGTGATGTTCTTGTACATTGGGGGCAGTATTATAGTAGTTATATTCTTATACATAGGAGGCAGTATTATAGTAGTTATATTCTTGTATATAGTGGGCAGTATTATAGTAGTTATATTCTTGTACATAGGGGGCTGTATTATAGTAGATATATTCTTGTACATAGCGCGCAGTATTATAGTAGTTATATCCTTGTACATAGGGGTCAGTATTATAGTAGTTATATTCTTGTACATAGGGGGCTGTATTATAGTAGTTATATTCTTGTACATAGAGGGCAGTATTATAGTAGTTTTATTCATGTACATAGGAGCAGTATTATAGTAGTAATATTCTTGTACATAGAGGGCCGTATTATAGTAGTTATATTCTTGTACATAGGGGTAGTATTATAGTAGTTATATTCTTGTACATAGGAACAGTATTATAGTAGTTATATTCTTGTACATAGGGGGCAGTATTATAGTAGTTATATTCTTGTATATAGTGGGCAGTATTATAGTAGTTATATTCTTGTACATAGGAGGCAGTATTATAGTAGTTATATTCTTGTACATAGGAGGCAGTATTATAGTAGTTATATTCTTGTATATAAGGGGCAGTATTATAGTAGTTATATTCTTGTATATAAGGGGCAGTATTATAGTAGTTATATTCTTGTATATAGGGGCAGTATTATAGTAGTTATATTCTTGTACATAGGAGGCAGTATTATAGTAGTTATATTCTTGTACATAGGAGGCAGTATTATAGTAGTTATATTCTTGTATATAAGGGGCAGTATTATAGTAGTTATATTCTTGTATATAAGGGGCAGTATTATAGTAGTTATATTCTTGTATATAGGGGCAGTATTATAGTAGTGATGTTCTTGTACATAGGGGCAGTATTATAGTAGTTATATTCTTGTATATAGTGGGCAGTATTATAGTAGTTATATTCTTGTACATAGGGGCCAGTATTATAGTAGTTATATTCTTGTACATAGGGGGCAGTACTATAGTAGTTATATTCTTGTACATGGGGGGCAGTATTATAGTAGTTATATTCTTGTACATAGGGGCAGTATTATAGTAGTTATATTCTTGTACATAGGGGGCAGTATTATAAAAGTTATATTCTTGTACATAGGGGCAGTATTATAGTAGTGATGTTCTTGTACATAGGGGGCAGTGTTATCGTAGTTATATTCGTGTACATAGGGGGTAGTATTATAGTAGTTATATTCTTGTACATAGGGGACAACATTATAGTAGTTATATTCTTGTATATAGGGGGCAGCATTATAGTAGTTATATTCCTGTACATAGGGAGCAGTATTATAGTAGTTATATTCTTGTACATAGGGGGCAGTATTATAGTAGTTATATTCTTGTACATAGGAGGCAGTATTATAGTAGTTATTTTCTTGTACATAGGAGGCAGTATTATAGTAGTTATATTCTTGTACATAAGAGGCAGTATTATAGTAGTTATATTCTTGTACATAGAGGGCAGTATTATAGTAGTTATATTCTTGTACATAGGGAGCAGTATTATAGTAGTTATATTCTTGTACATAGGGGGCAGTATTATCGTAGTTATATTCTTGTACATAGGGGCTACATTATAGTAATTATATTCTTGTATATAGGGGGCAGCATTATAGTAGTTATATTCTTATACATAGGGGCAATATTATAGTAGTTGTAGTCTTGTACATAAGGGGCAGTATTATAGTAGTTATATTCTTGTACATAGGTGGAGTATCATAGTAGTTATATTCTTGTACATAGGGGGCAGTATTATAGTAGTTATATTCTTGTACATAGGGGCAATATAATAGTAGTTATATTCTTGTACATAGGGGGCTGTATTATAGTAGTTATATTCTTGTACATAGCGCGCAGTATTATAGTAGTTATATCCTTGTACATAGGGGTCAGTATTATAGTAGTTATATTCTTGTACATAGGGGGCTGTATTATAGTAGTTATATTCTTGTACATAGAGGGCAGTATTATTGTAGTTATATTCTTGTACATAGGGGGCAGTATTATAATTGTTATATTCTTGTATATAGGGGGCAGCATTATAGTAGTTATATTCTTGTACATAGGGGGCAGTATTATAGTAGTTATATTCTTGTACATAGGGGGCAGTATTATAGTAGTGATGTTCTTGTACATTGGGGGCAGTATTATAGTAGTTATATTCTTGTATATAGTGGGCAGTATTATAGTAGTTATATTCTTGTACATTGGGGGCAGTATTATAGTAGTTATATTCTTGTATATAGTGGGCAGTATTATAGTAGTTATATTCTTGTACATAGGGAGCAGTATTATAGTAGTTATATTCTTGTATATAGTGGGCAGTATTATAGTAGTTATATTCTTGTACATAGGGGGCTGTATTATAGTAGTTATATTCTTGTACATAGCGCGCAGTATTATAGTAGTTATATCCTTGTACATAGGGGTCAGTATTATAGTAGTTATATTCTTGTACATAGGGGGCTGTATTATAGTAGTTATATTCTTGTACATAGAGGGCCGTATTATTGTAGTTATATTCTTGTACATAGGGGGCAGTATTATAGTTGTTATATTCTTGTATATAGGGGGCAGCATTATAGTAGTTATATTCTTGTATATAGTGGGCAGTATTATAGTAGTTATATTCTTGTATATAGAGGGCCGTATTATAGTAGTTATATTCTTGTACATAGGAGGCAGTATTATAGGAGTTATATTCTTGTACATATGGGGCAGTATTATAGTAGTTATATTCTTGTACATAGGGGGCAGTATTATAGTAGTTATATTCTTGTACATAGGGGGCAGTATTATAGTAGTTATATTCTTGTATATAGTGGGCAGTATTATAGTAGTTATATTCTTGTATATAGAGGGCCGTATTATAGTAGTTATATTCTTATACATAGGAGGCAGTATTATAGTAGTTATATTCTTGTATATAGAGGGCCGTATTATAGTAGTTATATTCTTGTACATAGGAGGCAGTATTATAGGAGTTATATTCTTGTACATATGGGGCAGTATTATAGTAGTTATATTCTTGTACATAGGGGGGCAGTATTATAGTAGTTATATTCTAGTACATAGGAGCAGTATTATAGTAGTTTTATTCATGTGCATAGGAGCAGTATTATAGTAGTTATATTCTTGTACATAGGGGGACAGTATTATAGTAGTTATATTCTTGTACATAGGTGGCAGTATTATAGTAGTTATATTCTTGTACATAGGAGCAGTATTATAGTAGTTTTATTCTTGTACATAGGGGGACAGTATTATAGTAGTTATATTCTTGTACATAGGGGGCAGTATTATAGTAGTTATATTCTAGTACATAGGAGCAGTATTATAGTAGTTTTATTCATGTGCATAGGAGCAGTATTATAGTAGTTATATTCTTGTACATAGGGGGACAGTATTATAGTAGTTATATTCTTGTACATAGGTGGCAGTATTATAGTAGTTATATTCTTGTACATAGGGGGCAGTATTATAGTAGTAATATTCTTGTACATAGAGGGCAGTATTATAGTAGTTATATTCTTGTACATAGTGGGCAGTATTATAGTAGTTATATTCTTGTACATAGGGGGCGGTATTATAGTAGTTATATTCTTGTACATGGGGGCAGTATTATAGTAGTTATATTCTTGTACATAGGGGCAGTATTATAGTAGTTATATTCTTGTACATAGGGGTAGTATTATAGTAGTTATATTCTTGTACATAGGGGGCAGTATTATAGTAGTTATATTCTTGTAAATAGGGGGCAGTATTATAGTAGTTATATTCTTGTACATGGGGGCAGTATTATAGTAGTTATATTCTTGTACATAGGGGACAGTATTATAGTAGTTATATTCATGTACATAGGAGGCAGTATTATAGTAGTTATATTCTTGTACATAGGGGCAGTATTATAGTAGTGATGTTCTTGTACATAGGGGGCAGTGTTATAGTAGTTATATTCTTGTACATAGAGTGCCGTATTATAGTAGTTATATTCTTGTACATAGGGGGGCAGTATTATAGTAGTTATATTCTTGTACATAGGAGGCAATATTATAGTAGTTATATTCTTGTATATAAGGGGCAGTATTATAGTAGTTATATTCTTGTATATAAGGGGCAGTATTATAGTAGTTATATTCTTGTATATAGGGGCAGTATTATAGTAGTGATGTTCTTGTACATAGGGGCAGTATTATAGTATTTATATTCTTGTCCATAGAGGGTAGTATTATAGTAGGTATATTCTTGAACATAGGGGGCAGTATTATAGTAGTTATATTCTTGTACATAGGGGCCAGTATTATAGTAGTTATATTCTTGTACATAGGAGCAGTATTATAGTAGTTATATTCTTGTACATAGGGGGCAGTACTATAGTAGTTATATTCTTGTACATGGGGGGCAGTATTATAGTAGTTATATTCTTGTACATAGGGGCAGTATTATAGTAGTTATATTCTTGTACATAGGGGGCAGTATTATAAAAGTTATATTCTTGTACATAGGGGCAGTATTATAGTAGTGATGTTCTTGTACATAGGGGGCAGTGTTATAGTAGTTATATTCTTGTACATAGGGGGGTAGTATTATAGTAGTTATATTCTTGTACATGGGGGCAGTATTATAGTAGTTATATTCTTGTACATAGGGGGCAGTATTATAGTAGTTATATTCTTGTACATAGGAGACAGTATTATAGTAGTTATATTCATGTACATAGGAGGCAGTATTATAGTAGTTATATTCTTGTACATAGGGGGCAGTATTATAGTAGTTATATTCTTATACATAGGGGGCAGTATTATAGTAGTTATATTCTTGTACATAGGGGGCAGTATTATAGCAGTTTTATTCTTGTATATAGAGGGCCGTATTATAGTAGTTATATTCTTGTACATAGGAGGCATTATTATAGTAGTTATATTCTTGTCCTATGTCTAGCTATCTAGGCAGAGGTGAAGCTAGCTATGTTAACTACCTATGATGCATATAGTTAGAGATGAGCGAGTATACTCGCTAAGGCACATTACGCGAGCGAGTAGTGCCTTAGCCGAGTATCCCCCCGCTTGTCTCTAAAGATTCAGGGACTGGCGGGGGGCGGGGAGCGGCGGGGGAGAGCGGGGAGGAACGGGGGGGGGGGGGAAATCTCTCTCTCCCTCTCTTCCCGCCAGAACTCACCTGTCACCCGCATCGGCCCCCGAATCTTTAGAGACAAGCGGGGGGATACTGGGCTAAGGCACTACTCGCTCGAGTAATGTGCCTTAGCGAGTATACTCACTCATCTCTACATATAGTGCATCAAGACCTGCTAGCCTTTCTATCTCCATAAGCCCATAGCGGAAAATAACAAAGTAGTTATAGTCGTGTATAAATGGGCAATATAATACAGTGTTTCCCTGAAAATAAGACAGTGTCTTATATTAATTTTTGTTCAAAAAGGTTTAACCTTTTTACATGTATAGCTGCCTGGACACTATTTAAATTGACTTTTTTAATTAACTGTTAGCAGGGCTTAATTTTGGAGTAGGGCTTATATTTCAAGCATCCTCAAAAAGCCTGAAAAATCATTTTGCATCCTCAAAAATTCCGGAAAATCATGTTATGTCTTATTTTCAGGGAAACAGGGTAGTAGTTAGCTAAACTGAGAAGTGAAGGGATGCTACAGGTTCAATCATTTAGCTGTCATTTTTCCATGCTTCAGTAAGTGCAATGTTTAATATAACAGTAGAGGTTAGCAGCTAATGCCAGGGAAGTGCTGTGAAGGCAGTTGAAATCCTCACACTTGATGGGTTTAGATACGGCATTCCTGCAGACAGTATCACGCATGATAGGCTTAGATACCGCAGCACAGTTTCACACATATTACTGGATGCAGCAGCTCAGCAGATTGTATCATAGTTGAAAGATTTTGATATAGCAGACTGTATCACAAATAACGGGCTTAGATACTGCAGACTTAGCAGACTGTATCACAAATGACAGGCTTAGATATAGAGACTCAGTAGACAGTATCACAAATAACGGGCTTAGATACTGCAGACTCAGCAGACAGGGTCACAAATAACGGGCTTAGATACTGCAGACTTAGCAGACTGTATCACAAATGACAGGCTTAGATATAGAGACTCAGTAGACTGTATCACACATGAGATGTTTAGCTACAATGACTAATCATACAGTATCACACATGGTGGGCCGCGATGCGGGAGTTCAACAGACAATATTTCAGCGAGGGTTGCATGCGCTCCGCAGACTTGTACAGTATATGGCGTGGTGTCAACCACTGCCAGCGGCCATGTTCACTGATATACTGATATATTCTAGTACATAGGAGCAGTATTATAGTAGTTATATTCTTGTACATAGGCGGCAGTATTATAGTAGTTATATTCTTGTACATAGAAGGCAGTATTATAGTAGTTATATTCTTGTACATAGGAGCAGTATTACAGTAGTTATATTCTTGTACATATAGGGCAGTATTATAGTAGTTATATTCTTGTACATAGGGGGCAGTATTATAGTAGTTATATTCTTGTACATAGGAGCAGTATTATAGTAGTTATATTCTTGTACATAGGAGCAGTATTATAGTAGTTATATTCTTGTACATAGGAGGCAGTATTATAGTAGTTATATTCTTGTACAGAGGGAGCACTATTATAGTAGTTATAGTCTTGTACATAGGAAGCAGTATTCTAGCAGTCATATTCTTGTACTTGGGGGGCAGTATTATAGTAGTTGTATTTTTGTACATGGGAGGCAGTATTATAGTAGTTATATTCTTGTACATAGGGGGCAGTATTATAGTAGTTATATTCTTGTACATAGGGGGCAGTATTATAGTAGTTATATTATTGTACATAGGAGGCAGTATTATAGTAGTTATATTCTTGTACATAGGGGGGCAGTATTATAGTAGTTATATTCTTGTACATAGGGGGGCAGTATTATAGTAGTTATATTCTTGTACATAGGAGGCAATATTATAGTAGTTATATTCTTGTATATAAGGGGCAGTATTATAGTAGTTATATTCTTGTATATAAGGGGCAGTATTATAGTAGTTATATTCTTGTATATAGGGGCAGTATTATAGTAGTGATGCTCTTGTACATAGCGGCAGTATTATAGTATTTATATTCTTGTCCATAGAGGGTAGTATTATAGTAGGTATATTCTTGAACATAGGGGGCAGTATTATAGTAGTTATATTCTTGTACATAGGGGCCAGTATTATAGTAGTTATATTCTTGTACATAGGGGGCAGTACTATAGTAGTTATATTCTTGCACATGGGAGGCAGTATTATAGTAGTTATATTCTTGTACATAGGGGCAGTATTATAGTAGTTATATTCTTGTACATAGGGGGCAGTATTATAAAAGTTATATTCTTGTACATAGGGGCAGTATTATAGTAGTGATGTTCTTGTACATAGGGGGCTATGTTATAGTAGTTATATTCTTGTACATAGGGGGTAATATTATAGTAGATATATTCCTGTACATAGGGAGCAGTATTATAGTAGTTATATTCTTGTACATAGGGGGGCACTATTATAGTAGTTATATTCTTGTACATAGGGGGCAGTATTATCGTAGTTATATTCTTGTACATAGGGGCAACATTATAGTAATTATATTCTTGTATATAGGGGACAGCATTATAGTAGTTATATTCTTATACATAGGGGCTGTATTATAGTAGTTATATTCTTGTACATAGGGGGCAGCATTATAGTAGTTATATTCCTGTACATAGGGAGCAGTATTATAGTAGTTATATTCTTGTACATAGGGGGCACTATTATAGTAGTTATATTCTTGTACATAGGGGGCAGTATTATCGTAGTTATATTCTTGTACATAGGGAGCAGTATTATAGTAGTTATAGTCTTGTACATAAGGGGCAGTATTATAGTAGTTATATTCTTGTACATAGGTGGAGTATCATAGTAGTTATATTCTTGTACATAGAGGGCAGTATTATAGTAGTTATATTCTTGTACATAGGTGGAGTATCATAGTAGTTATATTCTTGTACATAGAGGGCAGTATTATTGTAGTTATATTCTTGTACATAGGGGGCAGTATTATAGTAGTTATAGTCTTGTACATAAGGGGCAGTATTATAGTAGTTATATTCTTGTACATAGGGAGCAGTATTATAGTAGTTATATTCTTGTACATAGGTGGAGTATCATAGTAGTTATATTCTTGTACATAGAGGGCAGTATTATTGTAGTTATATTCTTGTACATAGGGGGCAGTATTATAGTAGTTATAGTCTTGTACATAAGGGGCAGTATTATAGTAGTTATATTCTTGTACATAGGTGGAGTATCATAGTAGTTATATTCTTGTACATAGAGGGCAGTATTATTGTAGTTATATTCTTGTACATAGGGGGCAGTATTATAGTAGTTATATTCTTGTACATAGGGGCAGTTTAATAGTAGTTATATTCTTGTACATAGGGGGCTGTATTATAGTAGTTATATTCTTGTACATAGGGGGCAGTATTATAGTAGTTATATCCTTGTACATAGGGGGCAGTATTATAGTAGTTATATTCTTGTATATAGAGGACCGTATTATAGTAGTTATATTCTTATACATAGGAGGCAGTATTATAGTAGTTATATTCTTGTACATAGGGGGCAGTATTATAGTAGTTATATTCTTGTACATAGGGGGCTGTATTATAGTAGTTATATTCTTCTACATAGAGGGCAGTATTATAGTAGTTATATTCTTGTATATAGAGGGCCGTACTATAGTAGTTATATTCTTATACATAGGAGGCAGTATTATAGTAGTTATATTCTTGTATATAGAGGACCGTATTATAGTAGTTATATTCTTATACATAGGAGGCAGTATTATAGTAGTTATATTCTTGTACATAGGGGGCAGTATTATAGTAGTTATATTCTTGTATATAGAGGGCCGTATTATAGTAGTTATATTCTTATACATAGGAGGCAGTATTATAGTAGTTATATTCTTGTATATAGAGGACCGTATTATAGTAGTTATATTCTTATACATAGGAGGCAGTATTATAGTAGTTATATTCTTGTACATAGGGGGCAGTATTATAGTAGTTATATTCTTGTATATAGAGGGCCGTATTATAGTAGTTATATTCTTGTACATAGGAGGCAGTATTATAGGAGTTATGTTCTTGTACATAGGGGGCTGTATTATAGTAGTTATATTCTTGTACATAGGGGGCTGTATTATAGTAGTTATATTCTTGTACATAGGGGGCTGTATTATAGTAGTTATATTCTTCTACATAGAGGGCAGTATTATAGTAGTTATATTCTTGTATATAGAGGGCCGTACTATAGTAGTTATATTCTTATACATAGGAGGCAGTATTATAGTAGTTATATTCTTGTATATAGAGGACCGTATTATAGTAGTTATATTCTTATACATAGGAGGCAGTATTATAGTAGTTATATTCTTGTACATAGGGGGCAGTATTATAGTAGTTATATTCTTGTATATAGAGGGCCGTATTATAGTAGTTATATTCTTGTACATAGGAGGCAGTATTATAGGAGTTATGTTCTTGTACATATGGGGCAGTATTATAGTAGTTATATTCTTGTACATAGGGGGCAGTATTATAGTAGTTATATTCTTGTACATAGGGGGCAGTATTATAGTAGTTATATTCTTGTATATAGTGGGCAGTATTATAGTAGTTATATTCTTGTATATAGAGGGCCGTATTATAGTAGTTATATTCTTGTACATAGGAGGCAGTATTATAGTAGTTATATTCTTGTATATAGTGGGCAGTATTATAGTAGTTATATTCTTGTACATAGGGGGCAGTATTATAGTAGTTATATTCTTGTACATAGGGGGCAGTATTATAGTAGTTATATTCTTGTACATAGGAGGCAGTATTATAGTAGTTATATTCTTGTACATAGAGGCAGTATTATAGTAGTTATATTCTTGTACATAGGAGGCAGTATTATAGTAGTTATATTCTTGTACATAGGGGGCAGTATTATAGTAGTTATATTCTTGTACATAGGGGGCAGTATTATAGTAGTTATATTCTTGTACATAGGGGGCAGTATTATAGCAGTTTTATTCTTGTATATAGAGGGCCGTATTATAGTAGTTATATTCTTGTCCTATGTCTAGCTATCTAGGCAGAGGTGAAGCTAGCTATGTTAACTACCTATGATGCATATAGTTAGAGATGAGCGAGTATAGTCGCTAAGGCACATTACTCGAGCGAGTAGTGCCTTAGCCGAGTATCCCCCCGCTTGTCTCTAAAGATTCAGGGACTGGCGGGGGGGCGGGGAGCGGCGGGGGAGAGCGGGGAGGAACGGGGGGGGGGGGGGAAATCTCTCTCTCCCTCTCTTCCCGCCACAACTCACCTGTCACCCGCATCGGCCCCCGAATCTTTAGAGACAAGCGGGGGGATACTCGGCTAAGGCACTACTCGCTCGAGTAATGTGCCTTAGCGAGTATACTCGCTCATCTCTACATATAGTGCATCAAGACCTGCTAGCCTTTCTATCTCCATAAGCCCATAGCGGAAAATAACAAAGTAGTTATAGTCGTGTATAAATGGGCAATATAATACAGTGTTTCCCCGAAAATAAGACAGTGTCTTATATTAATTTTTGTTCAAAAAGGTTTAACCTTTTTACATGTATAGCTGCCTGGACACTATTTAAATTGACTTTCTTAATTAACTGTTAGCAGGGCTTAATTTTGGAGTAGGGCTTATATTTCAAGCATCCTCAAAAAGCCTGAAAAATCATTTTGCATCCTCAAAAATTCTGGAAAATCATGTTATGTCTTATTTTCAGGGTATGTCTTATTTTCAGGGAAACAGGGTAGTAGTTAGCTAAACTGAGAAGTGAAGGGATGCTACAGGTTCAATCATTTAGCTGTCATTTTTCCATGCTTCAGTAAGTGCAAT
This sequence comes from Eleutherodactylus coqui, assembly GCF_035609145.1. Taxonomy (NCBI): domain Eukaryota; kingdom Metazoa; phylum Chordata; class Amphibia; order Anura; family Eleutherodactylidae; genus Eleutherodactylus; species Eleutherodactylus coqui. The sequence continues at coordinate 524,887,236 of NC_089837.1, read as the reverse complement.
GATTAATATAACAGTAGAGGTTAGCAGCTAATGCCAGGGAAGTGCTGGGAAGGCAGTGAAATCCTCACACTTGATAGGTTTAGATACAGCATTCCTGCAGACAGTATCACGCATGATAGGCTTAGATACCGCAGCACAGTTTCACACATATTACTGGATGCAGCAGCTCAGCAGATTGTATCATAGTTGAAAGATTTTGATATAGCAGACTGTATCACAAATAACGGGCTTAGATACTGCAGACTCAGTAGACAGTATCACAAATAACGGGCTTAGATACTGCAGACTCAGCAGACAGGGTCACAAATGACAGGCTTAGATATAGAGGCTCAGTAGACAGTATCACACATGAGATGTTTAGCTACAATGACTAATCATACGGTATCACAAATAATGGGCTTAGATATAGAAACTCAGTAGACAGTATCACAAATAACGGGCTTAGATACTGCAGACTTAGCAGACTGTATCACAAATGACAGGCTTAGATATAGAGGCTCAGTAGACTGTATCACACATGAGATGTTTAGCTACAATGACTAATCACACATGATGGGCCGCGATCCAGCAGTTCAACAGACAATATTTCAGCGAGGGTTGCATGCGCTCCGCAGACTTGTACAGTATGTGGCGTGGTGCCAACCACTGCCAGCGGCCATGTTCACTGATATACTGATACGAAATACTAAGAGCGGTGTAGTACCACAACCCTCAGCAAGCAAACAGCCAGATTGCAGTATGGAGGAGCTGGACTAGATGGACAATGTCTTCATTCGGCCTTACATACTATGTTACTATGTTACTATGTTACACAGGAGGAGCAACCACTCACATATCTAACACATATTGCTGCTTAGTGTTATACTTGCACTTTGGCTGTGTGCATGCTGAGGTATGTTGTTCTACAGGTTCTACACCTGCCCTTGTACTTTGTATCAGTATATCAGTGAACATGGCCGCTGGCAGTGATTATTTGGATACATGTCCTCCTGCTGTGACTTGTTTATTCTTCCTAGCAGCTATCGCCATCTAGTGGAGAGAAAACATATGACTGGGGAACCTTGTAACATCAACTGTGTAACCTAAAGGGTGCTAGAAATGCTGATACAATTCAAGCAGCGCTCGCCTGGAGATTGGGGGGCCTGGAAAAAGACCCTATTTTCAAGCGAATGGACTGAACTGCAGTATTGGTCACTGGACAAACCACCGCGCCAAAAGTAACCGATGAAGGGGCCAAGACACAGCCGCTTCATTCTGATATACGGTTGGACAGATTATACATTGAGGGACATCACAGAATTACAAGTCATCCCTTATCCATAGGATTGGAGATCACGTGATGATCGGTGGGGGTCTCAGGAAACTAAATGGAGCATCGGTTGCGCAAGCGCATCAGTGCTATATTCACTGAAGAAGGGGATAAAAGCTGCTAGAAACGTTGCATCAAAACTTCCAATGATGATAAAATCCCCCAAAATCTTCACAAAATGCCATCAGAGGAGAGTAAACCCAACAGATACTAACTGGAGATGCCACTCAGAGATACAAATAATGGCCATCTGAGTGCCTTGAGGTATAAATTAGCACTCTGGGCTACCCTCACCTATGGTGTATTGTGATATCACTTGGAGATATGTAGTATTAACCAAACTGGTCATCAAATATCTGTATCTGCATACAAGAAACACCAATCACGGAAGGGCAAGAAATATTCAAATGCATTTTACTCACATGGCTCTTGGGGATATATATCCGAAAGTCAGTCATCACATGGTGTGCTGCGATTGTACACCCAGCATATAACCACAGAGGAAATGCAGGTAGGAAGTGTATACAGGAATCCAGGGGTGTTGTATATAAATACGTTAGCCTATTGAGGATCCTCTATGAGACCCCTCCTTAAACAGCAGAGGACCCATCCTGATAATGGTGCTCCGACTCACCGTCAACTGACCCTGGACACCCCTGACTCATCCTACACAAAATCATAACATTGTCAACATTGTGAAGGACCAACGCGTTTCACGTTTACACAATAGTTCTTCAGGGGACTCTTAGCTAGATAATAGAATAGTAAAGAGCGGGATGACTCTGCAGGCCTAATGAATGGCATCCTCTATGGGAACCAGTAAGCTGGATGGGGTGGGACTGGAAATTGCCATGGATATCGTAAGTATTCCAATTGTTCTGGATTTTCCGGGTCGTTGGGCGCTGGTTTGGTTTTTCATAAATGATTGTAAGCATACATTACAGTGAGTGCGATCTTCAGGAGTCAATATTTGCCATACTTACTTAGGTACACAGAGAAGCTGATTACTTCTCAGAGTCTCTGTGACAACTAAGCCGGACAGCTGCTGGAAGTGTCACCGCAGTGTGTGTTCCCAGTATCAGGGCAAAGCATCCATCACTGCGTTCCCCAGGTACCAAGGATACAAGGAAGGTGGAAGCTTACAGAGATGACATTATCCTGCAGGGTTAAAATTAGTTAAAGCGATTATCAGAATATGACATTATGCTTTAATATAAGAATATTTAAAGCTTGGTGCTCTTTTATGTCATTATTAGAGATGAGCGAACGTGTTCTTCCGAGCTTGATATTCGTGCGAATATTAGGGTGTTCGGGATGTTCGTTATTCGTAACGAACACCATGCGGTGTTCGGGTTACTTTCACTTCCTTCCCTGAGACGTTAGCGCGCTTTTCTGGCCAATTGAAAGACAGGGAAGGCATTACAACTTCCCCCTGTGACGTTCAAGCCCTATACCACCCCCCTGCTGTGAGTGGCTGGGGTAATCAGGTGTCCGCTGAACATAAAAGTCGGCCCCTCCCGCGGCTCGCCTCAGATGCGGTGTGAGTTAGATGAGGGACAGTGCTGTTTATACCGGAGCTGCTGTAGGGAAAGAATTGGTAGTTAGTGTAGGCTTCAAGACCCCCAAAGGTCCTTATTAGGGCCACTGATAGCTGTGTGTTGGCTGCTGTTAGCAGTGGCAATTATTTTTTTTCTCAAAATCGGCTCTGCAGAGCGTTGCACCCGGCATTAGGGACAGAAGTGCTGCATAGGCAGGGAGAGTGTTAGGAGTGAGTGTAGCCTTCAAGAACCTCAACGGTCCTTTCTAGGGCCATATTTATCCGTGTGCAGTACTGTCCAGGCTGCTGTTAGCTGTGCTGCATTTTTTTTTCTTCTCAAAATCGCCTCTGCAGAGCATTGCACCCTCCATTGATACTGCAGGGAAAGAATTGTGTAGGCAGGGCCACAACACAGTTATTATTCATTGAATATACGCAGTGCTGCCTTTTGGTGGAAAAAAAACTGAAAATAATTGTATTTGTCCTGCCTCTGTCCGTTCTAAGGGCGGTGCACACGTGTCGGCTGCATGTGCAACGTTTAAAAATCATACGCACCCAGCTACGTTTTACTCCTGGCTTCGCCATTTGCTTTCCTTAATTGGGAAAAAAAATACCTGCTCTGCCAGAGTTAATAACTCTGCTACCCTCACGTTCTGTGACACATTAGCAGGAAAACAGCACAGTTATTAAACTTCTCATGTTCATTGAATATACGCAGTGCTGCCTTTTGGTGGAAAAAAACTGAAAATAATTCTATTTGTCCTGCCTCTGTCCGTCCCAAGGGCGGTGGACACGTGTCGGCTGCGTGTGCAACGTTTAAAAATCAGACGCACCCAGCTACGTTTTACTCCTGGCTTCGCCATTTGCTTTCCTTAATTGGGAAAAAAAATACCTGCTCTGCCAGAGTTAATAACTCTGCTACCCTCACATTCTGTGACACATTAGCAGGGACACAGCACAGTTATTAAACTTAGATTATTCATTCACTAGAGGCAGTGGGGCCTTTCGTTTTCAAAAAACGGAAAAAATTATATTTGGCTGCAGTCTTGCGCCAATTTATTTCCTGCCTGTGAAATCAAATCACTGGTAATACAGCATGCTGAGGGGTAGGGGTAGGCCTAGAGGACGTGGACCCGGCCGAGGACGCGGAGGGCCAAGTCAGGGTGTGGGCACAGGCCGAGCTCCTGATCCAGGTGTGTCGCAGCTGACTGCTGCGCGATTAGGAGAGAGGCACGTTTCTGGCGTCCCCACATTCATCGCCCAATTAATGGGTCCACACGGGAGACGGTTATTAGAAAATGAGCAGTGTGAGCAGGTCCTGTCCTGGATGGCAGAAAGTGCTTCGAGCAACCTATCGTCAACACGCAGTTCTGCGCCGTCCACTGCTGCAAATCCGAATCCTCTGTCTGCTGCTCCTCCTTCCTCCCAGCCTCCTCACTCCACTACAATGACACCTGCTCAGGAGCGGGAACACTCCCAGGAACTGTTCTCGGGCCCCTGCTTAGATTGGGCAGCAGCGGTTCCTCTCCCACCAGAGGAGTTTATCGTCACTGATGCCCAACCATTCGAAAGTTCCCGGGGTCCGAGGGAAGAGGCTGGGGACTTCCGCCAACTGTCTCAACAACTTTCTGTGGGTGAGGAGGACGATGACGATCAGACACAGTTGTCTTGCAGTGAGGTAGTAGTAAGGGCAGTAAGTCCAAGGGAGCAGCGCACAGAGGATTCGGAGGAAGAGCAGCAGGACGATGAGGTGACTGACCCCACCTGGTGTGCAACGCTTACTCAGGAGGACAGGTCTTCAGAGGGGGAGTCAAGGGCATCAGCAGGGCAGGTTGCAAGAGGCAGTGCGGTGGCCAGGGGTAGAGGCAGGGCCAGACCGAATAATCCACCAACTGTTTCCCAAAGCGCCCCCTCGCGCCATGCCACCCTGCAGAGGCCGAGGTGCTCTAAGGTCTGGCAGTTTTTCACAGAGACGCCTGACGACCGACGAACAGTGGTGTGCAACCTTTGTCGCGCAAAGCTCAGCCGGGGAGCCAACACCAACAGCCTCACCACCACCACCATGCGCAGACATATGATGGCCAAGCACCCCACAAGGTGGGACGAAGGCCGTTCAGCGCCTCCGGTTTGCACCCCTGCCTCTTCCCCTGTGCCCCAACCTGCCACTGAGATGCAACCCCCCTCTCAGGACACAGGCACTACCGCCTCATGGCCTGCACCCACACCCTCATCTCCGCTGTCCTCGGCCCCATCCAGCAGTGTAGTTCAGCGCACCGTCCAGCCGTCGCTTGCGCAACTGTTGGAGCACAAGTACGCCGCCACGCACCCGCACGCTCAAACGTTAACCGTCCGCATAGCAAAATTCATCAGCCTTGAGATGCTGCCGTATAGGGTTGTGGAAACGGAGTCCTTCAAAAGTATCATGGAGGCGGCGGCCCCGCGCTACTCAGTTCCCAGTCGCCACTACTTTTCCCGATGTGCCGTCCCAGCCCTGCACGACCACGTCTCCCGCAACATTGTACGCGCCCTCACCAACGCGGTTACTGCCACGGTCCACTTAACAGCGGACACGTGGACAAGCACAGGCGGGCAGGGCCACTACATCTCCCTGACGGCACATTGGGTGAATTTAGTGAAGGCTGGGACAGAGTCAGAGCCTGGGACCGCTCACGTCCTACCCACCCCCAGAATTGCGGGCCCCAGCTCGGTGGTGGTATCTGTGGAGGTGTATGCTTCCTCCACTAAAGCACCCTCCTCCTCCTCCTCCTCCTCTGTCTCGCAATCAAGATGTGTTAGCAGCAGCATGTCGCCAGCAGTCGGTGTCGCGCGGCGTGGCAGCACAGCGGTGGGCAAGCGTCAGCAGGCCGTGCTGAAACTACTCAGCTTAGGCGATAAGAAGCACACGGCCCACGAACTGCTGCAGGGTCTGACACAGCAGACCGACCGCTGGCTTGCGCCGCTGAGCCTCCAACCGGGCATGGTCGTGTGTGACAACGGCCGTAACCTGGTGGCGGCTCTGCAGCTCGGCAGCCTCACGCACGTGCCATGCCTGGCCCACGTCTTTAATTTGGTGGTTCAGCGCTTTCTGAAAAGCTACCCACGCTTGTCAGACCTGCTCGTAAAGGCGCGCCGGCTCTGCGCACATTTCCGCAAGTCCCACACGGACGCTGCCACCCTGCGCACCCTGCAACATCACTTTAAGCTGCCAGTGCACCGACTGCTGTGCGACGTGCCCACACGGTGGAACTCTACGCTCCACATGTTGGCCAGGCTCTATGAACAACGTAGAGCTATAGTCGAATACCAACTCCAACATGGGCGGCGCAGTGGGAGTCAGCCTCCTCAATTCCTTTCAGAAGAGTGGGCCTGGTTGGCAGACATCTGCCATGTCCTTGGTAATTTTGAGGAGTCTACCCAGATGGTGAGCGGCGATGCTACAATCATTAGCGTCACCATTCCTCTGCTATGCATCTTGAGAAATTCCCTGCAAACCATAAAGGCAGCTGCTTTGCGCTCGGAAACGGGGGCGGGGGAAGACAGTATGCCGCTGGATAGTCAGGGCACCCTCCTGTCTATTTCTCAGCGCGTACAGGAGGAGGAGGAGGAGCATGAGGAGGAGGGGGAAGAGACAGCTTGGCCCACTGCTGACGGTACACCGGCTGATTGCCTGTCATCCTTTCAGCGTGTATGGCCTGAGGAGGAGGAGGAGGAGGAGGATCCTGAAAGTGATCTTCCTAGTGAAGACAGCCATGTGTTGCGTACAGGTACCCTGGCACACATGGCTGACTTCATGTTAGGATGCCTTTCTCGTGACCCTCGCGTTGCACGCATTCTGGCCACAACGGATTACTGGGTGTACACACTGCTCGACCCACGCTATAAGGAGAACCTGCCCACTCTCATTCCCGAAGAGGAAAGGGGTTCGAGAGTGATGCTATACCACAGGACCCTTGCGGACAAGCTGATGGTAAAATTCCCAGCCGACAGCGCTAGTGGCAGAAGGCGCAGTACCGAGGGCAAGGTAGCAGGGGAGGTGCGGAGATCGAGCAGCATGTACATCCCAGGCAGTGCAACAGTCTTTAAGGGCCTGGCCAGCTTTATGGCTCCCCAGCAAGACTGTGTCACCGCTCCCCAGTCAAGGCTGAGTCGGCGGGAGCACTGTAAAAGGATGGTGAGGGAGTACGTAGCGGATCGCACGACCATCCTTGGTGACGCCTCTGCCCCCTACAACTACTGGGTGTCGAAGCTGGACACGTGGCCTGAACTAGCTCTGTATGCCCTGGAGGTGCTTGCTTGTCCTGCGGCTAGCGTCTTGTCGGAGAGGGTGTTTAGTGCGGCTGGGGGAATCATCACAGATAAGCGTAGCCGCCTGTCAACCGACAGTGCCGACAGGCTAACACTCATCAAGATGAACAAAGGCTGGATTTCCCCAGACTTCTGTTCTCCACCAGCGGACAGCAGCGATACGTAAGCAATACGTAGGCTGCACCCGCGGATGGAAGCTACGTTCTCTCTCACCATCCAAAACGGGGACATTTCTGCTTCATCAATCTGTGTCTAATATTCCTCCTCCTCCTCCTGCTCCTCCTCCTGAAACCTCACGTAATCACGCTGAACGGGCAATTTTTCTTAGGGCCACAAGGCTCACTCAAATAATTTTTCTGAACAATTTTTATAAGTTTCAATGCGCTTAAAAGCGTTGGAACTTTAACTTGAACCAATTTTTCGTTACACTGGGCTGCCTCCAGGCCTAGTTACCACTTAAGCCACATTAACCAAAGCGATTAATGGGTTTCACCTGCCCTCTTGGCTGGCCATGGCCAATTTTTGGGATGTACATTAGTACTGTTGATACAGCAATTTTTGTGGGCCCTCGCCTACAGTGTAATCAAATGAATTTTTAGCCCACCTGCATTACAGCTGACGTTACCTCAGCTGTGTTGGGCAATGCAATGGGATATTTCTATGTACCGCCGGTGGCTTCCTGGCACCCACCCAGGCAGTGGGTCCACAGGGAATTATAAATGCATCTGTTTCCACTTGTAAAGAACCCCAGTCTGACTGGGGCATGCAGTGTGGGCCGAAGCCCACCTGTATTACGCACGACATTACTACCTCAGCTGTGTTGGGCAATGCAATGGGATATTTCTATGTACCGCCGGTGGCTTCCTGGCACCCACCCAGGCAGTGGGTCCACAGGGAGTTTAACCTACATGTGTCCACTTCTAAAGAACCCCAGTCAGACTGGGGCATGCAGTGTGGGCCGAAGCCCACCTGTATTACGCACGACATTACTACCTCAGCTGTGTTGGGCAATGCAATGGGATATTTTTGTGTACCGCCGGTGGGTTCCAGGGAGCCACCCATGCTGTCGGTCGACAGGGACTTCACAATAGGGAGTTGTACCTGCCTGTGTCTATGAATTAAAAAGCCCGGTCTAACTGGGGCATGCAGACACCTTGACAGAATGAATAGTGTGTGGCACATAGGTTCCCCATTGCTATGCCCACGTGTGCAGCTCCTGATGGCGGTGGCACAGGATTCTATTTCTCATTGCTTCTGTACAGCATTGTGGGCTATCGCCCCGCCCCTTTTAAAGAGGGTCGCTGCCTAGCCGTGCCAACCCTGTGCAGTGTGTGCCTGCGGTCCCTCGTCATGGCAGACGCACTTCTAAATAGACATGAGGGTGGTGTGGCATGAGGGCAGCTGAAGGCTGCGCAGGGACACTTTGGTGTGCGCTGTGGGGGGGAGGGGGGGCGGTTGGGCAGCATGTAACCCAGGAGAAGTGGCAGTGGAGTGTCATGCAGGCGGTGATTGTGCTTTGTTGGAGGTAGTGTGGTGCTTAGCAAAGGTATGCCATGCTAATGATGGCTTTTCAGAAGTAAAAGTTGTTGGGAGGGGGGGGGGCCCCACTCTTGCCGGTATTCTGGCTTAATAGTGGGACCTGTGAACTTGAGATGCAGCCCAACATGTAGCCCCTCGCCTGCCCTATCCGTTGCTGTGTCGTTCCCATCACTTTCTTGAATTGCCCAGATTTTCACACATGAAAACCTTAGCGAGCATCGGCGAAATACAAAAATGTTCTGGTCGCCCATTGACTTCAATGGGGTTCGTTATTCGAAACGAACCCTCGAACATCGCGGGAAGTTCGTTTCGAATAACGAACACCCGAACATTTTAGTGTTCGCTCATCTCTAGTCATTATCCATAAGATATAAATTCTGTAATATTGCAGTTTGCACACTGTCCACTAGGAAAGGCGCAGTATACTGATGTTTCCTACTTCTGCATTTAGCTTTCAGCTTTGCTGTGTAGACTTAGACAGAGTGCATAGTCATCTCTTATTTATTACAATGTAGGATCAGCAGAGTCATATCATCATTAGAGGCCAAGGTCAGTAAAGTCATCTCATTATCATTAGAAGGTGGGGTCAGCAGAGTCATAGAATCCTGGAATGGTAGAGTTGGAAGGGACCTCTAGGGTCATCGGGTCCAACCCCCTGCTCAATGCAGGATTCACTAAATCATCCCAGACAGATATTTGTCCAGCCTTTGTTTGAAGATTTCCATTGAAGGAGAACTCGCCACCTCCTGCGGCAACCTGTTCCACTCATTGATCCCCTCACTGTCTAATATCTAATCTGTGTCTCCTCCCTCTCAGTTTCATCCCATTGCTTCTAGTCTTTCCTTGTGCAGATGAGAATAGGGCTGATCCCTCTGCACTGTGACAGCCCTTCAGATATTTGTAGACCGCTATTAAGTCTCCTCTCAGCCTTCTCTTCTACAGGCTAAACATTCCCTGATCCTTTAACTGTTCCTCATAGGACATGATTTGCAGACCGCTTACCATCTTGGTAACTCTTCTCTGAACTTGCTCCAGTTTGTCTATGTCTTTTTTAAAGTGGTGTGCCCAGAACTGGACACAGTATTCCAGATGAGGTCTGACTAAGGAAGAGTAGAGGGAGATAATGACCTCACGTGATCTAAACTCTATGCTTCTCCTAATACATCCCAGAATTGTGTTTGCCTTTTTGGCTGCTGCATCACATTGTTGACTCATGTTCAGTCTATGATCTATTAGTTTACCCAAGTCTTTTTCACATGTGCTGCTGCTTAGCCCAATTCCTCCCATTCTGTATATGCTTTTTTCATTTTTCTTGCCCAGATGTAGGACTTTGCATTTCTCCTTGTTAAATACCATTCTGTTAGTCGCTGCCCACTGTGCAAGCTTTTCTAGATCTTTTTGAATCCTCTCCCTCTCTTCCCTAGTGTTAGCTATCCCTCCTAGCTTTGTGTCATCTGCACATGTGATCAGTTTCCCATCAATTCCCTTCTCCAGATCATTTATAAAAATGTTGACCAACACTGGGCCTAGGACAGAGCCTTGTGGTACCCCACTTGATACATTCTTCCACTTGGATGTGCAGCCATTTATGACCACTCTTTGAGTACGATCACTCAGCCAGTTCTGAATCCACCTAACAGTTTCCTTGTCAATCCCATATTTGGTCATTTTTCCAATAAGTATAGTATGAGATACTTTGTCAAATGCTTTAATAAAGTCAAGATATACTATATACATCGCATTTCCCTGATCAACCCAGTCGGTGATACTGTCATAAAAGGAAATTAGATTCGGCATGACTTGTTTGTTACAAACCCATGCTGGCTCTGGTTAATTACTCCATTTTCATCCAAGTACTTGCATACACGCTGTTTAATAATCTGTTCAAAGATCTTTCCCAGTATAGAAGTCAGGCTCACAGGCCTGTAGTTTCCTGGATCCATCTTCTTCCCTTTTTTGAAGATAAGGACAACATTTTCCCTTTTTAAATCTTCTGGGACTTCTCCTGTTCTCTACGAATTTTCAAAAATTATGGCGAGTGGTTCAGCAATTACCTCCGCTGCTTCCCTTAGTATCCTAGGAGGTAATTCATCTGGACCTTGAGACTTGAATTCATTTAGGTTAGCTAAGTGTTCCCTCACCATCTACCTGCTTACAGATAGCCTGCATTTGTTTATTCCCCCAAGAGCACAGGGAAGATCAGTTGATGTTCCATCTACTCTCTGAGAGAACAAATACAAAATAGGAATTTAAAAGTTCGGCCTTCTTAACCAATTCACCATTTTCATCCTGTAAGCATCCAATAGCATCTATGACTTCTTTTGCTTTTGACATACCCAGAAAATCCTTTTTTATTGCTTTTGGCCTCTGTTGCAAGCCTCAATTCATTATTAGCTTTAGCTTTTCTGACACTTGCCCTACAGTTTCTGCAGACCACGTTATATTCTTCTTTAGATATTCCCATTCTTTCTTCTCTTAGGGATTGTTAACGATTGTGCTTTGAGAATCTCATTTCTCAATATTTCTCAACCTTCTTGGACATTTCACTGAGGCATGATCCCTGCCTCCTAAGGTCCCAGCCACACTTACTGTTGGTAAGAATTGGGTACAAGATAGCAGATCCCCTTGTTTTCTCTTCTTTCTGGAAGATAAAGTTGTCAGCAAGAGCGGATAAGAATCTGTTGGATCCATTACTTTTACCTGAGAGATTCCCAACAAATGTCTGGATCGGTAAAATCTCCCATGATCACTGTGTTGCGCTTTTTTGAGAGCTTGGCCATCTGATGTAGACAGAGTTCCTCCATGTCTTCTGCTTGTCCAGGTAGCCTATAGTAAATGCCTACAATGGTGTCCTTTCTGTTGTTCTCTCCTTGTATTCTTACCCAAACAGTTTCTACTGAACTCCCAGCTATGAAGCTTGAATCTTGGTGGAGATGAAGGTTTTCCTATCATACAACACAACACCTCCTTCCCTTTTATTAGGTCTGTTTCTTATAAATAAGTTGTATTCTTCAAGCCTTGTATCCAATCATGTGTATCATCCCACCAAGTTTCCGTGATGCCTATGACCTCATATTTCTCTTCCTGTGTTAGGAGCTCCAATTCTCCTTGTTTGTTTCCCATGTTCTGTGCATTTGTGTAAAAACATGTTAGTTTGTGATCGGGGTCTCTTGTTCCTCTTCTTTCCTTTTGAATTTTTTGTCTTTGTTCTTTCTTTCCACTTCTAATAACGAGGGTCTTAAATGTATTAATTAGTTGTATATTTTTACCTGGCCTTTCACTTCCCCTCTAATAATGAGTCATCTCATTATTAGAGGGTGGGTTCAGCAGTGGTATTACTCTGGAGGCCAGGCTGTTTAGCTTACAAAAAGTTATTATTTACAATATATAATAAAAAAATATATAAATTTGGTATGAGTGTGATCACACAGACTTATACAATAAAGAATCCCCCCCCCCCCCAAGAAAAAAATGGTGCAATTGCATTTATTCCATTTCACCTCACTTAAAAATGTTAAAGTTATTGAATAAATTATATGGTACATTAAAGATACAACTTGATGAAGGGTGGGGGGATAAATGTTTGCACTGAGTCACCAGCTGGTTGTAGACATCAGGCTTTACTTGGCATATTGACTCATTTTCATTGGATCTAACAACAGTCTGATGATTGAGTCATCTTGGCCCCAAAGTATATAATGGGCATGCCATCTACCATGTGCCATTTATGATACTTGTACCAGGATGCAACTGCTGCCTCTGCACCCCCTATAACAACACCCCTGCAGATATCTATGGGAGTGCCAAATGAGCCTTGAGGTCCAGGCATTGGACAAGTTGCTTTTTGCGGGATTAGTAGTGTCAGTGGTCTGGTGGCTGCTTTTCTCCCTAAGGGCTTATTCACACGTGTATATCGGCCGCCGTTTTCATGGCTGACTGATATACGCTACCATCTGATGCATTGGATTCCTGGAACTATCTTCCTGCCCGGACTATGCCTGCTGCCATAGACTCCTATTGGAGCCAATGACAGCGGCCGGAGAAGGGGGGTGGGAGGGAGTTTAGCAGCGTGACTGCTAAACTCCCTTCCCATTCTCTCTTCCTCTATCCCCCATTCTGGCTGTTTGCAATGGGAGGCGGCGGAACTGGGCAGAGCTAAGCTCCAGCCCATCCCATCCCCTCCCATTGCTGGCTGTGGACAAGGGGTGGGAGCTTAGCTCCGCCTCGTCCCGCCACCTTCCATTGCAAACAGCTGGAGGGGAGGAGAGAGGAGGTGAGCCAGTAATAGGAAGGGAAGGGGGAAACAGCTTAACATGTAAAAATGCCTACGTTCGTAGGAAAGAGCCCTTAGGGTGGAGTTTTCATTGGTTTATTTCCGCATACTGAACCTCGACAAACTCCAATTAACACATTTGCCATCACCTCCATTATTTGTCTTCATGAGTTGCTCTAGACATTTATGGTATATTGCTGGCTGGACTTTACACGGTTTGACACTTTTATTTGTGATCTGCTGATAACAGTATTTCCTTCTCATATTTACTCCATATTACACAGCTGTCTAGTAAAGGGCCGGGACATCGTGCGGAAATGTCATAATGTTAAAGTCAAACAGTCCTGTGTCTGAAAGCAACTTATCTGCCCTTTAAAACACTCTTTGTCAAAAACACTCCGGCCCCCAGAAGAAGTTGTCATTTTGCTACAAATCTCTTCCTGCGGTTCCATCTCAGCAGATCTGTAATCATGAGAGTTGTGGTGATTAGATGGACGGTCTTGTCACCGGAGGCCCTAAAAGTGGTTCCCCCCTTGGCCTATAAGAGGCTCTCGGAGGCCCCTTGTGTGTAGTGACCTCTTCTTCCACTTGTAGAGCTTGTTGGCCACTAGACGCCTCTACGACGCAGAGAAGAGATTTCACTCTATAACCAGAGGGGGGCGCATTATTGGGATGTGAGAAGCTGGATGGTCGTATCAATGAATTGTCCCCCACCGGCTGTTCTGACCAGACTGTTAGGAGGTGTTGGGACCAGTGGATGTGTGAGGGCACACAAGATTACCAGGCTCAGCGCCCCTGACAGACCACCAGTAGAGAGGAGTGTCAGACCGGACAGTTAGGAGGTGTTGGGACCAGTGGATGTGTGAGGGCACACAAGGTGACCAGGCTCAGGACCCCCCCCCCCCCCCCCTGACAAACCACCAGTAGAGAGGAGTCTCTGTCCAGACTGTTAGGAGGTGTTGGGGCCAGTGGATGGGGGCACACAAGGTGACCGGGCTCAGGATGCCCCCTACAGACCACCAGAGGAGAGGAGGTGTTGGGACCAGTGGATGTGTGAGAGTACACAAGGTGACCGGGCTCAGGATGCCCCCTACAGACCACCAGTAGTGAGGAGCATCTGATCGTCCGACAAGCACCAGCAGCTTCAACTGTTTCATTGTCTGACACCCAGAGACAGGGGGCGCCATCGTTACACCCCTATGTCAGTTGGAACCATTTCCAGGCGCTTGGCTGAAGGACATTTGATCTTCCGGCCCCCATTACATGTACGGCCTCTGACCCCCACCGTCGCCCCCATTACATGTACGGCCTCTGACCCCCACCGTCGCCCCCATTACATGTACGGCCTCTGACCCCCACCGTCGCCTCCGTTTGCAGTGGTGTGCAACGATGTATCTGGACGCTATGGATGGAATTGGGTTGTCTTCAGCGATGAATCCAGGTTTAGTTTGGGCGCTGTCGACAGCCGTGTTTCTGTCAGTAGACCTTGGGATGAGCGCCTCAATCCTGCCTTTGCTGTGGAGCGGCACACTGCCCCCTGCTGGTGTGATGGTCTGCGGGGTTCATCGCATACGACAGTCGGTCCCCCCTAGTGGTGGTACGAGGGACAATGACAGCTCAGCGATATGTTCAGGACATCCTGCAGCCACATGTGTTCCTCTCATGGCGGCTTCCAGCAGGATAATGGACGGCCGCACACACAAGGGGGTCACAGGAGCCCCCACAACATTGGCACACGTCCGTGGCTGCAATTTAGTGAAAAAAAGAACACATCTGGACCTTATTAGGCTAAATATCCATTTAAATCATTGTGTAGATACTTTGTGTACATGGACAGGCCCTGTGTGCGAAAAAGTACAGTACTATCACAGACAAGTGTGCAAATCAGCCTTGTTCATAGTGCAAATACACTACGCTGAAGTATGCGCATTTGTACTTACACTTGTCTGAAGGAGCCCTAAGGTTAAGGTTGACTTCACATCGGCATATTAGGTAATACGCAGAGAATAGAACCCATAGATTTCCATGTTCACATTTCCGTATTCTGGATGCGCATTTTGGTTGCACTAAAAATTGCTCTATTTTTCTGTGTATTTGTGCACCAAAGTTCCCATAGAAGTCAACGGGGGTGCGCAACTTTGCCCACAATGTACCAGGAGATTCGTGAAACACTGCATAATGCCGCTGGAAAAAGAGCACATCTGGACGTATTTAGCCATTTCAATCGGTGCGTTTGGTTGCTGCACACAAATGAACAAGTCCTGCGGGGCAAAAAGACCGTCGGTAAGATTGGATATAATGGATCGCCGTTTATCTTCTATTTTGAGTCACATAATTGAGAATTTTGATATCAGTCTTTAGGTCCCCGTGTACACAGCATCCCGATTAGAGGGTACGAGGAAATGGATGGGTCGGGTTCTGGAAACTAAGTACATAAAGCATGTCGGAGTTGAAGGAACTTGTGAAGTCCGATCTGGGTGTATCAGCCATTTGTTGCTTCTCTTTGAAGGATACCTTGAGTAAATCATGTGATAATGATCTTATTCCATCTTCAGACCAATATTCATAATCAAGAAATGTAAAAAAGTGAGGGAGACTTTTCTTTCAAAGGGAATTTCAGATGAACGTTCTTGCTATCCTGTCACAGTTCTGTCCAAGTCCCATATTCGAATTGCAATATATGTTTTTTTAATTGTTTAGATACTTTATGGGGCACAATGGGAAAAGGTTATTTTTTTACTGTTTTTTTGACACTGTTATTTAGTTCCCACTCGGGACTTGAACTTGTGATCATTTGATCGCTTGTACTACATATTGCAATACTTCAGTATTGCAGCATATAACAATTTTTGATGAGTGCTTGATAGTCATTTATGCATGGCAGCCTTTATGCTAGCCCATCGGTACCCTCCAATCGTGTTGTAGGGGTGGGCTAAAGCGGTGAGGGAAGGGGTCCCCTCTCTTGCTGACTATTTAGACATGCAGTCAGCTTTGACGACAGGATCTAAAGACTTTACTGTTGCAATCAGAGCTAATTCTGATCCAACAAGTTACCGGCTGATGGCCGCTAGGTATGAACCAGACTTGGCTCCCGAGCACACTCCATACACACTTCACATTCATCCAACATAAATTTACATTAGGTGGTTGGGAAGTAGTTAAAGCAAAATATGATTAAGCTGCAATACGAGACACAACCAATAGACAGGCATAGCGCTGTTTGTTGAAGAGAGCAGCCATATTTTTCTAAACCTGGACAATCCTTCTAGGGTTCAGGTTTGAGTTTAGTGTAAGACTAAGGATGTTAAAGGGGGTTGAGATTCTACTGAAATGTGTTGCACAACCCAAGTATGACATAAGTAAAATACCATTGCCGGAAACAAATGAGGAACTTAGTCACCATTCTGACATAATAAGAATTCAGGGGAATCAATCCCATTGTCAGTCCTCGTAGTGTACACAGAGCTTCTCAGGAACCAGCCTCGACCTGCACGGACAGTTTTCGTCATCTATTTCTTATGAAATCTACTATTAAGCAATGGCCGCTCGTGGGCGGACGGCGGTTTACCTGCTGACTTTATTTTTTTGTGCCAGAACACAGATAACATGATAGTATCCCATAGCTTATAACTCATGATCCAAACAAGACCATACATAGAGGAGAAACGTCCCAAAGTGGGCTCACGGGGACAAGCAGCCAACACGCCAGACTGATGAAGGATGTTTAGACCCGCCTGATGAAGGCTCTTTCATCTGCCACACAATGATCTGATGAAGGATGTTTCATCTGCAACACAAAAGCCTGATGATGGTTGTTTAGACTGGTTCCCACTCATTTGCTAATGTCAAGTCATTAGAGAGAATAGGAGTTCTGCCAAGACTCATAACTCTCAGTGTTTAGAGCCAAGTGTGCTTGTAGACATGTTCTAGGGCTGTACTGGACACATGAGAAGTTTCCATTGACTAGAACCTCTACCAAGCATTAGAATGAAGGGTTTTATCCAAATATTGTGTTCCGTTGACTTTCAGCTAGCAGACTTCCATATCTCAGAAGAGCCCATGTCCCATTAACATTTAGCTCAGGAATCTTTGAAGATAGACACAGGAAGGGGGTGAGAGCTCAGAACAGGGTACATTTGTTCTAGTAACTGGGGGCAGAAGTGGTCTCATTAAAAAGATTATGAAGTAGAAAATGGAGAACCCTGCTAAGGGTGGTTGTTGTGGCTGTACTGGGATTGCTTTCTTTCTGATGATCAGGTACAGGTTTTGTAGGTGTTTCTCCATCTTCTGCTTCTGGTGGGAGTGGCATTAGGTGAGATGTCCTTAGTCTCGCCTATGGGTATTTGTCAGGGCTATTTAGCCTGGCCTGATGCTTAGCTCATTGCTGTTTAATCTTCAGTCTCCCTCTGTCTGTGATAGCAGTCAGAGCTTGGTTCAGGATCTCCCATTAACCTGTAGAATCTCAAAACTAAGTACTGCGTTTGTTATCATTTCCATATTGTTCCCTGTGTTATTCTTCTGTCCCACATAGGGTCAACTAGTGACCGAGGTATGTGGTCAGGTTTGTCCTTGTCAGGATGGGTTACCTGCGTTTAGGCAGGTCCCTTACCTGGGTAAGGTTCAAAAGGGGCAGCGTTTCCCTTTGTTGCAGTTGGTTTTATTGTTTTGCATTGTTTGGTGTGCAGTGCTGCGTGTATTTCAGGTTTATGGATCTAGGGCACTCCACTTGGATATAACAGTGGTTTTATATGAGCAATCTGCCCGTAGTAACGAGCCCTGGCCAACAAAGCGCATGTGTCAGTGAGCACTTGTTAACAAGGGTCACATAGGCAGATTATCACTAGTATGGGGGGGCAAATTATCTAAACTATGATTGTTTGTCCCCATATAGGATGCATTCGTCAGCAACATGTCCAGCTATTTACACGAGCCCCGGTACCCTTTCACATTTAGCTTGGAGAGCTCTCTATCTAAAAAGACTCCATGGCTGAGCGAAATTTAGTTAAAGTTTTGGACATGTGGAAAATTCTAAGCAAAAAGAGTCCCACAAAGTTTAGAACTGGGGCCTTCATTCTGTTAATTAGGAGCAGAGATTACCCCACAGCAAAGATCAACAATTGCCCCCATTATGGGGGTGAGCTTTGAGTTCCCAAACAGAAAGGTCTGGTAAATGACCGGCCTTAGCTGCGTGTGAGCTGTGCAGTCTCGCAAATCGTCAGCCACCAGGTTCAGGGGGGTACCAGGTGGATGTAGGCCGGGGCGATCGCTGCCGTTAGGGCCCTCCTTACAGATGATCCTCCTACATGTGGCAGAATCTTGTAAAGCCACATAAATGATCTTCCTTTTGGTCTCCTATCTTCTGATGTTCTGAGGCGCCACTGTCAGTCTATCAGCGCCCCCAGAACATGATTGCTTAGTTCCGCTACTGTATTTATGGTATGAGCTTGGCCCTAGTGCTGTATGTATGTTATTAGCTTTTTTTGGTGCTGTATTTATGTTATGAGATTGGTTCTGGTATTGTATCAATGTACTGAGCTAAGTTCAGGGGCTGCATTTATGAGCTTTGTTTGGGGATTTTATCTATGTACTCAGCTTGGTTCTTGTGCTGTATTTATGTACTGAGCTTGGTTCTGGTTCTGTATGTATGTTATGAGCTTGGTTCTTGTGCTGTATTTGTGTTATGAGCATGGTTCTGTTACAATATTTATTCTCTCAGCTATTTTGGTGTGGATATATACAGTTTTTTTCTCATGAAGAGTGTGCCAAAACTTTTTTTGCACAAAGTACCATCTAACCTAAGGCCGGCATTAGTCTGGTGTTTGTTTCCCCCTCCACCCCCTTCTATGACCCTTTGGCCAATTCCCTATGTCCAGGGTTTTGGCTCCTCTCTCCAAATGAATCATAAAAAGTCAATAACAAAAGTTTATAAGAAAACAATAAAAGTTTATTCTTTACACAACAGGAAACAGAAAGGTCATCATACCTTATCAGTGAGGGATATGTAGAGGGATATTTGTAGCTTCTGCTCATGCAAATCAGTAATGTATCAATATTGACATATGAGGCCTGATGGGTCTCCAATGGGTGGTTCCGCAGTCCTACGGTAGTTACACTACAACTTTTCAGTATTTTCACCATTAGGCCGCCTGCACACGGCCGGGTCAGATCCCCTGCAAGAAATCTCGCAGCGGGACCCGACCCGCGCCCCTGCTGGAACCAGTGCGGCGCTCACCCCTCCCACGGCTCCGGCTCTGTGATGTGCCGGCTGCCAGCCAGCCGGCGCATGCACAGAGTGGAGCCGGGCCGCCGGGAGTGACATTTCTGTGCGGGCCTTTGCGAGACCCGCACAGAAATAGAACATGCCGCGGTTTGTTTTCCACGTGTATTTTCACGCGGACAAATCGCGTCCTTTTGCATAAGATTGCGTTTTGCGTATGCTGAAATCCCGCCGCAGAATTTCCAGGAGGCCTTACTGGAGGACCACAGCCTGCAGAGCACAATTGTTTGCAATACAACATTGCTGACAGATATATGTCCAATAATATTTACAGGAGTAGGACCCCCGTGTACGGACATATTTACACTGCGTGCCATGAGTACATGCAGCATGTGCCAGGAAATGCTTTCATTTACCAATCATGTCTATACACCCCTATGGCAGGGGTATCAAACTCAATTTCACAGAGGGACACATCAGCTTGATGGTTGCCTTCAAAGGGTCGATTGTAATTGTAAGACTGTATAGTAATAGTGACCCCAGTACTAATATTTATCCCAATACTGGCTGCAGTAGTAAGTGACCCTCATAGCGGCCCCAGTAGTAACAGTGACCCCCATAGTGGCCTCAGTATTAATAATGACCCCTACAGTGGCTACTTTAGTAATAGTGTTCCCTATATTGGCCACATTAGTAATAGCGTCCTTTACATTGGCTCCAGTAGTAAAAGTAGCTCCAATAGTAATAGTGTCCCTTACACTGGTCCCAGTAATAATAATGGCCCCAGTGGTAATAGTGTCTCTTACATTGGCCCCAGTAGTAATAGTGGCCCTTACATTGGCCCCAATAGTAATAGTGGCTCCAGTAGTAATAGTGTTCCATATATTGACCTCAGTAGTAATAAGTGACCCCCATAGTAGTACCTATAGTACTAGCAACCCCCTATTGGCTTCTGGCCAGGCAGCATCCCAACAGGCATTCCAATCACCCAGCCTGCAGCTCTGGCAGCCACTGCTGAGTCTGTGACCGATGACTTGTTAGGTTTGATGCCCGGCCGGCGTCCCTTGTGTTTGACATGTGTGCCCTGTGGGGTTTAGATGTAGCTTTAAATGCAGAGGATGGGAGCAGTGTAAGAGCACTGTTATGGGGGCTGGCGCTGCTACTTGGGACCATACTTTGGGCGATTCTGTTATGGGCAGTACAGTGGTTGTTCTGTTGTTGGGGACAGTGGCTGGCACTGTGCAGCGTCCGAGGAGCAGGCTCCCAGCCTAGGAGACAGCGGGGTAGAGTTTGGGCCTTGTCACGGAGCTCTACCATCTCCCACCCTGAGGGTAGCATGGGACCTGTCCAAGTAAACAAGGGGTGGCCTTTCACAGGGTAACCAAACCTGTGGTTTACCTTAAGTCCTTGTCACTCGTGACGCCACCGTTCCGTCCTCTGCGGTGAATCCATAAGGTGACAATAAAGAGTCCACACAGAGTTAACGTTTCAGAGCAAAACCAGGAACGGTCGGTAGAGCTCGTTTACTTGATGTTTAAGTTACAGTCCAAAAACAAATTACATCCACCATCAGGACTCGGGTGCAGGCAAACTAGTGGTGTGACAGGGAGGTTCTCTCGGGCTGCTCCAGGCAATCCAAAGTTGAGTTATCTGCATGACCCGGCTCCCGGCAAACTCCTTCTTTCTTTCTCTCTCCACCGGTACACACTCACGTTTAGGAAAAGGCATGGCGGTTTCTTGCACACTTGCGGTCCTTCGAGTCACTAGCATAAAGGCTTGGGTAGATTAGGCCCAGGACACACGCAAGGCAATCGCTCAGCCTCTTCCATCCTGGTCTCCTTGTAGGACCAGACACAGTTCTCTTAATAACTCCAAGTCTCTCAGCTCTCCCCAGACGAAGACCAAGATTCAGAACCAGACCCCTTGCATTCACCTTGCAATTACATATATATTATATGGTCACATGACACACCACAAGATACATTTTCCAGCCATAACCCAGACAGTAACCCATTCAGTGCTGCAGAGGTGCAATACACATCAACTTCACTCACATAGAAGACAGGGACAATACATAGGCACACGACAAATGCATTCCTACTTATGGAGTTACTGTTACTCCAAGCCACTACAACTGCCGTGGGGCACATTGCCTGGTACTGTTATGGAGTAATGTTATATAGGTGGTGTAGGTGTATTGTAGCTTTGACAGTTATGGAGGCTTTGTTATAAGGGCATCATGGCTACCTCTGTCACAGTATACGAGTTCGAGTGCGAGTTCTGTCCGATAGTGGTGTGAGGGGAACTCGCATGTGAAAATATTACAGAACTTTCAATGTGTTTACGCACATGGGAGGTTTTTACTACTAAACCGTCGGTCCGAGATGGAAAAATTGCAGCATGTCGTATTTTGAGAGGTTCTGTACAGGAATTGCCCATCCATTCCTATGGGAGTAAAAATAAAACCACACTTGCATGTGAATGTGAGCGCCGTGCGAGTGTGATATGAAAACTTCATGTGCAGCGATGCACCGCGCTTCCCCAAAATAAGTCATAGCTACACTACATGAAAAAAACAATCAATAGTCACCTGGCCCGCGGTGTCTGAGTCCCTCGCGCTGGTCTCCGGCGCTGCAGCGGGCTTCTGTGTCCTCTGCGCTGACATATCACTCGCTTTCTGGTGACGGGGTTTTGAATACCCCGCCTCCAGCAAGCAAGTGCTGTGATTGGATGGAGCGCCAGTCAATCAGAACCGGCGCTCGATCATTCACAGGCCGTGTCTACACAGGCGAAGCCCTCGCACAAGTTCCTTCCATTTTTGATATAAACAGAACTCACACACAGAAACGACAATTGTACTTTATATAAAGGCATTATCTCTGAGTGGGGCCTGTGAGGGCCATTATTACTAAGTGGGGGCCCATAAGTGGCATTATTACTGCGTGGACCTTTGAGGAGCATTAGAACTGAATGTGAGCCTATATGTGTCATTATTACTAATTGGGGGCCTTAATGGGGCATTATTACTAAGCAGGGGCCTTAATGGGGCATTATTACTGAATGGGGCCTATATGGAGCAAGATTACTGAATGGGTGACTACATGGGGCATTATTATTAAGCGTGGGGCAATATAGGGTATTATAAGTGTGAGGCAATATGGGGCATTTTTAATGAGTGGGGGGCCATATGGGGTGTTATTACTGAGTGAATGGCTATATGGGGCATTATTATTGAGTGAAGGCCCATGACTGGCATTATTATTGAGTGAAGGGCTGAAGGCCCATGAGTGGCATTATTATTGAGTGGTGGCCTATATGGTGCATCATTACTGAACGGGTGACTATATGGGGCACTATTATTGAGTGAAGGCCCATGAGTGGCATTATTATTGACTGGTGGCCTATATGGTGCATCATTACTGAACGGGTGACTATATGGGGCACTATTATTGAGTGAAGGCCCATGAGTGGCATTATTATTGAGTGAAGGGCTGAAGGCCCATGAGTGGCATTATTATTGAGTGGTGGCCTATATGGGGCATTATTACTGAATGGGTGACTATATGGGGCATTATTACTGAGTAAAGGCCCATGAGTGGCATGATTATTGAGTGGTGGCCTATATGGGGCATTATTATTAAGTGAAGGCCAATATGCATCATTATGACTGAGTGGACCTCTGAGGAGCATTATTAATGATTGAGGGCCTATATAGAACCTAACTATGGGATCTAACCACCTAGATGCCGTGGTCACTATTGGTCTTTATGGATTAAATGACAAGGATCAGAGTCTTTCTGATCCTGGTCAATACATGAGAGTTCGGCTGTCAGTCAACACAAGGACCATGTGGGCGCAGAACACGTAACATAAATGTCTGTCATAGAAGCTAAAGACACTCCAGTCTGTGATGTTCTTTTACGTCATGGAGGCTTAACGGGACAGAAATAGTCGGCCCCTTAGTGTGACCTCTAGCCCAACATGTTCTGTGCTTCATGGGAAATCTGCTGCTGTGATCTCTGCATGCTGCAAAGGCTTCTTCCCTCCTTCCACCCTTGATGTGCTGGCCTGGCCCACTTGGGTTTACCCCACTTACTGCCGGTTTGGGCCCCCTACAATATGGGACCGCTTTGTATTTTTTTCCAGGGCCACTTTGATTTCCCAACATGCCCCTGTTTAATCAGGCTGTCACTCCTTTACCCACTAGAAACCGCTTCCAAGAGTTGCACAAGTTGGGGTGATGCCCTTAGGATCGAGGGGTACAACTCTGGCACTGTGAATGATTTACCTGCATACTACCTGGCAATGTAAGTGATGCTGGAGGCATCCTCCGGAACCGGCTATGGGGGAAATATCAGGGAAACACAAAAAATACTTCTACACTCTGTACGGCAATAAATTATGAAGACAAAGTTCTAGAAAATTCCACTTTATTTACATGATAATAGGGGGGTTCAAACGGAATCGCCCCATAGTTTTACGCCCCCTATGCAGCACTATATTACACATTATATACAGTTGCCAGGGATATACACGATCATTATGTAAAGCCCTTTGAGTTGGTTTTAGGTGGTCCAAATCGTGAGCCAAGTTCGGGATCGGATGAAGTAAACCATCAGGGTCTACAATCTACATCTTCTTTACAAGTACATAACATTCAGTCGTTTAACCCCTTAGTGCCGAAGCCTGTTTGCGACTTAGTGACGAAGCCAAATTTTGGAAATCTGACATGTGTCACTTTAACGTAGAATAACTCCATAAAGGTCCTGGAAGGACCAGAACGTCACGGGACATTGCAGCCATTGCGTGACCGGGGGTCGCTCACCGCGACCCCCCATGACAACTGCAGGTTGTTGGCTACCTCCAGCAGACGACAGCATGGAGCTGTCACGTCCTCAGCCCATGTGGCTTTAATCCTCAATGTGAGTGTGTTTTTACGGCCCTGAGGATTAAAGCCAGGACGTAAAAAGGCAATAGGGCCGTCACTAAGGGGTTAACATCTTTAGAGGTTTTTCCAGCAAATACATTCTTCCACCTGTCCATGAGATATGGGAAAATGATCTCTGGGACCTCCAGCGATCTTGAGACCGGTGACCGATGTGAAAAGAGCGGTGGTGCAAATGTGTGACCACGACTCCATTCACTTCTATGGGATGAAGAGAGATTGGCAAGCACATTGATCTCCATCTGTCCCATAGAAGTGAACTGAGTGATGGTTGAGCATGTGCACCACCAATCTTTTCACATGGATCATTCAGGGGCATCGGTCTTGAGATTGCTGGAGGTCCCAGCTTTCGGACTTCAGGGATCAGAAATTTATCCCCCATCTTGTGTCTTTCCTTGTAACATAGATTTGTCAGGATTTTCATACATTTAAAGTTCTTCAACCATCTAAACCTTCCAAGGTTTGACAACTTCAGTGCTTTGATAACACATTTATAAAACTGCTCCTGGCATACAAAATTTGTAACTTTTTGAGCATTTACACTAGGATCCGACACTTTTTCAAAAAGTGGGTGGGGCCTAGCAGTACAGGGCGTGGCCATACACGGCTTGTCACATTGAGTATAATTTATACCTGAAACCTACACCAGTTTCCAGGTTTCCACCTCTTAATACATTTTTTTTTAATTAAAGGGGCACAAAGTTTACTTAGACTAGCATATGAAATGATAATAAAGCCCCACAATGTTTAACCCTTTTATTACCAAGAATGTATGTGATACGTCATGACTAGAGTACAAGGGTTACACTTAGATGTTGGCATCATATTCCAGAATCGTAGCTTTCAAATGATACCAGGTGATATATTCAGGGAGGAGAACTTGTTTGAAGTCAGGGAGTAGCAACAAAAGTTTTCCTTCCTAGTTCTGTGTCAGTGTAGGGGAGGAGGGAGGTGCAGGTATAACCAAGAAGACGGAGCACAGCCTGGTACTGTATAACATCCAGTGACCCCCAGGGGGTTATACAGGAACCTTTATATGTTATCACCCCCTTACCAACTACACAGATATCTGTCCTCTAATTATCACATTTAGTTTGTTGTTGTTTTTTTTCACTAGAGGAGTGACAAGATGAGTGATTGCATATCTAATTACCCCCCCCCCCCCCCCCTGCACCCACTTGGGTTAAAATTTTAACCACAAACATTACACATTTTTACAAAATGTTAAACTTTGATTCAAAATTGCATAAAGGGCCCATAAGTATAAAGTGCTGAGTGGCACAATGTGCCGGCTGTCTACTGCTAGAACATTTATGGGTATGTTTCTTTAAAATTTCTTTGGCTGATAACCAAAGTCATGCTTTAAGGCTCCTTAAGAAGTTGAACATTGTCTTACATGGTAGTCACCTATAGGTGGCACTACTGAGACAATTTTCTTTCTTCTGGGGATATGTAAATGAGTGATGGAATAATATCTCCAGCTCTTTGAAGACAGATACCCTAAAGGCCCATTTAGACACAACGATTATCACTCAGAATTCACACAAAATCAATCTTATGGGCGAAAATCGTTGTGTGCATTTACATGGCAAGATGATCACTCAAAATTCACTCAAACGTTATCACTCTGTACACAGAAGACAAGCAGGACCGCTATCTTCTGCATACAGCTGTTGTCTTCTTGGAGCGCTCAGCCGCACCCTTAGTACTTGTCCGTTTCTGCTGTGCTGCTATGTGCTACTACTCTTCATCCTGACATGGAAACAAAGCACCAAGTACGGTTCTGGCTGGCTGGGTGAGAGACCATTAACATGAATCAGAGTGGGGGGCATGTTTCTCCTTGTGGAGAGCACCACAAGGGTGTAGGGAGTATTATAGGCCATGCAATGCTCCCTGGGAAAAAGCTATGCAAATGAGTGATGAAATAATGTCTCCACAGAGCCACCTATTGAGTCAATGTCAGACCTTTTAACAGGCCTTGCTTTTTGATCCTTCATGACTAAATAGCTAGCTCCACCACTCCCACCAAGTTCTACCACTAACAACCTTGAAGACACAAGTCCATCAAGCAATGTTTTTCTGCACATTGCTATCCAAAATGGTCTCATGGAAGAAGGAACTTCCTTGAATTACGGATGAACCTCCTTGAAGCTCTATAAAGTCTACAATATTGCAGCCGTCACATCTTGGTGATTACCGTAGAACTTGAACTCGGGGTTGAGGTAATGTCCCCAGCATTTTTATTCGTAACGGAACTCCAATTATTTTCTTGTACATAATTAGAAAATTTGCTTTTGAGTTTTGAGATTCCAGCTCTGGAAATGATATTCCTTCGAACAGTTTGACCAGCCAGAAAGTACAAAATTGGGTCAAAGCAGCTGTTGGCACTGGCCAGTGGCCTTGTGACTTTGTAGGCAATGTTGATGGCATTTAGGATATAGCAGTCAAGGTCTAGCTTTCGAAAGTAATAATAAAGAGTCCGGTTGACGTGAAAGGGTAAAAAGCAAATGATAAAGACCAGTAATACAATGATGATTGTTTTGATGGACTTCCTCTTGAAATTGGAGGCCTGTGAAGTAGCTGTTGATGGCCTCAGAAGAGCTCTGGCCATCAAGACGTAGCACACAAGGATGACCACAAAAGGGACACAGAAGAGCAAGGCCAAGTTCACCGAGCTGTACACCACGAATGTATCAAATAAATCCTTACTAGACGTGTCGTGGCAAGTTGTGTGTTCCCCGTTGACGCTGGTGGTCACAAAGTATAATATAGGAGACTGGAAGGCGGCTACTACCAGCCAGACAACAGCAGATACAATTCGAGCATTTCGAACCTTGAGCCAACCAAGAGATTTCATTGGGTAACAGATGCCAAGGAAACGGTGGACGCTGATGCAAAGCAGGAAGAAGATGCTACAGTACAGGTTGGTGTAAAACAAAAATTTGACAAGCTTGCACAAAACTACTCCAAACGGCCAGTCGTCCCCCTGAGAGTAATAGTATATCAGGAGGGGTAGTGAGATGACGTACATCATGTCCGAGATGGCCAAGTTGAACATGTAGGTGGTGGATGCATTCCAAGGTTTGATCCGGAACAGAAAGATGTAAAGTGCCAAAACGTTGAGAATGAAGCCCAAGCAGAACACAATCCCATAAGACACCGGCAGGAGGACATATTTAAAATCCTCGTCGAATTTACACCTGTATGTAGAATTTTCCGTATTATTCATGGTTCACCCCCGAGGTCGCTCTTCTAGAATAAAAAAATATAACAGTGAGTTTACATAAAGATCTCATGGAACAGAACACAATGGGGTAAGTACTAAAATAATTGGGATTGGGTTTGGATTGCCAACAATTTCCAATTACAGATGTATAGCGGTACCCCCATGTCAATGATAAATCTACAGTAAAATACATACAATTAATATGTATAATTATCAGATTATGCCACATACCCTGTTTCCCTGAAAATAAGACATACCCTGAAAATAAGACATAGCATGGTTTTTCAGAATTTTTGAGGATGCAAAATGATTTTTCAGGCTTTTTGAGGATGCTTGAAATATAAGCCCTACTCCAAAATTAAGCCCTGCTAACAGTTAATTAAAAAAGTCCATTTAAATAGTGTCCAGGCAGCTATACATGTAAAAAAAAGTTAAACCTTTTTGAACAAAAAATACTATAAGACACTGTCTTATTTTCGGGGAAACACAGGTAGTTGCAAGATAGTGCCATACTGTGCCAGATAAACAGCGCATACAATACTCAGATAGTGCCATACTGTGCCAGGTAAAGAGTGCATCCAGTGTAGCACGTACCAAACACCTCTGGTGATGTAGTTGTGGATATAATTATCATACAGTGCCCAGATAAGTAGTACCCTGTTTCCCCGAAAATAAGTCCTACCCTGATTTTTCAGGATTTTCGTGGAAGACTTGAGATATAAGCCCTATCCCGAAAATAAGCCCATTACATTAAAAAAAAGGAATCCATTGCCTAGCAGACTCGGTCCAGTCCTCCAGCTGCTCTCGAAGCTCCGCTGTACGTGCTGCAGTCCTCGGTTGCCCACAAAAGGTCACTTCCTGGGTAGAAGATTCATAAATCCTCCAGGAAGCGATGGCTCTGATTGGTTTCGAGCGCTGCTCAGCCATTCAATGCAGCACTTAATGAACCAATGTGACAGCCGTGATTAGTTCATCCAGCACTGCATTGATTGGCTGAGCAGCGGTTGGACACCCAATCATAGCCATCGTGTTATGAGGGCGGGATTTATTAATTGACCAATCAATGCCACGACTCGATGGCTCTGATTTGACATCTAGCGCTGCTCAGTCAATCAGTGCAGTGCTGGATGAACCAATCACAGCCATCACATCGGTTCATAAAGTGCTGTATTGATTGGCTGAGCTGAACCCGAGAACCAATCAGAGCCATAATTCCTAGAGGCGGGATTTTTGAATCCCATAACCAGGAAGTGATCTTCTGTGGGCGGCTGAGAACTGCAAGAAACATGTCTGAGCCCCGAAAAGAAGCAGAAGGAGGACCCGGACCAAGCCTGCCAGGTAAGTAAAATAAGACCTGGTGCCTCTTTTGGGGCCAAAATTAATATAATATTTTCGGGGAAACACAGTATAGACATTTCTCAGACAGTGCCCATATAAGTAGTATATACAGTTATCATATAGTGACCAGCTAAGTGGTATATACAGTTCTCAGACAGTGCCCAGCTAAGTAGTATATACAATTATCATATAGTGCCCAGCTAAGTAGTATATACAGTTATCATATAGTGCCTAGCTAAGTAGTATATACAGTTTTCAGACAGTGCCATACTGTTTCCAGATAATTTATTAAAAACGTAGTCCCAGGCGAGCGCTATGATGTCACTGAACAGACCCATGTAGTCCCAGGCGAGCGCTATGATGTCACTGAACAGACCCGTGTAGTCCCAGGCGAGCGCTATGATGTCACTGAACAGACCCATGTAGTCCCAGGCGAGCGCTATGATGTCACTGAACAGACCCATGTAGTCCCAGGCGAGCGCTATGATGTCACTGAACAGACCCATGTCAGGACACGTAGGGCTCATACTGCACAGATCAGATATCCACCCCACTGTGTGGCTGAGATTACATTGCGGAGTCCCGCTGGGCAAGAACCGCTGAACCCAACGCAAACAACCCGTAGGTTGTGGAGATCCTCAACTTTATAGCCAAAAGTCAAAAAACTCTTGGCAGATAAAAGCTCTTATGGCAATAAATAATTTTCCACCGATGTCTGCACACGATATATGACAGCGGGGCGGCACTATCTGATCTCAACTGGAGTATGTAGCAGAGATAAGAGGTGAACACGCCCTGAACTGCCTCCTCTAATCATGTCATCACAGTCAGTCCCCATAATATTACTACAATCTTATAGGCGATGTTCGTTAACACAGCTCCTCAGAAATTTAGAAATCACATTCGTAACTAACGAGTTAATGGGAAAAATGGAGACTGTGCCTTCTCTATAGATACATAATTTATAACATTTCTATTTAAACTTAGAAAGAAAAAAAATAGGGTACTGTCCCTTTAACTCTTAAAGGGCACACCCACTTTTTTTCAATTTGCCTTTTTTAGTGTGAATTTCCATGATTAGAACCAAAAAAAAGCAACTTGATCCCTATACTGGACAGATTTCTTCTAG
Organism: Eleutherodactylus coqui; assembly: GCF_035609145.1. Classification (NCBI taxonomy): domain Eukaryota; kingdom Metazoa; phylum Chordata; class Amphibia; order Anura; family Eleutherodactylidae; genus Eleutherodactylus; species Eleutherodactylus coqui. The sequence continues at coordinate 524,857,418 of NC_089837.1, read as the reverse complement.
TAATCTTGTCAAATTTAAGGCCCACGTATTGAATCTGGTCCTCCACGTTATTTTATGTGGCACACGATGAGATTTGGATGTAGAAGGACCGTTTCTCCACTTTCCTCGAAGGACGCAGCCAGTGCTTGGCAGAGGAGGTGGCGCCAGCTGAGTGAGTGGGTGCCATCTTAGATTCTAAGCTCCGGCGCACCACCACACCACTCTGTTTAGCAGCTCATTGTGAAATATGCAACATTTTCAGACTGAAGCTCTGTATTTTCACTGCATATTTGGACCTTCTTGTGTTTTTTTTTCACATGCATTAACTGTGTTTTTTCACGTGCGCAAAAAAAAGAAGGAGGTCCTAAAGATTTCTCCTGCGTTCATGTGTAAATATGCAGGAAATACAAATATATCGTACACACTGCATACTTATGTGACCCCATTGACATTAGGGGCTCCTGCACGCTCATGAGAGGATGGTGCAATTGCGCGCTCAATGGAGACTAATTACTCTCCAGTATTATCAATTGGCGCCACAAAATCGTGCCCAAGGTTTTCCTATGGTGCCATAGAATAGAGCGTTTTTTGCTTATTTTTCCCCCGACGAAAATGCGCGCAAAAACGCTGAATGTGAAAGAACCTATTAAAATCAATGGGTTCTACCAACAGCGGTTTGCGCAAGTGATTTTGCACACGTGAGAATGTGCGCAAAATCGGCCATCTGCAGGAGCCATAATGGGCAATTTCGGTCCGTAATACAGACTAAAATAGGAAATGTGCTTTTTTGCACACGTGAGAAACACAAGTCTGACAATCCCAATGCAAACCAATGATGTTTACGATGTCTGTATTACGGGTGTAAAACTGCTCGTGTGAACGCGCCCTTATAAACGGCAGCCATAACGCTGATGTGGCCCCCGTGGCGATAGGTTTGACCCCGGCTCTAGGAGGATGTCATTTACTAGATTGCACTCCTACGTGACCACAACATATGCTGTTCAGTAACGGCTCCGCTTATGTAAACTGCTGCATTGTCCTGGTTAATACTAAAGCCACAAATATAGCGCCAAACCAAGCAAACGTCAGATGGCGGTAGATTGTGGCGGTGTACCCGGGGCCAGGACGTCCTCGCTATCTGCTTATTATAAGTGACCCAGCGTCCTGCTTTTAGTCTGAAGTTACCAGAATTCCGGTGACTACCTGCTATCATTGGTCTCGGGGGCCATTTACTGGCATTTTCTATACTGATGCCCACTCAATGAAATTTAATACAGGCAGAACATAGACATGGGGGGGCGCAGAAAATGTCTTACATAAGCCCCGCCCTTATAGAATAAAAAGCACCGCCAACAATTTCCACCCATTCTACAACCCCAATTTCAAAAAAGTTGGGACGATGTGTAATATAAGTAAATTGATTAAAAGAAAAAAAGAATGCGATGATTTAGAAAACTCATCCAACCATATTTTATCCACAATAGAACATATCAGAGGGGGAGGGGGGGGTTGTTCCGTTTCATTAAAAAAAATAATAATAAAGAAATTGACGGCGGCAACACATCTCACAAAAGCGGGGACGGGGTAACAAAAGGCTGGAAAAGTAAGTGGTACTAATGAAAAACAGATGGAGGGTTGAGTTTCTACTAAGTCACATGACTGGGTACAACAAGAGCTGTTAGAGAGGCCGAGTCTCTGAGAAACAAAGATGGTCGGAGGTTCACCGATCTGTGTGCAAATTGTTGAACCATTTCAGAAAAATGGTTCTCAACATAACATTGTGAAGACCTTGAATATCCCCCATCTATAGTACATAATATCATCACAAGATTCAGGGAATCCAGAGAAAGTCATGTCCACAAGGCAGAAGGCCGATGGTCAGTATTGGATGCTGGAGATCTACAGGCCCTCAGGTGGCACTGCATTACAAACAGGCATGATTCTGTAATGCCAGTCACTGCCTGGGCTCAGGAATACTTACAGAAATCATTGTCTGTGAACAAGCGTAATCTCAACGTAATCCATGAATACAAGTTAAAGGGGTTGTCCCGCGCCGAAACGGGTTTTTTTTTTTTTTTAACCCCTCCCCCCGTTCGGCGCGAGACAACCCCGATGCAGGGGTTAAAAAAACAAACCGGAGAGTGCTTACCTGAATCCCGGCGGTCCGGCGTCTTCATACTCACCTGCTGAAGATGGCCGCCGGGATCCTCTCTCTCTGTGGACCGCAGCTCTTCTGTGCGGTCCATTGCCGATTCCAGCCTCCTGATTGGCTGGAATCGGCACGTGACGGGGCGGAGCTACACGGAGCCGGCATTCTGCACGAGCGGCGACATTGAAGACAGCAGAAGACCCGGACTGCGCAAGCGCGGCTAATTTGGCCATCGGAGGCCGAAAATTAGTCGGCACCATGGAGACGAGGACGCCAGCAACGGAGCAGGTAAGTATAAAACTTTTGATAACTTCTGTATGGCTCATAATTAATGCACAATGTACATTACAAAGTGCATTAATATGGCCATACAGAAGTGTATAGACCCACTTGCTGCCGCGGGACAACCCCTTTAAACCAGTATCATGCAAAGAAGAAGCCGTATATCAACACAATCCAGAAACACCGGCGTCTTCTCTGGGCCAAAGCTCATTTACAATGGACTGAGGAAATTGAAGCAAAATTTGAACTTATTTTTGGAAACCAGACACCGCATCCTGCGGACTGAAGTAGAGAGGGACCATCAGGCTTGTTATCAGCACACAGTTCAAAAGCTGCACATGAATTTCCCAAATTAAATGGAAGAAAGTCTCCCCTCCCCCTCTGATATGTTCTATCGGAAATACAATATGGTTAGATGAGATTTCTAAATCATTACATTTTTTTTCTTTACATTTTAGACATTGCCCCAACTTTTTTGGAATTGGAGTATTGGAATGTACAATAACTTGTGGGAGTCGGGATACAAGCCTACTGATACCCTTCAATGTACATACATGGTCATTTTCCTACAATAGGCCCACATAATGGGCGGCACAGGAAGTGCCCATTACTATAAGTGTCCACCGATGCAGCAGAGCACCAAACAAGCAGGACGCTCCTTCCCCGCATCCACCTGCAACTACCAACAGGATGCCTTCATGTCCGAATGGATACTTTATTTCATCCCCATCCTCCATAACACGTGCGCTGCGGAAAGGGCTGTGATTCAAATCGTAGCACTGTGCCGCGTTTTACTTTTCGGTTTATGCCGGCATTTCGCATTCCTCATCATTGATGATGAGGAGCGCTAAACGTTCAAAAATAGAACAGACTCGAAAATCTCAGCGCTGAAAAGTCCCGAGCGTCTGTCTGCGGCTGTGAGAGGCTCCACTGAAATACAATGGCAGCCGCCGACAGCGCTATACGGAGGGAGGCCTCCTGTTACTATGATCCTCCTTCAAGCATTACAATGTAATTAACAGATCACAAAATATATATGTATCTCCTTAGTACAACCCAAAGCACTTGACCAATCACATTAACCCCTTGGTGACCGCAATCTGCCTTTTTACTGACCTCATTAATGGGCTTTAAACCGGCACATACATCTTATTAAGGCAGCGGCTGACAGCGGGGCTCCGGCTCTAACAGCCGGGAACAGACAAACCTCTGATCGGACAGTTTAACCTCTTCCATGCCACGATCAATAGTAAGTGCAGCATGTAAGCAGATGATGGGGAAAGTGGCTCCTTCTGTCACCCATCAGCACCCTGCAGCACGATCACAAGGTGCCAACGGGCTCCCATGGTAGCTGAAAGTCTGACAAAGGCCTCCATGTCTACCATGTAACTCAGCCGATTAGGCCACATAACAGTGACCGCCACAGTACCCCAAAAAAACTGTTTCAGCAACAATGCCCCTCATAACAGTCACAACCACAGGGCCCCCATAACAGTCACAACCACAGGGCCCCCATAACAGTGACAACCACAGGGCCCCCATAACAGTCACAACCACAGGGCCCCCATAACAGTGACAACCACAGAGCCCCCATAACAGTGACAACCACAGAGCCCCCATAACAGTCACAACCACAGGGCCCCCATAACAGTCACAACCACAGGGCCCCCATAACAGTCACAACCACAGGGCCCCCATAACAGTGACAACCACAGAGCCCCCATAACAGTCACAACCACAGGGCCCCCATAACAGTCACAACCACAGGGCCCCCATAACAGTGACAACCACAGGGCCCCCATAACAGTGACAACCACAGGGCCCCCATAACAGTGACAACCACAGGGCCCCCATAACAGTCACAACCACAGTGCCCCCATAACAGTCACAACCACAGGGCCCCCATAACAGTGACAACCACAGGGCCCCCATAACAGTGACAACCACAGGGCCCCCATAGCAGTGACAACCACAGGGCCCCCATAACAGTTACAACCACAGGGCCCCCATAACAGTGACAACCACAGGGCCCCCATAACAGTGACAACCACAGAGCCCCCATAACAGTGACAACCACAGGGCCCCCATAACAGTGACAACCACAGGGCCCCCATAACAGTCACAACCACAGAGCCCCCATAACAGTCACAACCACAGGGCCCCCATAACAGTCACAACCACAGAGCCCCCATAACAGTGACAACCACAGGGCCCCCATAACAGTCACAACCACAGGGCCCCCATAACAGTCACAACCACAGAGCCCCCATAACAGTCACAACCACAGGGCCCCCATAACAGTCACAACCACAGAGCCCCCATAACAGTGACAACCACAGGGCCCCCATAACAGTGACAACCACAGAGCCCCCATAACAGTGACAACCACAGGGCCCCCATAACAGTGACAACCACAGGGCCCCCATAACAGTCACAACCACAGGGCCCCCATAACAGTGACAACCACAGGGCCCCCATAACAGTCACAACCACAGAGCCCCCATAACAGTGACAACCACAGGGCCCCCATAACAGTGACAACCACAGGGCCCCCATAACAGTCACAACCACAGGGCCCCCATAACAGTCACAACCACAGGGCCCCCATAACAGTGACAACCACAGGGCCCCCATAACAGTCACAACCACCATTCCCCCATAACAGTGATCTCCTCAGTACCTCCCCATAACAGTGACAACCACAGAGCCCCCATAACAGTGACAGTCACAGTGCCCCCATAACAGTGACAGACACAATGCGCCCATCACAATGACAGACACAATGCCCCCATAACAGTGACAGTCACAGTGCCCCCATAACAGTGACAGACACAGAGCCCCCATAACAGTGACAGACACAATGCCCCCATAACAATGATGACCACAGAGCCCCCATAACAGTGACAACCACAGGGCCCCCATAACAGTGACAACCACAGAGCCCCCATAATAGTGACAACCACAGAGCCCCCATAATAGTGACAACCACAGAGCCCCCATAATAGTGACAACCATTGGGCCCCCATAACAGTGACAACCACAGGGCTCCATAATAGTGACAACCACAGGGCCCCCATAACAGTGACAACCATGAGACACCCAGCGCATCTCAGACACAATATGCATCCTTGGCCAGATGATAAATGTGAGAACCCTTTTATTAAACACAACCGTCCAATGAAACGCACTTCCAAAATCATGTGACAACCTGTAATGGAATCAACCGCCAATCCCTGATGGGCACTGAGACTCTTCAGGAAGAAGCAAAGAGAAAACCAAGAAGTACCTTGAAGACATTTAGTCTTATTATCGGTCCACGTCCTGAACTGCAGGTTATCCTGTATAGTCAGAGCATGTTCTATTAGTCAGCCATAGACCGGCGTCTTATCCTGTAATGGCTGATTAATAAAGCATGCTCCGACTATATGAGATAAACCTCCATCCAGGACACGGCCCAATAGAACGCCCTGCTGGCCATAGCTGCCCTGTGTGGAAGGGTCTTGGTCCTGTCACATACATCATAGCAAAACAGCATTATATGTTGCACTGGTAGGCAGTCCGTCTGTATTCTGCTTGTGCCGAAACCAGGAAGACAGCAGCATAACCACACCGGCACAGCTCAGGGAATAAATACAGCACCAGAGCCAAGCTAATAACATAAATCCAGTACCATCAGTGAGCTCAGTTCATAAATACTGCAACAGAACCAAGCTCAGTATATAAATACAGCACTAGAACCAAACTCATAACATAAATACAGCTCAAACCAACCTCACTACATAGATGCAATACCAGAGTCAAGCTCATAACATAAATATCACACTAGGACAAATTTCAGTACATAAATACTGCACCAGAACCAAGCTTGGTATATTAATAAAGAACGAAGCCCAGTACATAAACACAGCACCAGAATCAAACTCAGTATAGATATTTTGCCCAAACCAAGCTCATAACACAAAACAGCACCAGAACCATACTTAGCACCTAAACACAGCACCAGAGCCACGCTCAGTATATAAATACAGCACCAGAGCCACGCTCAGTATATAAATACAGCACCAGAGCCACGCTCAGAATATAAATACAGCTCCAGAGCCACGCTCAGTATATAAATACAGCTCCAGAGCCACACTCCCAACATAAATACAGCACCAGAGCCACGCTCAGTATATAAATACAGCACCAGAGCCACGCTCATAATATAAATACAGCACCAGAGCCACGCTCAGTATATAAATACAGCACCAGAGCCACGCTCAGTATATAAATACAGCTCCAGAGCCACACTCCCAACATAAATACAACACCAGAATTAAATTCATAACATTAATACAGCACCAGAACCAAGCTCATAACATAAATGAAGTAGCAGAAGTAAGTGATTGTGTCATGGGGGTGCCGATGGTCTTACAGTGGCACCTCAGAACATCAGAGGGAGGAGACAGAGCCAGGAGGATTCTTGTAGCTCCACAAGATGATGATGCTACATGGAGGAAGAAGATCATCTGGTTGAGTGGACCTAAAGGGGGCAATCACTCACCCAGCCTACATCGGCCTAGTATACCCCTTAAGGCTGGTTTACACGGGCCGATGATCGCTCAAAGATCGCTCAAAGGACAGTGACAGCTTTGAGCGATCATTTTGCATAAAAATTAATTGTTATTTAAGTAGCTACTCAGCCACTTAAGTACCAATTAAGTATGCAAATGAAGCCTTCTCTGAATGCAGCTCATAGCCTAGGCTATTATCTGTACTCAGATCCTTTGTTCTCCACGGGGAAACAAGGCTATCAGCGCTCCCCATGGAGAACTACTGATAAAAGTGAAGGACAATTTTTAGGTTAGCTTGAATTTAACGATCAGCCAGCAGTGCACGATTAGCAGATGATGGGCGCACATTTACACGCACCGATTATCGCTTAAACGATCGCCGATTAGCGATTTTTTAGCGATCATTGGCTGGTGTAAATGGGTCTTTACATGTGTTCATTATTAAGATATGGATTTCAATTAGCATCTCTTGTGATCTGGACCATCAAGTTCATTTTTGCATGTAGCTGTGTCCCCATTCACTGACAGCAAGCAGAGATTTATGAGAACACAAAGTTGATGAACAGCTGATGCCCTCTACACATAGAGTGTCAGATGCTCCAGAATGTGTCAGCGGGAGGAATGGCGGGAACAGCTGCGTCTGATTGCACAGGGATTACATAATCCAACGACCTTCCTATAACGAGGCGGGTACACGATGACTTGATGGCACCGCTGACGCGGTTTACACGCTGAGTTTATGAAACTTTATATCCGGGTAATCGCCCCGGGCTCGCATCTGCTGCTCCGCTTACAAACAAATAACTGAGCAGCTGTTTATTTGACTCGTATTTACCAAGGAGAAAGCCTGGTGTTGACTGTAGGTGATAAGGTGTCACCTTATCTGATTCGGGCGCGCCCCATTTCATGACTCTTATCTTAAGAAAGCTAAAGACAGCCTGAGATCCAAGCATGCTGAATATGTGTTTAGTGTACCAATAACGCATTTACTCTCCTTTGTTCCAGTAAAATATTGTGGAAACCACATAAAATATTGTGGAAACCATCAGCAAGTTGCTGTTTATGGATCTGAATTAAAATGAAGTTGCACGTAGAATGTATGAGCACAGGAACAATCAATGAGCGGCCAACAGGTCATCCCATGTAAAAGCGCCTTTCCCGACCCAACCTAACAAAAAAACCAAACAGAAACATAAAACATCTCTTACCCACCTCAATCCTACAACACCCCCCCCCCCCCAAAAAAAAAGTTAAAGGGGTTGTCCCGAGGCAGCAAGTGGGTCTGTACACTTCTGTATGGCCATATTAATGCACTTTGTAATGTACATTGTGCATTAATTATGAGCCATGCAGAAGTTATAAAAAGTTTTATACTTACCTGTTCCGTTGCTGGCGTCCTCGTCTCCATGGTGCCGACTAATTTTCGCCCTCCGATGGCCAAATTAGCCGCGCTTGCGCAGTCCGGGTCTTCTGCAGTCTTCTATGGGGCTCCGTGTAGCTCCGTGTAGCTCCGCCCCGTCACGTGCCGATTCCAGCCAATCAGGAGGCTGGAATCGGCAGTGGACCGCACAGAAGAGCTGCGGTCCACGGAGGAAGAGGCCATCTTCAGCGGTGAGTAGAGAAGTCACCGGAGCGCGGGGATTCAGGTAAGCGCTCCGGTGAGCTTTCTTTACCTCCCTGCATCGGGGTTGTCTCGCGCCGAACGGGGGGGGGGTTGAAAAAAAAAAAAACCCGTTTCGGCGCGGGACAACCCCTTTAAGTCCAAACCTTATCCAACCGAAGCCAATAAGATCACAAGAACACAAGCAAAAAAGTGCAGGAATAATCCGTACCCAATCCAAGCCAACAAAAAAAGAACAAAGAGATGTACGAACTCCAATCCCTGCCCACCCAATGAAAAATGTACAAAAGCTTTTAAAAAAAATCACACTTTTTATTGACCCACAATCCAACATGAAAAACACCAAGTCAATAAACCAACAAGAAAGCAAACCAAGAAGTACTAAATGAATCCTCACTGGCCGGACGCAACAAAAGGCAATAGAAGCAAACAAAAACATGCAAGAGCAATCATAATAGGAAAGAAAATGCCGAGATCAGAGGGGCCATCTGTCGTGAGAACATTCAGAGACTTCTGAGCAAAGCTGAAAAAGTTAATTAAAAGCATGAAGTCGCCATGAAACAAAAGTTGGAATCAGTAGAGTTTGTAATTTGTGTCTGCCGGGGGCTGCGGTCCTCACTGACCCGGCACGGGGTGTCCTTACAAGGGTCTACAACGCCGTGGGAAGTCATAGATTCTCACGGGACAAGATGATGGAGGTGATTCCACAAGACTTTTGGGTAGAGGAAACATGACTGGTTGGGTGGGTGTCCAGATTTAAGGCTCTCGTTGCTCGCATTTTAAGCCATAGGTGGACATATTAGGCTGGGTTCACATGGGGCGGAAATCCCGTGGAAATCTTGCAGAATGACCGCACCGAAAAACCGCAAGATTTCTGCAGGATAAGAGTGCCGTGGGTTTTGAAGCGGCTCCGTCACTTGTATTTCCCCTGCGGCCATCTATTCCCATAGAGAGGAGGGAGGCTGCTGTGGATATGAAAAAATAATTGACATGCTGCGTCCTTCTTTTCTGAGCCTCGTGTCCGTTTCCACGTGGCTTGGCCACAGCCTGTGGATGAGATTTTAACAAAATCTCGTCCCCTTTGCTGGCCAATCCCAGGATTAGGAGCCGCAGGTGGAATTGCCGTGTGGACATTCCGCATGAAATTTCCGCCGCAATTCCGTCCTGTGTGAATCCAACCTTACTATGAGGCCATTTGAATTTTTTGGAAGCTGGCCAAAAACTTCCATAGACAACAACAGAAAACAACCCAAAAAGTTAGGAAATTTCCAAGTACATTAGTTGGCATGTCCATTGTCTAGTTTCGAGATGCAGATAGTCCCAGTAGGGTCCTATAGTAATCTAGGTCATAGATGTTGTCCAGGCAGCCCGGGTAGCTATTATGGGGCGTAAACTGCGACTTGCATTTGGTTTCTCTCTCCACTGGTTCCGCAATGTTTGCCAAAAGGGTAGGTGTTGTTTGTCTCCTCGTAGCTCCCTCTTGCTGTAAACAGTTTACAGATAAAGGCCCATTTAGACACAACGATTATCCCTCAAAATTTGCTCATCTTCCATCTTTTGAGTGATAATCGTTGTGTCTAAACGTGCGGCCGTCGTGCACTTTTCGCTGATCACTGACTTTTAGCAAACTAAAAGTCAGCGATGAGCCTTATCAGGGCCCGCACGCTGAGTTCTCAGCGGGATACAGCTGATACTATTGTTTCAGCTGGTATCCCGCTCTGAGAACAAATCACAAGCATGCAGAAGACAAGCGCTCCAGCTGTCTTCTGTATACCCCGCAGCTCAGAGCGCTCAGCTGCAATCCAGCTGTGCTCTCCGAGAAGAAAACAGTTGCATACAGAAGACAAGCGGCCCCGCGGCATGTTCTATTTCTGTGTGGTGCTCGCAGAACCTCGCACAGAAACGTCACTCACCCGCTGCCAGCTCCGGTCTGCGCATGCGCCAGCTGCCCGGCAAGCCGGCACATCAAACAGCCGGAGCCGCGGACACAGGTGAGTACGCGCTGCTCTCTGCAGGCGCTCAGGTCGGGTCCCACGGCGAGAATCCTCGCCGCCGGATCCCACCCGCCCGTCTGCAGGCGGCCTTACTCGGGTGGAGTTTGATTTAAAAAAAAAGAAAATAGCTGAGCATAAAGTGAACTTTTTAACACTAGACTAACATGATCTGAATATTAAGATAAAGGATTAAGCAAGTAAATGGTGGCAGCCTCCACTTAGCCTCTGCCATCTTACGTGGCATTCTGTATATGGGGGTCCACTGTTATGACACTTTTCTACAGGTGTATTGAGACTGGCAGTTTTCATGGAGGCATTCTGCTTTTGGGGTAGCTGTGATGGTACTGTTAATGGTGGCACTTGAACAGTTCCTAGGGGGTGTGGTCTGTACTCATGGGTGGGGTTTGATTAAAATGAAAGAGTACTTGAATAAATCCATTCTAGGAATTTTAAAAATAGATACAAGATCTGGAAATGTAATTAAACCCTGGTCCGTCCAAAGATGATGGACCTGAGAGATTCCCCAGCTTTTTCATTTGGAGAGATCAAGGTCTTCAATTGCAATAGATAGAATAACAATAAATCCCCCCACACACACTAGAGTCAATGTCCCCTCAAAGTTAGAAGCCAGGTTGAATTCCACTCAAGGACAAGGATCCAACAATTTAGTTGTGTGACCAAGTCTTAATATCCTACACACAAGATCCGTTAGCCTCCATAAATAAGAAATGGGAGGTAGATTTACAAATCCCAATAACGGATGAACAGTAACGGTTAAATAGTTCTTCTTCCATTTCATCAATATCCAGATGTACAAATCATTTGGAAAAGTTATGCAAAATATTATCCCGATGGTACCTCACTCCCCAGGAACTCCACGAAATATCCTCCCGCTACTCTGATAACTGTCGGAGGCGTGGCTCATCAGAGGGAACTCTAATGCACTTGTGGTGGTTCTGTCCGTACATTTCAGGTTTGTGGACTCCAATCTCTGTGGTATACTGACACCCCCGAATCCAGCTGTGGCGCTCTGAAACTTCGGTTCTGATCAGCTACCCCATAATATGCGCACCCCTCTGATAGCTACCACAATCTCTATCACACAGTTCTGGAATGGTAATTCTATACATGCATCTTTGCGCATCAAATAAGAAAAGAAAATTCACGAAAAGTTAGGAAATCTGGATCCAAAGCAATTTTTGTTACATGCCAAAATCTTACTTGCTGTAATTACTCTTCTCATATACTAGACTGATGACTTGATCCAAAGGTTTACAGTTTTTTTATGTTTAAGTTAAGCCCCATATACATGCAACGTTTATCGCTCAAAATTCGTTCAAATGATGGCTTTTGAGTGATTATCGTTGCATGCAAACGCTTCCATTTTTCACTCTTTGGTTGAACGATGATTTTTAGGTAAGCATAAAATCCATTGTTAAGTCGGAGAGAGATAGCAAGGACTGCATGCTGTGTTCTCCATGGGAGCAGCTGATTACATTGTATTCATCTGACAGCCCTCAGGAGCCTATGCCAAGACAATGCAGCTGTGTGCAAAGTCCAGTCCACATGCTGGGATTCGCAAACAGCTGCTGGAGGCTCATTTACATGCAAATGAAGCTGATAAAGTGCTAATGGACATTAGTGTCCATTAGCATTTTATGCAAAATGGTCGCTAGAACTGTCAGTCTATCAATCGTTTGAAAGATTGTAATTTGCGTGTAAATTAGCCTTTACATATTTCAACCTCTCTGTAAGAGACTCTGCGATTACCTAGTCAATGACGTTATGTTATTTTTTTCATTACGACTGCTACAATTATTTTGTAAAAACTTTTTAATAAAAACTGAATGTTCAAAAAAAATAGAAAGAAAGAGAAATAGTTGTGTGCAAAGCATACTCCTCGATACCAGACAAGTAGGATTTGAATATTAAGATAATGGCTTCAGGAGGTAAATGGAGGCGGCATCCGCTGTCATATGTAGCATCGTATACTGGGAGCTATATGTGAACTGTTTTGACACTTTTTACACGGGGATTGGACTGGCTTTGTTCATGGGGGCACTCTGCCAGCTCTGCCTACAGGGTTGTCATGAAAGCACTATTAATGGAGACACTTAAGCAGGGGGTGTGGCCTGTACTCATGGGTGGGGTTTCATTTAAAAAAACCATAAATTAGCTATGCTCAAATGTACTTTTTAATCCCAGACAAGTTTCATTTGAATATTTAGACAACGGCTCCCGGAAGTAAATAGAGACAGCCTCTACATTGCCTCTGCCATCTTACGTGGCATTGTATATTGTACACAGGTGTCCTTCCTACATATTGTTTGGCTGTTTACATTGCTGACAAGTGATCCATCACTTACAAGCTAGTGAAATCAACCGAACAAAAGAGCCGGCGTATGTGACGAGCGGCCATTTTTAATGAACATGTCTATTCCTGATTTTGTAGATTCCTTCCATTGTGCCTTACGGTTTTATGAGCGCACATGAGTCACGAGAAGAAAGGTCGCCACCGCTAACACAAATATTGTCCTAGAAGACAAATAAAAAGGATTGACGTCTGCAGGAGCCACTGCTCCCACGGGGTCTTATACCCGTCAGTAGAGACTGGCATGCTGGAATCCTCACGCTGAATATAGTGTCCAGTTACATTGTTCACAACATCATTGCAAACTGAGGTGACGGTGGGGGTCAGAGGCCGTACATGTAATGGGGGCGACGGTGGGGGTCAGAGGCCGTACATGTAATGGGGGCGACGGTGGGGGTCAGAGGCCGTACATGTAATGGGGGCGACGGTGGGGGTCAGAGACCGTACATGTAATGGGGGGCGAAGGTGGGGGTCAGAGGCCATACATGTAATGGGGGCGACGGTGGGGGTCAGAGGCCGTACATGTAATGGGGGCGATGGTGGGGGACAGAGGCCGTACATGTAATGGGGGCGACGGTGGGGGTCAGAGGCCGTACATGTAATGGGGGCGACGGTGGGGGTCAGAGGCTGTACATGTAATGGGGGCGACGGTGGGGGTCAGAGGCTGTACATGTAATGGGGGCGACAGTGGGGGTCAGAGGCCGTACATGTAATTGGGGTCGCAAGACCAAATGTCCTTCAGCCAAGAGCCTGGAAATGGTTCTGACAGACACAGGGGTGTAACAATGGCGCCCCCTGTCTATGGAGGGCGGACAACGAAACAGTTGTAGCTGCTGGTGCTTGTTGGACGACCAGACGCTCCTCTCTACTGGTGGTCCGTAGGGGGCGTCTTGAGCCCGGTCACCTTGTGTGCTCTCACACATCCACTGCTCCCAACACCTCCTAACAGTCTCGTCAGACGCTCCTCTCTACTGGTGGTATGTCGGGGGTCCCGAGCCCGGTCACCTTGTGAACTCACACATCCACTGGTCCCAACACCTCCTAACAGTCTCTTCAGACGCTACTCTCTACTGGTGGTCTGTAGGGGTATCCTGAGCCCGGTCACCTTGTGTGCCCTCACACATCAACTGGTCCCAACACCTCCTAACAGTCTCGTCAGACGCTCCTCTCTACTGGTGGTATGTCGGGGGTCCCGAGCCCGGTCACCTTGTGAACTCACACATCCACTGGTCCCAACACCTCCTAACAGTCTCTTCAGACGCTCCTCTCTACTGGTGGTCTGTTGGGGGCGTCCTGAACCCAGACGCCTTGTGTGCCCCCATCCACTGGTCCCAACACCTCCTAACAGTCTCTTCAGACGCTCCTCTCTACTGGTGGTCTGTTGGGGGCGTCCTGAGCCCGGTCACCTTGTGTGCCCCCTTCCACTGATCCCAACACCTCCTAACAGTCTGGTCAGACGGTCCTCTCTACTGTTGGTCTGTCGGGTGATCCTTAGCCTGGTCACCTTGTGTGCCCTCACACATCCACTGGTCCCAACACCTCCTCTCCTCTGGTGGTCTGTCTGCGGTCCTGATCCTGGTCACCTTGTGTGCCCTCACACAGCCACTAGTGCCAACACCTCCAAGCATAATTAAGGCCTAATAATGGGTTGAAACGTCGCTGGTGTTTCTTTTATGGAGAAATAAAGAATACAAGTTTGCTACATCTTATGCTGCCTGGACTACTTATCTTTCCTTGGATGAATTACTGGTCTTGATCCGGACCTTACAACTGGGCTCTGCATTTTCCCTCCTTGCCTTATGATATAGGCGTATATTCACCAGGAGACCTTGGTGGCCTCCAGTTGCTGCTGTGTGCACTATTTTCTACAACATCCACTGATCACAACGCCTCCTAACAGTCTGGTCAGACTCTCCTTACCACTGGTAGTCTGTCGGGCGCCTTCTGAGCCCGGTCACCTTGTGTACCCTCACACATCCACTGGTCCCAATACCTCCTACCAGTCTGGTCAGACGGTCTTCTCTACTGGTAGTCTGTAGGTGGCGTCCTGAGCCTGGTTGCCTTGTGTGCCCTCACACATCCACTGGCCTCAACACCTCCTAACAGTCTGGTCAGACACTCCTCTCTACTGCTGGTCTGTAGGGGGCGTCCTGAACCCGATCACCTTGTGTGCCCTCACACATCCACTGGTCCCAACACCTCCAAACAGTCTGCTCAGGCGGTCTTCTCTACTGGTGGTCTGTAGGGGGCGTCCTGAGCCCGGTCGCCTTGTGTGCCCTCATCCACTGGTCCCAACACCCCCTAACAGTCTGGTCAGACGCTCCTCTCTACTGGTGGTCTGTAGGGGGCGTCCTGAGCCCGGTCGCCTTGTGTGCCCTCACACATCCACTGATCCCAACACCTCCTAACAGTCTGCTCAGACGGTCCTCTCTACTGCTGGTCTGTAGGGAGCATCCTGAGCCCGGTCACCTTGTGTTCCCCTTACACATCCACTGGTCCTAACATAGACTGAGAGATTTCCAACATACGACAGCTCAGGGGCTATCTTCAGTGATAGGACGAAGGCACCACATTGTCATTTGTAGGTTCATGTGAGTCTTCCACAGTGGGAAGTGCCATCTATGGAAGACTTATATGTTATTGTTTATTACATTCATTCCAAGTCATAAGTTGTAAAAGAGGATATATAACCTGCGATGCCTCTGAACAAAGCCCAGTGATGTCAGTGGTAAGGGGGGGCCCTTGGACCTGCCTAGCTTATGTGCCCGGATGCAACTGCAACCCCTGCGATCCCTATTGATATGCCACTGATCTTGAGTACTCGGTGGCCACTATTTGAGACCCTCGTAAGAAATCCTTACCAGTAATTAGTCACAGTCAACACTTTTGCAAGATTCAAGAATCTACAGTATTCATGTAACAAGGTCACCTGACCCGAGGGGGCACTTCTTCCTGCACCTTGTTGTTCAGGTTCTTGTCTTCAAAGTATTTCTCATTGTTTCCTTGACACTAGAAAATGTAATGACTGAGCAACAGAAAGACGATCCGCAACACAGTGAGGACACAGAAGCAACCACAGGGGGTAACATGCAATATACATGTATGTGTCATATGACTATACGTGAGGCGATGGAGTGACCCCACCGGGCATGTTTATACTGTTCTGGTTTGCATCTCTTAATTCCAGCAAGAACTGAATGACGATGTGTTGGCTGCCATGTGTGAACCGTGGACTCCGCGCCAGTCATCGCGTCTGGGTGTAGCGATGTGAAAAGCCTCGCTGAGCTTCCGTGAGTGTTTGTGTATTTTTCGTGTGATCTCCACAGATAAGAACGAGTGAAAAGAAGGATTTAGCAGCAATGTTGTCAGACAAGCCCGAGAGGTGAGGATAAAGTCGCGCAATAACAAAGTGCCGCAAGTTAAGGAAGTTTCCATTACAATTACGGTCTTTGCTGAACAGCGGCCAAAATGGATATTTACACGGTTCTCATCTATCAGCGATACGTAAGTGGCGCCGTGACTTAATCGTTGCACAACTATGATACAGCGCAATCGGGGAGCAGTTCCAGCCGCTCCTCAGATTTCCACACTCTTCTCTGATGAGAGGCACTATGCTTGCTTGTTAATATCAGTCACTCATAATGGTGACTTTCCCTCATAGTACGCCATTGATGGACTGTCTGTAATGAAGGGGTAGCGGTAGGACTTAGTGTAGTCTGCGGGGGTCCAGCATTGGGTAGTAACACCTAGGAGGGATGTCTGTGGTATCCAGCTTCAGCTCCCATTTTTATCTCCGCGGCGGCTTTCTTCCGTGACTCACCTCAACACTGGGACCCTACTGGTCACCGGGCATACAGACTACCCACGGACTATTTGATGGGAAGGAACTCCTCTTAAATATCCCCCCTCAGCTCATTCCTGAGCCTCACGCTTCACGGGCCACCGCCATTTTTTCCCCCATCGATGTCTGGAGCTGTACTTCTACAGCGCCATATTGGAAGGGGCACAACCAATCACATTAGGATTGGGAAAACAGAGATGCATTATTCCAGCGTAAGGACCGGTATAGCATGAACATATGGCCACAGCACCTATCATATACGGCTGGGTTCACACTGCGTTCTGGTGTACACGAAGACTTTGTGTCCCGGAGTTCTTGTCTGAATCACTGAAAGCGGCAACCAGATGTAACCTTGGATGGAACCATAGGCTTTCATTACTAAAACAGTAAGTTTCCCTTCACTTATGCAGAACAGAATAGTTTATTTGACTACAATATTCTGTCCTCCCAAAAAAAATGCAACTAATGAAAACTTGATCAAATGGTAACCAATGTTTGCACCTTAAGGCCCTTTACACGCAACAATTATCGCTCAAAATTTGTTCAAGCGATGGCTTTTGAGCTATATCCATTGCGTGTAAACGCTTCCATCTTCCAGTCTTCAGCTGAACGATGAATTGTAGGTGAGCTTAAAATCCATTGTTTAGCCGGAGAGAGATAACACAGACCACATGCTGTGTTCTGCATGGGAGCAGCTGATTACATTGTATTCAGCTGACAAGCCTCAGCAGCCTGTGCCAAGACAATGCAGCTGAGTGCAAAGTCCGGACTACATGCTTGGATTTTGCAAACAGCTGTGGGAGGCTCATTTACATGCAAATGAAGGTAATAAACTGCTAATGGAGGTTATGCACAATGATCACTAAAACTGTCAATCTTTCAATCATTTGAAAGATTGTCTTTGCATGTAAGTCAGCCTTTAATCTTCGTTTGACTCATTAGACCTGTAAATTGAAGGTTGGATGATGGTATGATAATGACAGATAGAGGCAGAGGCCTCCTTTTTAACTCAGCACTCAGAGCACTTTTCCACTCTTCTGCTCCACTAAGCTCAGTGGCTGGTCAGAGCAGCGGCAGCCGCTGAAGCACTTATGTGGAAGGACTGAGGGGCAGTCCTTCCACCACTCTACATGCCCCCCTTCTTTTTCCATTGCCATCCTGACAATGCACGATAGTCCTCAGGGGTTTGATTGCTGGTGCTATCTACCTGCTACCACTTGTGTCATCCTGCCCACCTAGGGCGTATCTATAGGGGATGCAGAGGATGCGGTTGCACCCAGGCCCAAGAGCCTTGAGGCCCATTTAGACACAAAGATTATTACTCAAAATTCTCTCAAAATACATCTTTTGAGCGATAATCATCTAGTGTATTTACATGGCAAGATAATCCCCCCAAATTCCCTCAAATGGCAGTTTGAGTGACAGTTTTGAGCGTTCACTTTGCATAAGTGAAAGTATGAATAGTATGCAGAAGACATAGCTGTTGTCTTCTCAGAGCGGTCCAAGTGGGGTATGCAGAAGACAAACGGGGCCACTTGTCTTCTGTATATAGCTGTTGTCTTCTTGGAGCACTCAGCTGGTATATAGCTGTGAACTCTGAGCGGGGGTATGCAGAACACAGCTGGAGCACTGCCTTCTGCATACTTCTGCTGTGTTCACGGAGCACTCATCTGATATACTGCTGAGAGCTCCGAGCGGGGTATGCAGAAGACAGCTGGAGCGCTGTCTTCTGCATACTCCTGCTGTGTTCATGGAGCACACAGCTGGTATACACCTACGAGGAGGGAATACAGAAGACAGCTGGACCGCTTGTCTTCTGTATACAGCTTTCAGTTTGATGAAAGACAATGATGAGCGAATCGTTAATGAAAACTGCACGATGGCTGCGCGTTTAGACCCAGCGATTCTCACTCAAAAGACGGCTTTGAGCGAATTCTGAGCGAGAATCATTGGGTCTAAATAGGCCTTTTGCGGGCCCATAAGCTTTCTCCTTCTATATAGGGAGCCCAGTACTTTGAATAAAGCATTATAGTTGGGGGCCTGTTACAGGTTTTGCATCGGGGCCCAGAAGCTTCACGTTACGCCTCTGCTGCCCACTATGGCAAAAGTGATGTAAATGCAGGTTTGATGCTGCATGATGGCGCAGTGGTGACAGAAGGGAGTGGAGGACTCTTTAATCCAGCACTCAAAGGGTTCTTCCCTTATATGCCCCAGCCACATGATATAAGGGGGCATGATCTAAGTCCATGGCGGAGTGGAGCAGCAGGCCGCTAAACCACTTCTGTGGGGGCAGCAAAGAGCGCTCCCTCCGTCACTCGAGAGTCAATGGCTTCCACTTGAATACTGTTTTTGGCAATCTGGGAAAGGTTCAATGGAATCATAAAGCAATCTGAACACTGACCTGTAGGCACTCCGTGTGCCGCTTTATGGTGCCTACATAGTTTCCCCTAAACCAAGAACCGCTGTAGTACAATGTGCCACGACTGGAGGTGGGCCCGTGGCCGGCTATGGGCTCTGCATCCTGGAAGCTTGAGTCTCCCCGTGGGCCGCGCTCCCAGATTATCGCGCTCCCAGGTTATCGCGCTCCCAGGTTATCGCGCTCCCAGGTTATCGCGCTCCCAGGTTATCTCTGCTGATATCTCGTTTACAATCAATGAGAAAGTAAACAGTAAATGATACTTTCTATACAGTTCAGCATACAAGAACGTGTCAGCTAACACTACACCTAGCAACCACACATAAAGACTGCGCCCGCAGCACATTCACCGGGGATTACTGCAGCTTGTCCGACGCTTCCTTATATATGGGGAACAGCAAGATTCTACCTTACTGTGACTGATACAGTGAATGACCCCTTTATTAGAGCCCGCGGCCCTTTAATGGTTTACTGGCTTACTTTTATGGAGATTCTCCCCGTGACCCCGGAGTGCGGCATAAAATCACGTGACAAGTTTTCTGTGGATCAGTTTCAGTGTGAATCCACATTAGATGGGAAAATCCAGCGATCGGAGCAACTTGAGTCATTGGTGCTAGACTAGAGAATACAGAGAATGGCGAAATCAAGTGAAACATCAAAGGGGGATCCTGCAGAGGAAACAACTCGTCGCCAAAAGGGGTCAAAGGAGGATGTCAGGAATTGTTCTGACCAACCAGAGCTACTCAGTCAGCAGCAGCTGAATACAACACTGGTGCCCCAACTAATCTGTCTGACAGCGTGTCACAGTCCCTTGCAGGGATGATGTTCCCTCAGTCACATCAGACTGTCATAATCCTTATTGCGTGCAGGAAATGTGACAACGTAGTGTAATGTTTAGTAGAAAGATTAAAAATGTTTGCTGCTTGCGTCTCCATCTGTCATCACCGTACCATTACACAACACACTGTCCTGCTTCACCACAATGCAGTCTGGGGATCCAAAACTCCCTTCACAACGTATTATCATGTTCTGTGTTTATTACGCTCTAACAGACATCTGTTTGCTTTTAGAACACCTTTAATGTTGACGGGCCCCTTTAAGAGAATATTCTTGGGAAATTGAGAATCATTTTGGGTGAAGTTTTTCACGATTGCTAGAACCATCTCCTCCACAGCGATATGATTGGAAAAGAGGAAGTGACATCTGATCTAAAATATCTCATTACTGGATGTGAGAAATGTGGGGTTCAGTTCTGACTCAGTACTACGGCTGATGATGAATATACAAAGTTCCTAAATGAGTAGTACCAGAAACAATCCAGGAAATGCTGAAATTAATCATGTAGTGTTCATGATTCCCATCATGTAAAGTTTCACTGTGAGAGAGCGGGAGGTGATGTTTAGGGGGCTAGTTGTCTCCCACCCAGCAATACTACCGTTGATGGTGAGATGCTGGTCAATGCTCTCTGGTGTCATGCCTTGGTGTAGTGTCGCCTCCCCCAGTGAAAGAGAGTAACAGTTAACTCACGTTGATTCAGCCTCCAGATGATGACGGGTAAAGTTCTTTATAATGCCAGTCTCCAACCTCCCGTCCTGAAGGTGGTAGCTGTCAGTGCTGCTGCCTCTCTATTTAATCTGTACTGGTCATCTGGGGTTTTCATCAGTAATCAGAATATCTGCAACCTGCACTAAGCACCTTGAATCCTCCAAAAGTCAAGTGAGTATCTAACTCCTAAACCAGCTGACTTGCTCAGTTTTCACTACACATCTATCTGCTCTTCTCCAACGTCTGGAACGCTGCATGAATTTATGGAACTTTTGCTCCTCTCCTCAGCTGATTGGCTAACTGATAGAGCTGAGTCACTGGGCTGTTCCCTCTCCTTCTAAACTCAATCTTCAAACCACCAGCATCAATTCTAGATATTGATACAGTATATATCTTACAATGAAAGTTAGGCTATTACAGCATAAAGCACAGTTTAAGGGGTTTCCCAGGCACAAATATCATTTATGACCTTTCCTCAGGATGGGTCATCAGTAGTTATCCAGCCGGGTCTGCTGCTCGGTAATCTGATTGATCAGCTGAGCAAGAGCATTTTTTTTTAGAGTGTTCTTCAGTGGTGATTTTGTCCTGAACGGCATGTGCCACAGAAGCATACAATGGGGTGAACAGTCATGTGCACAATGAATGGCAGAAGACCACCACAGCTTCTTCTGTGATCAGAGTCATCCTGTGTTGAATGAGAGAGGGGAGAATACTTAAAAGAAGGTGATCATGGCTTATTTCCATATTTCCCACCATTCCTGCCCTTTAACTGCACTGATACACTGTAACAAACTATCAAGGCTGGAGAGATTTTGATTCCACAACGGCAGTATTGCACAGCAGTACAGGAGATACTTGTGTATTTGCATATAAGTAACTAAGTTTGCCACTCAGGGAAAGTTGAGTGATGACCCCTAAGGAAGCTGAAGATAGAGGAGCAGCTGAGCCTGGGCTCTGGTGCCTGAAGGGCCCAAACTCACCTCTATGGAGTATAAGAGGTCAGAAGTCATTCCAAATTGGAAGTCACTCCCCCTAGTTTAGGTAACACCCCCAAGGGTCCTATTAAATGAATATTAGCGGAAGTCGTTAATGCTCGCAATTTACCTATTGTAAGGCTGCGTCTGTACTTGCAACTTCAACACAGTAATTTGCGGTAAATTGTGAGCATTGGTGGTGGCCGCTAACGCTTGTGTCATAGCACCATAAGAGGTGTGGTAGTAGCACCCCTAAGCAGGGGTCACCAGTAACTGTTTTCTGCATAGAAGGAGTAGAATTAGAACAGACGTCACACACAAGGACGATTTGCCTTACCCTACATTACAGCTCGTACTGTTCCTTTATTTAAGGTGGAAATGTATCGTTAACCTTGGCCTCATTTTTCAAATTGGACGCAATTTGCTAATTACCCTCTATAAAAGTCGTAACATCATTGATCCCCGGCGCTAATTTTTTATTACCTCAATTTCCCATATGCAAAGCAGGTAATCAGCGCTTCTGATCTTGCACATCCTTTCCAGAATCCCATTAACCTGAGGCTGACAGGTGTGCGGCGAGACGACCAGAGAATGTGGTAATAAATGGGGCTTTTATCGATAAGACTGGCGTGGAGTGGATGGCAAGAATGTAACATTGTAACATAGTAACATAGTTCGTAAGGCTGAAAGAAGACAATGTCCATCTAGTCCAGCCTGTTAGCCTCCTGTTTTGTTGATCCAGAGGAAGGCAAAAAACCCCAAGAGGCAGGAGCCAATTAGCCCTTTTGGGGAAAAAATTCCTTCCCGACTCCCTAATGGCAATCAGACTAATCCCTGGATCAACCCCTAATAGTTCCTACCTGCCTGTATACCCGGATTAACAAATAACCTAAGATTTATATCCTGTAATATCCTTCTGCTCTAGAAAGACATCAAGTCCCCTTTTAAACTCCTCTAAGGATTTTGCCATCACCACATCCTCAGGCAGAGAGTTCCACAGTCTCACTGCTCCAACAGTAAAGAACCCTTTTCTATGAATGAAACCTGCATTCTTCTAAGCGTAGCGGATGTCCTCTTGTTACCGTCGCAGTCCTGGGTGTAAACAGATCCTGGGAGAGATCCTTGTATTGTCCCCTCATGTATTTATACATGGTTATTTGGTCGCCCCTTAGCCGTCTTTTCTCTGTGGTGAATAATCCCAGTTTTGGTGCCTCTCGGGGTATTCCAGTCCCGTCATTCCATGTATTAGATTAGTCGCTCTTCTTTGAACCTCCTCCAATACCGTAACATCTTTCCTGAGCACCGGTGTCCAGAACTGTGCGCAGTATTCCATGTGGGGCCTGACAAGTGCCTTATATAGTGGGAGGATAATGTTCTCGCCCCTCGCCCCTATACCTCTTTTAATGCATCCCAAAACGTGATTTGCCTTTACAGCAGCTGATTGGCATTGGTTACTCCAGTTTAGTCTACAGTCCACTTGTACCCCCAGGTCTTTTTCCATATCACTTTTCCCTAGCAGTACCCCATTTAGTGTATATTGGTCACATCCGTTTCTCCTGCCCATGTGCAGAACCTTACATTTATCAACATTGAACTTCATTTGCCATTTTTCTGCCCAAGCCCCCGGCTTATCTCGGTCCGTTTGTAGCTGTACATTGTCCTCCATTGCATTGATGATATTGTATAATTCTGTGTCATCTGCAAATATTGAAATTTTGCTGTGCAGCCCCTCTATCAGGTCGTTGGTAAATATATTGAACAGAATGGGGCCCTATGGGCAATGAGGACACAACTCACTGATGTCACTGAGATGTTCGACAAGGTTGCGTCTTGTCTCCCGCACTCTTCTGCAGGGCCATGGACTGGATCCTTCAGCGTATTGTCCAATGTAATGGGGTCACTGTCCCGGAGTACCACTTCACCGACCTGGACTACCGACGATGTTGCACTCTTGGATGTCGCATCTAATAATCTCATTGGAACAGCGTGATTCTGAGGCCTCCTGTCTTGGGCTTCAGATCTCCTGGAAAAAAAACCAAGCTGCAGAATCTAGGAGCCGACGCAATCCCTCCGGATCTAGACGTAAACACTGTCAGTGAGTTCGTGTACCTCGGCAGCGTTCAGCACACAGATGGGAGGGCGCTCCCGGACATCCTGCAGAGAATAGCGCTGGCAGCCTCGGCAATGAGGTCCCTGGATAAACTCCGGCGGAGGCAGAACATAAGACTCAGGACTAAGATCCGATTTTATCAGACCTGCGTTATGCCAATGTTATTGTACGGCTCGGAGACTTGGGCCTTGCTGTCGTGAACCACTGAGCTTCTGGAGTCCTTTCACATGCGATGCCAATGCCAGATTCCCCGTGTCCGTTGGTTTGACTTCATCAGAAACAGCGAGATCCAGGCTCGCACGGGGCTTGAGTCAATCACAAAAACAATAACAAGGAGACGACTCGCACTTTCTGGTCATGCTGCACGCCTGTCAGAAGCTGTCCGGCCCATGGTGCTCTAACTGCAGCAATTGCTAGGAAAAGCGAGAGACGACCCCCTGAGGGATGGCGGAGACCTCCTGGTCGTCTGCGGCACTCGTGGGTGCAACAGATAGGCAACGGTACCTTCTCCGACATCAACACCAAATGGAACAATGTTCTCAGTCGTGGTCACTCTAGATCGGCGCTACGGACCCTCGTCGTCCAAGCGAGATAACTAATTTGTTGGGATCAGCATTGCCTTATATTTAAAGGGCCAAAGACTCGTATTTACAGTAATCCAGTGCAGCAAATCAGTTTTATCACCATTAGTAAAGAAATAAATATTGGAACTATCAGTTGTAATAAATGATTTGCTACACCAGATTATTTTATGGCTCTTTAATGTTGAGTATCCCATTAAAGTATGGCAACATTTCAATACCAAAAAGTGTGACACTTTTAAGCCCCGACCATGATCTGCCTGGGAACGCCCCAAAGGACTGCAAAGAAGACATTTCATAAGCCCCACCCCCAGTTCATGGGATTGTCCATGTAAAAACTGGGACTGTTGAAAGTAATCCAAAGGCTATGTAGCTTAGGAGTATTGAGGTAGTTTGTGTGGTTGCTGTGGCGTCCCTGGTACATGGGCCCCTTCTTTTAATGGGTGCTAAGACCCCTCCAAGACCTCCACAGCCAAAGATCACCAAAGGACCAGGGGAAGGAGGATTACAAGTAATAGGACCTCCTATTAGAGGTATTCAGGGATATGATATCAGCACTAGTAGGGGGTCCGCATTTAATTTTCACTATAAGGGCTCCTCCTCTCTATATAGCCCCCGTTTAGATCTCAAGAAATTAGTAGCGAGAAACCCCCTTGCATATCCATTCCCCATATTTCCTGTTTATCATGTACATAGAAATCCCCTAGTTCATCAGTGCAGGAATCCCCATCACTACTTCCCACTGATGTGAGACTGATGTATAAAACACGTGTTGGGGTTGTGATATCAGGCTCCGGTCCATCATGCAAGCTGTTCTGGAGAAACAATTTCCTCTTAATGTCTTTTCCAAATCACAATTTCAATTTTCTTTTTATTGTCAGTATGAGAAAATATCTGGTAGGTCTTAAGGGAGAGCCCAAGGCAAAACTGGGGGAGAAGCATGACACAACAAATGAAAGCACACCATACAGAGAATCCTTGATCCATGTCCCGCCCCCGCAGAACCTGCTTAAGACATAACACAATGCATTGGCTTTGTCTGGAGTGTTCTTTTAAAGAGTACCTTCAAAACGGGCGGGATTTGTGCACATTTATCAGAAGGTAGTTTTCTCTGGTAAATTTTATGGGTGTTACTGGATGGACCCAGGGGAGGGGCTAAAAACGCATCTTCCAAATCACCATTTAAATATTTTTATTGTCAGTATGCTGCAGTACCTGATAAGTCTTAAAGGAGCATTCCAGGAAAAATGGATACACTGTATTATATCTAGTACAGGGCCTAGGGGGTTAAGAATGAAATAAATCAAAGAGCGCTATAGAGAGAATCCTTGTGCTATGCTCCACCCCTGCGGAATCTGGTTTATGCATAACACACTGTAACATTTTATTTGACATGTTCCCTTAAAGTGTAAACCCACCAAAAAGGACAGGGTTTGTGCATATTTATCAGAAGGTAGGTGTTTATGGTACCTTTTGTGGGTGATACTGGACAGATGGAGAGCAGGGGTTAAAAATGTTTTTTCCAAATCATAGGTTGTAAAGGTGCAGTCCAGTCAAAAGTGATACACTGTATTATGCATAGTGCAGGACCTAGGTGTGAATCATGACACAAGAAATGAAAGGACACCATAAAGAGAATCCTTGTGTAATGCCCCGCCCCCGCAGAACCTGCTTTAGCCATAATACAGTGTAATGTTTTGTCTAGAGTGTTCCCTAAAAGTCTACTCCCCAAAAAGGTGGGATTTGTGTACATTTATCAGAAGGCAGGTGTTTCTTGTCTGTTTTGTGGGTGGTACTAGATCAAGGGCAGCAGGTACAAATGTCCTGCAAATAAGAATATAAATGTTGGCTATGGTGTAGGCTCCATACCTAGGGGTCAAAAGCTGGCCACAATATGGCCAATGAATTTTTTGTGGGGTCATTCTTATGGAAAACCCCACTAGCAACATCAACCATTTCGGCTGACTTTAATTCCATGTGTATGAGCCACTTTACAACTATTGTGCCCCTCGATGTGAAGAAATATTAACAAACGAAATTAATACAATTTTTAGGATTTTCCTGCATTAAGGAGGATGTGTTTTTCATGATAGCAGATTAAGGTACAGTTAATCTCCCAGCGTGCACAATATCATTAGGAGGATTCCCCAATTTAAGTACTAACAGGAAGCCAGAAGAAGTTTGAATGCAGCTTTGGGTGTGACTGTAGTATAAAATTGTGAATGCAGCTTTGGATGTGATTGGAGAAGGGAAAAAAAACATTTTAAATGGATAAAATAGCTTGGAAGATAAGGAATTATTTTAGCCAACAGATGTACAACGTATTTTATTACACAAGGGATGGTGCTAAATAAAATATACAAACAGTGTCATTACAGACAAGTTCTCCGCGCCGCTGTATTTAACTGTCCACCGCGGTTTACAGACATTAATCCCAACTAAGCCAAGCAGAAAATCATATTCTCATAAATGTAGTAGAAGATTATCCCGGCTGCACATTCCAGGAGGATGAATCATGAATCATAACAACTCATCTCAGTCATTAGATACAGAGCTGAGGGCCTGTATGACATATGGCACTGCCACAAATAAGGACGGAGCATTGTGGGTGTCCCCTAGGGACCCAACCCCCGGACCTCTTATAATGTGCAGGGGGTAAGACTACCTTTAAGATGCTGAGACCCAGAACATCTCTTCTCTATGTGGATCCTCACTAGTGCAAGGATAAGGAAGGTGGGGCAGGAGGGCACCTAAATACCCCTCACTCAAGTTGTTGTGTGCTCCACACCTAAGCCCAAAATGGTCCTCCACCCCATGGTGTTAGGTCATGCCACAAAGCTCATCCAAGGACAAAGAAGTTCATAATTATTTGTTCCCTGTGACTTCCCTTGTAGGAAATAAGTACTGGTTAACTCATCTTAATTACTATAGTGAAGGTTAGTACCGCCCATGAGGAACAAAGAAGAGTCCAACTTCCTGATGAGTTACTCTACACGCTCCATAGCAGACACACAAGTCCTACCTCTATAGTAGGTCCCCTTAAAGAGGTTTTGACAAGTCTATTTAAACATTCTCAGGGGGCAGATAAGTGGCTAAAGGAAAGAAAAACACATATACTCATTTCTTAAAGGGGTTATCTGGGGGCTATGTATTTTTTTTTTACAAATTAGCTAAATATACTATAAAAATCTAACAAAAGCTATACTCACCTCCCCCATGACTTTTAGTCCTCTAGCATCTGGAGCCCACCGCTTTTTAGTTTCGGATTCTAAGTGAAGACGTCACAAGACCAGGGTCATGTGATCACTGTAGCTAATCACTGACTGAAGTCAGCTGGTGATTGGCTGCAGCGGTCACATGGCCCTGGCGTTGGTGAAATATTTCTGGTTTGTGCCATTTATTACATTTAACACCTCTCTCGCCAGCTATCTAAAACCAGCATGTAAAACACCAGTCTTGGATAATTCTGCCAGATAGATAGATAGATAGATAGATAGATAGATAGATAGATAGATAGATAGATAGATAATTATATAAGATAGATGATTATATAAATAGACATGAGATAGATAGATATGAGATAGATAGATAGATAGATAGATATGAGCTAGATAAATAAATAGATATGAGATAGATAGATATGAGATAGATAAATAAATAGATATGAGATAGATAGATAGATAGATATGAGATAGATAGATAGGAGATAGATAGATAGATAGATAGATAGATAGATAGATAGATAGATAGATAGATAGATAGATAGATATGGGATAGATAAATAAGTGGATATGAGATAGATGGATAAATGGACATTAGATAGATAGATTGATAGATAGATGACTATATAAATGGACATGAGATAGATAGATAGATAGATAGATAGATAGATAGATAGATAGATAGATAGATAGATAGATAGGAGATAGATAGATAGATAGATAGATATGAGATAGATAGATATGAGATAGATAGATAGATAGATAGATAGATAGATAGATAGATAGATAGATATGGGATAGATAAATAAGTGGATATGAGATAGATGGATAAATGGACATTAGATAGATAGATTGATAGATAGATGACTATATAAATGGACATGAGATAGATAGATAGATAGATAGATAGATAGATAGGAGATAGATAGATAG
This sequence comes from Eleutherodactylus coqui, assembly GCF_035609145.1. Lineage (NCBI taxonomy): Eukaryota > Metazoa > Chordata > Amphibia > Anura > Eleutherodactylidae > Eleutherodactylus > Eleutherodactylus coqui. Next base: position 524,828,848 of record NC_089837.1, on the reverse strand, counting down.
GAGATAGATAGATAGATAGATAGATAGATAGATAGATAGATAGATAGATAGATAGATAGATAGATAGATATGAGATAGATAGATAGATAGATAGATAGATAGATAGATAGATAGATATGGGATAGATAAATAAGTGGATATGAGATAGATGGATAAATGGACATTAGATAGATAGATGACTATATAAATGGACATGAGATAGATAGATAGATAGATAGATAGATAGATAGATAGATAGATAGATAGATAGATAGATAGATAGATAGGAGATAGATAAATGGACATGAGATAGATAGATAGATAGATAGATAAATGGATATGAGATAGATAGATAAATAGATAGATAGATATGAAATACATGTGAGATAGATAGATATGTAATAGATAGATAGATAGATATGAGATAGATAAATAGACATGAGATAGATAGATAGATAGATAGATAGATAAATGGATATGAGATAGATAGATAGATAAATGGATATGAGATAGATAGATAGATAAATGGATATGAGATAGATAGATAGATAGATAGATAGATAGATAGATAGATGTGAGATAGATAGATATGAGATAGATAGATAGATAGATAGATATGTGATAGATAGATAGATATAAGATAGATATAAGATAGATATAAGATAGATAGATATGAGATAGATAGATAGATATGAGATAGATAGATAGATAGATATGAGATAGATAAATAAATGTATGAGATAGATAGATAGGTAGATAGATAGATAGATAAATGGATATGAGATAGATGGATAGATAGATAGATAGATAGATAGGTAGATAGATAGATAGATAGATAGATAAATGGATATGAGATAGATGGATAGATAGATAGATGTGTTATGAGTAAAGTGCTATAATGATATAATTATTCCCTGTAACGTTGTAGCCTCCCCAGTGTTCTGCATCAGCTGAGTTGTTGCAGTACTTACAGTAACAGGTAGGTGACCTGCAGATAGTGTACATGCTGGTGAAGCATTACTGGCAGGGAAAGCAGGATCTATTTATTAAACAGCCCATTTGAGCCCCTCCATTGTCCTGCAGGTTTGGACATGCACCCCGCTGATTTCCCACCATTCTTTGTATATTGTCCCCAAACATGCAGCCCGGAATTTCATAGAAGCAGCATGTTATCATATCCACAGCATGAGGATCAGAAATAATGGGATTTTACAGGTATGTACTGGTTTATACATACAGAACCCAAACAACGGGGTGCAGGGGGCACTCCACCCCTACAAAACTCCATGCAATTAAGGTCTGAACTCAGGATTGTTTTATTCCAGACATTGTTATATCATTTCTATTCACTTTTTCCCACAATTCCTTGCACTGCTGCACTGTTTCTGGGTAGTGCATACAACTCTCTTGAGCTCAGTCTTTGAATACAATGCCAGAATAACAGTGTAGACTGACACTAAATTATAACCAGTCTAATGTCTGGATTCTGATTGCACAATATTAGTGACCGTTGGGCAGTCACACAACATCCATTGTCACATAGTGTACATTCCAGGCAAGGTTCTGCTATCTGAGCTGAGCCCCTAGATCAGAACAAGGGACAACATTGTGTCCAGTGAAAAGCCATTACTTCATGTCAAGGACTCAATGAATCAATTGTCTGAACATTAACAGCTTCCTGACAGCTCTGCTCACAGAGTCTGGTGCGGATCCAGCACTTGTCTCTACCATCTGAGGACCACAGCGAAGCCTGTGGACACCTCTGGGCAAAACATAGTGGAGGGATTCCGCTCCTGAGGAAGGGGCAAAAGAGTACTAGTAAGCGAATGAGCTACAGAAGTGCCATACTGTACATAAGCAATGGCACAATACAATGCCAACATAATGCTGCAATACTGTGCAAAAATGATACCACTATATCCTACCCATGTAATACTGCCCTACTGTATGTAGATTCTACTGCTATGCAAAGCTCATTTGATAATGCCATACTATATGGAAATTATACTACTGTGTAATGCCCATTTAATGCTGATATACAGAAAACAAATAATAGTCCAAGACAATTGCCAAAAACCGTGCCAGAGTCCATAAATTATAACACAGTGCTGCTATAACGCATATATATGATAGCATTATACAATGCCCAGATAATACTACCACACCAAAAAATACTGCAGTACTGTATATACTTATATCATGTCCATGTAATACTGCATGCTGTATGTAAACTATACCACTATATACTGTCCACTTAATTCTGATTACTGAACAAAGATATTGCTAAACAATGCCCATTTAATACTGACATATTGAATAAAAATAATAATACTATACAATGACCAATAGTGGCCATAAATTATACCACCATAATGCACATAAATAATGGCACCGTACAATGCTAACATAATGCTTCCATGCAGGAAAAAAATACTATACATTGCCCACAGAATGCTACAATACTATACATAAAGTATACCACTATATCAAGCATATGTAATACTGCAATACTGTATGTAAATTATAACACTATATAATGCCCAATTAATACTTCTATACCGAGCAAAAGTGCTATTGCTATACAATACCCACATAATACTGCTATACAGTGTATAAATTATATCCTTATGCAATGGCCATTTAATACTGGCATAGTATATGTAACTTATACATCTCTACACTGTCCTTTTCATAATGCCCTACATTGGCCACATAATGCTGCAGTACTGAACACAATTGATACCACTATATCATGACAATCTAATAATACCGTATTGTATGTAAATTATACTACTAGACAATGCACTTATAATACTGCCATACTGAACAGAAATAACATTGCTATACAATGCCCACATAAGGCTGCAATACATATAAATTAAACTACTATATCTTGGTCATGTAATGCTGCCACATTGTGCAAAACTGATGCCACAGTACAATGCCAATTTAATACTGCCATACTGTAGATAAGTTGTACCACTATGTAATACCCATGTAATACTCCAAATCTGCATTTACTGCACATAAAAAAATACCGCTACCTAATATCCATGTAATTCTGCCATCCAGTGCATAATACTGTCAACTCATAATATTATCATACAGTCCCTAAATATGAGCGCTATATAATGCCCATATAATACCATAGCAGCAGCCAAACACAAGAGGATTCAATGTGGAGGGAACAGGGTGATGGAGGTCCTAAAGGCTGCAAACCCCAGGACCAATACCCTTCCAGTCCCTTCTAATCCCTTCTACAGTCCCGCTCATCTGTGAAGTGTCCTTTCTGAGTCCTTAAGGATAGTTTTCATGCTGATCTATTGACCCCAACAATGCAAATAAACTTTCACATGCAGACCCAGCAAATAACTAAATCCTTAGGCAGGTTATAAATCACAAGTGGGAATACAAGTCTCAGCAAGCCTTGCCAGACAGATACAGCCTATGGGATAGTAACGGCCGTGCAGCTCAGTCAAAATCGGAAATATGGCATAGATCTTGCAACCCATCAATATATTAAGAATCCCAGCAGGGCATAAATGGCGCTCCGTATTGCCATATATGTGAATCACAACAACCCGCACTCCTATGATCTCTAAATGTAACAAGAGAAGTAGAGCAGCATGATGGGACTTGTATTTCCACATTAAATTAAAACTTTAGAGTCACTGTTTTCTTGAAGGAGCCGGAAAAAAAACACAAACATGCATTAACAAGACCGCTTCCCCTCCCTAATGTCTCCCCTGCAATACACACAGGGCACAGACTTACCCCAGTAAGATCCTGCCAGGGTTGTGGGCACTCTTCTCACATGTCGTCCCAGAGAACTTAGACTCAGCCCTGGATACAAAGTCTAGAGAGAAGTGACTGCACACATTGCTTGCCCAGACTCACCCCTCCAATCACCAGCACTAAATACCCAGTGAAAGACTGTGGGTGGGAATAAAAAAGTCTGGGAGTGACTGGGTGAGACTGACTATTTACCAGGCATGCAATAAACATAGACAGCACTGAGTACATTAACACCCCACAGAGTTCACAGATACATTGCTGGAGGCATGGACACATGAGGAAGAATCAAAGACACAAGAGGACATCTCAACAAAGATAAGAATTTCACAATGATAATATTTACTACAGAATGAGATTTATACTAGGAACGCGACCCCAAAATACTCTAAAGAACAACACAGTTCACTATTGATTAGTGGAAGAAAAAAAGAACAAACATACTACCTACTTACATACAAGAAGATAACGACTATAATACAGTCCCCTATATGAAAAAATATAACTACTATAATACTGCCTCCTATGTACTAGAATCCAACTACTATAATACTGCCTCCTATGTACAAGAATCCAACTACTATAATACTGCCCCCTATGTACAAGATCCCAACAACTATAATACTGCCCCTATGTACAAGGATCCAACTACTATAATACTGCTACCTATGTACAAGAATATGACTACTATAATACTTCCCCCTGTGTACAAGAATATAACTGCTATAATATTGCCCCCTATGTACAAGAATATAACTACTATAGTACTGCCTCCTATGTACAAGGATATAACTACTATAATACTGCCTCCTATGTACAAGAATATAACTACTATAATACTGCCCCCTATGTACAAGAATATAACTACTATAATACTGCCCTCTATGTACAAGAATATAACCACTATAATACTGCCTCCTATGTACAAGAATATAACTACTATAATACTGCCCCTATGTACAAGAATATAACTACTATAATACTGCCCCAATGTACAAGAATATAACTACTATAATACTGCCCCTAGGTACAAGAATATAACTACTATAATACAGCCCCTATGTACAAGAATATAACTACTATAATACTGCCCCTAGGTACAAGAATATAACTACTATAATAGAGCCCCTATGTACAAGAATATAACTACTATAATACTGCCTCCTATGTACAAGAATATAACTACTATAATACTGCCCCCTATGTACAAGAATATAACTACTATAATACTGCCTCCTATGTACAAGAATATAACTACTATAATACTGCCCCCTATGTACAAGAATATAACTACTATAATACAGCCCCTATGTACAAGAATATAACTACTATAATACTGCCTCCTATGTACAGGAATATAACTACTATAATACTGCCCCCTATGTACAAGAATATAACTACTATAATACTGCCCCCTATGTACAGGAATATAACTACTATAATACTGCCCGAATGTACAAGAATATAACTACTATAGTACTGCCTCCTATGTACAAGAATATAACTACTACAATAATGCCCCTAGGTACAAGAATATAACTGCTATAATACAGCCCCTATGTACAAGAATATAACTACTATAATACTGCCTCCTATGTACAAGAATATAACTACTATAATACTGCCTCCTATGTACAAGAATATAACTACTATAATACTGCCCGCTATCTACAGGAATATAACTGCTATAATACTGCCCGAATGTACAAGAAAATAACTACTATAATACTGCTCCTATATACAAGAATATAACTACTTTATTACTGCCTCCTGTGTAGAAGAATAAAACTACTCTAATACTGCCCCTATGTACAAGAATATAACTACTATAATACTGCCCCCAATCTACAGGAATATAACTGCTATAATACTGCTCCTATGTACAAGAATATAACTATTATAATACTGCATCATAGGTACAAGAATATAACTACTATAATACTGCCTCCTATGTACAAGAATAAACCTACTATAATTCTGCCCCCTATGTATAAGAATATAGCTACTATAATACTGCACCCTATGTATAAGAATAAACCTACTATAATACCGCCTCCTATGTACAAGAATATAACTACTATAATACTGCCCCCTATGTATAAGAATATACCTACTATAAAACTGCTTCCTATGTACAAGAATATAACTACTATAAAACTGCTTCCTATGTACAAGAATATAACTACAAAAATACTACCTCCTATGTACAAGAATATAACTACTATAATACTGCCCCCTATGTACAAGAATATAACTACAATAAAACTGCTTCCTATGTACAAGAATATAACTACAAAAATACTGCCTCATATGTACAAGAATATAACTACTATAATACGGCCCCCTATGTACAAGAATATAACTATATTAATACCGTCCCCTATGTACAAGGATATTACTATAATACTGCCCCTATATACAAAAGTATAACTACTATAATACTGCCCCTATATACAAAAATAAAAGTACTATATTCCTGCCCCCTATGTACAAGAATACAACTACTATAATACTGTTCCCTATGTACAAGAATATAACTACTATAATACTGCTCCCTATGTACAAGAATATAACTACTATATTACTGCCTCTTATGTACAAGAATATAACTACTATAATACTGCCTCCTAGGTACAAGAATATAACTACTATAAAACTGCCTCCTATGTACAAGAATACCACTACTATAATAGTGCCCACTATGTACAAGAATATAACTACTATAATACTGCCCCCTATGTACAAGAATTTAACTACTATAATACTGACCCCATGTACAAGAATATAACTACTATAATACTGCCTCCTATGCACAAGAATACAACTACTATCATACGGCCTCCTATTTGCAAGAATATAACTACTATAATACTGCTCCTATGTACAGGAATATAACCACTATAATACTGATGCCATGTACAATAATATAACTATTATAATACTGCCCCCCTATGCACAAGAATATAACTACTATAATACTGCCCCATATGTACAAGAATTTAACTACTATAATACTGCCCCCTAGGTACAAGAATATAACTACTATAATACTGCCTCCTATGCACAAGAATGCAAGTACTATAATGCGGCCTCCTATGTACAAGAATATAACTACTATAATACTGCTCCCCTATGTACAAGAATATAACTACTATAATACTGCCCCCTATGTACAAGAATATAACTACTATAATACTGCCTCCTATGTACAAGAATATAACTACTATAATACTGCCTATATGTACAAGAATATAAATACTATAATACTGCCTCCTATGTACAAGAATATAACTACTATAATACTGCCTCCTATGTACAAGAATATAACTACTATAATACTGCTCCTATGTACAAGAATATAACTACTATAATACTGCTCCCTATGTACAAGAATATAACTACTATAATACTGCTCCCTATGTACAAGAATATAACTACTATATTACTGCCTCCTATGTACAAGAATATAACTGCTATAATACTGCCTCTTATGTACAAGAATATAACTACTATAATACTGCCTCCTAGGTACAAGAATATAACTACTATAAAACTGCCTCCTATGTAGAAGAATACAACTACTATAATAGTGCCCACTATGTACAAGAATATAACTACTATAATACTGCCCCCTATGTACAAGAATTTACCTACTATAATACTGACCCAATGTAGAAGAATATAACTACTATAATACTGCTCCCTATGTACATAATAATAATAATAATAATCTTTATTTGTATAGCGCCAACTTATTCCGCAGCGCTTTCAGGCATGGATAAATGCAAAACAAGAATATAACTACTATAATGCTGCCCGCCTATGTACAAGAATATAACTACTATAATACAGCCTCCTATGTACAAAAATATAACTACTATAATAGTGCCTTCTATATACAAGAATATAACTACTATAATACTGCCCCCTATGTACAAGAATACAACTACTATAATACGGCCTCCTATTTACAAGAATATAACTACTATAATACTGCCCCCTATGTACAAGAATTTAACTACTATAATACTAACCCCATGTACAATAATATAACTACTATAATACTGCCCCCTCTACGCACAAGAATATAACTACTATAATACTGCCCCCTATGTACAAGAATATAACTACTATAATACTGCCCACTATGTACAAGAATAAAACTACTATAATACTGCCCCCTATGTACAAGAAATTAACTACTATAATACTGCCTCCTATATACAAGAATATAACTACTATAATACTGCTCCTATGTACAAGAATATAACTACTATAATACTGCCCACTATGTACAAGAATAAAACTACTATAATACTGCCCCCTATCTACAAGAATATAACTACTATAATACTGCTCCTATATACAAGAATATAACTACTATAATACTGCCTCCTATGTACAAGAATATAACTACTATAATACTGCCTCCTATATACAAGAATATAACTACTATAATACTGCTCCCCTATGTACAAGAATATAACTACTATAATACTGCTCCCTATGTACAAGAATATAACTACTATATTACTGCCTCCTATGTACAAGAATATAACTGCTATAATACTGCCTCTTATGTACAAGAATATAACTACTATAATACTGCCTCCTAGGTACAAGAATATAACTACTATAAAACTGCCTCCTATGTAGAAGAATACAACTACTATAATAGTGCCCCCTATGTACAAGAATATAACTACTATAATACTGCCCCCTATGTACAAGAATTTACCTACTATAATACTGACCCCATGTAGAAGAATATAACTACTATAATACTGCTCCCTATGTACAAGAATATAACTACTATAATGCTGCCCGCCTATGTACAAGAATATAACTACTATAATACAGCCTCCTATGTACAAAAATATAACTACTATAATAGTGCCTTCTATATACAAGAATATAACTACTATAATACTGCCCCCTATGTACAAGAATACAACTACTATAATACGGCCTCCTATTTACAAGAATATAACTACTATAATACTGCCCCCTATGTACAAGAATTTAACTACTATAATACTAACCCCATGTACAATAATATAACTACTATAATACTGCCCCCTCTACGCACAAGAATATAACTACTATAATACTGCCCCCTATGTACAAGAATATAACTACTATAATACTGCCCACTATGTACAAGAATAAAACTACTATAATACTGCCCCCTATGTACAAGAAATTAACTACTATAATACTGCCTCCTATATACAAGAATATAACTACTATAATACTGCTCCTATGTACAAGAATATAACTACTATAATACTGCCCACTATGTACAAGAATAAAACTACTATAATACTGCCCCCTATCTACAAGAATATAACTACTATAATACTGCTCCTATATACAAGAATATAACTACTATAATACTGCCTCCTATGTACAAAAATATAACTACTATAATACTGCCTCCTATATACAAGAATATAACTACTATAATACTGCTCCCCTATGTACAAGAATATAACTACTATAATACTGCTCCCTATGTACAAGAATATAACTACTATATTACTGCCTCCTATGTACAAGAATATAACTGCTATAATACTGCCTCTTATGTACAAGAATATAACTACTATAATACTGCCTCCTAGGTACAAGAATATAACTACTATAAAACTGCCTCCTATGTAGAAGAATACAACTACTATAATAGTGCCCCCTATGTACAAGAATATAACTACTATAATACTGCCCCCTATGTACAAGAATTTACCTACTATAATACTGACCCCATGTAGAAGAATATAACTACTATAATACTGCTCCCTATGTACAAGAATATAACTACTATAATGCTGCCCGCCTATGTACAAGAATATAACTACTATAATACAGCCTCCTATGTACAAAAATATAACTACTATAATAGTGCCTTCTATATACAAGAATATAACTACTATAATACTGCCCCCTATGTACAAGAATACAACTACTATAATACGGCCTCCTATTTACAAGAATATAACTACTATAATACTGCCCCCTATGTACAAGAATTTACCTACTATAATACTAACCCCATGTACAATAATATAACTACTATAATACTGCCCCCTCTACGCACAAGAATATAACTACTATAATACTGCCCCCTATGTACAAGAATATAACTACTATAATACTGCCCACTATGTACAAGAATAAAACTACTATAATACTGCCCCCTATGTACAAGAAATTAACTACTATAATACTGCCTCCTATATACAAGAATATAACTACTATAATACTGCTCCTATGTACAAGAATATAACTACTATAATACTGCCCACTATGTACAAGAATAAAACTACTATAATACTGCCCCCTATCTACAAGAATATAACTACTATAATACTGCTCCTATATACAAGAATATAACTACTATAATACTGCCTCCTATGTACAAAAATATAACTACTATAATACTGCCTCCTATATACAAGAATATAACTACTATAATACTGCTCCCCTATGTACAAGAATTTAACTACTATAATACTGCCTCCTATGTACACGAATATAACTACTATAATACTGCCCCTATGTACAAGAATATAACTACTATAATACTGCCTATATGTACAAGAATATAACTACTATAATACTGCTCCTATGTACAAGAATATAACTACTATAATACTGCTCCCTATGTACAAGAATATAACTACTATAATACTGCTCCCTATGTACAAGAATATAACTACTATAATACTGTCTCCTATGTACAAGAATATAACTATTATAATACTGCCCCCTATGTACAAGAATATAACTACTATAACACTGCCCCCTATGTACAAGAATATAACTACTATAATACTGCCTCCTATGTACAAGAATATAACTACTATAATACTGCCTCCTATGTATAAGAATATAACTACTATAATACTGCTCCTATGTACAAGAATATAACTACTATAATACTGCTCCTATGTGTAGGAATATAACTACTATAATACTGCTCCTATGTACAAGAATATAACTACTATAATACTGCCTCCTATGTATAAGAATATAACTACTATAATACTGCTCCTATGTACAAGAATATAACTACTATAATACTGCTCCTATGTGTAGGAATATAACTACTATAATACTGCTCCTATGTAAAAGAATATAACTACTATAATACTGCCCCCCTATGTTCAAGAATATAACTACTATAATACTGTCCCCTATGTACAAGAATATAACTACTATAATACTGCCCCCTATGTACAAGAATATAACTACTATAATACTGCTCCTATGTGTAGGAATATAACTACTATAATACTGCCTCCTATGTACAAGAATATAACTACTATAATACTGCCCCCTATGTACAAGAATATAACTACTATAATACTGCCTCCTATGTACAAGAATATAACTACTATAATACTGCCTATATGTACAAGAATATAAATACTATAATACTGCCTCCTATGTACAAGAATATAACTACTATAATACTGCCTCCTATGTACAAGAATATAACTACTATAATACTGCTCCTATGTACAAGAATATAACTACTATAATACTGCTCCCTATGTACAAGAATATAACTACTATAATACTGCTCCCTATGTACAAGAATATAACTACTATATTACTGCCTCCTATGTACAAGAATATAACTGCTATAATACTGCCTCTTATGTACAAGAATATAACTACTATAATACTGCCTCCTAGGTACAAGAATATAACTACTATAAAACTGCCTCCTATGTAGAAGAATACAACTACTATAATAGTGCCCACTATGTACAAGAATATAACTACTATAATACTGCCCCCTATGTACAAGAATTTACCTACTATAATACTGACCCAATGTAGAAGAATATAACTACTATAATACTGCTCCCTATGTACATAATAATAATAATAATAATCTTTATTTGTATAGCGCCAACTTATTCCGCAGCGCTTTCAGGCATGGATAAATGCAAAACAAGAATATAACTACTATAATGCTGCCCGCCTATGTACAAGAATATAACTACTATAATACAGCCTCCTATGTACAAAAATATAACTACTATAATAGTGCCTTCTATATACAAGAATATAACTACTATAATACTGCCCCCTATGTACAAGAATACAACTACTATAATACGGCCTCCTATTTACAAGAATATAACTACTATAATACTGCCCCCTATGTACAAGAATTTAACTACTATAATACTAACCCCATGTACAATAATATAACTACTATAATACTGCCCCCTCTACGCACAAGAATATAACTACTATAATACTGCCCCCTATGTACAAGAATATAACTACTATAATACTGCCCACTATGTACAAGAATAAAACTACTATAATACTGCCCCCTATGTACAAGAAATTAACTACTATAATACTGCCTCCTATATACAAGAATATAACTACTATAATACTGCTCCTATGTACAAGAATATAACTACTATAATACTGCCCACTATGTACAAGAATAAAACTACTATAATACTGCCCCCTATCTACAAGAATATAACTACTATAATACTGCTCCTATATACAAGAATATAACTACTATAATACTGCCTCCTATGTACAAGAATATAACTACTATAATACTGCCTCCTATATACAAGAATATAACTACTATAATACTGCTCCCCTATGTACAAGAATATAACTACTATAATACTGCTCCCTATGTACAAGAATATAACTACTATATTACTGCCTCCTATGTACAAGAATATAACTGCTATAATACTGCCTCTTATGTACAAGAATATAACTACTATAATACTGCCTCCTAGGTACAAGAATATAACTACTATAAAACTGCCTCCTATGTAGAAGAATACAACTACTATAATAGTGCCCCCTATGTACAAGAATATAACTACTATAATACTGCCCCCTATGTACAAGAATTTACCTACTATAATACTGACCCCATGTAGAAGAATATAACTACTATAATACTGCTCCCTATGTACAAGAATATAACTACTATAATGCTGCCCGCCTATGTACAAGAATATAACTACTATAATACAGCCTCCTATGTACAAAAATATAACTACTATAATAGTGCCTTCTATATACAAGAATATAACTACTATAATACTGCCCCCTATGTACAAGAATACAACTACTATAATACGGCCTCCTATTTACAAGAATATAACTACTATAATACTGCCCCCTATGTACAAGAATTTAACTACTATAATACTAACCCCATGTACAATAATATAACTACTATAATACTGCCCCCTCTACGCACAAGAATATAACTACTATAATACTGCCCCCTATGTACAAGAATATAACTACTATAATACTGCCCACTATGTACAAGAATAAAACTACTATAATACTGCCCCCTATGTACAAGAAATTAACTACTATAATACTGCCTCCTATATACAAGAATATAACTACTATAATACTGCTCCTATGTACAAGAATATAACTACTATAATACTGCCCACTATGTACAAGAATAAAACTACTATAATACTGCCCCCTATCTACAAGAATATAACTACTATAATACTGCTCCTATATACAAGAATATAACTACTATAATACTGCCTCCTATGTACAAAAATATAACTACTATAATACTGCCTCCTATATACAAGAATATAACTACTATAATACTGCTCCCCTATGTACAAGAATATAACTACTATAATACTGCTCCCTATGTACAAGAATATAACTACTATATTACTGCCTCCTATGTACAAGAATATAACTGCTATAATACTGCCTCTTATGTACAAGAATATAACTACTATAATACTGCCTCCTAGGTACAAGAATATAACTACTATAAAACTGCCTCCTATGTAGAAGAATACAACTACTATAATAGTGCCCCCTATGTACAAGAATATAACTACTATAATACTGCCCCCTATGTACAAGAATTTACCTACTATAATACTGACCCCATGTAGAAGAATATAACTACTATAATACTGCTCCCTATGTACAAGAATATAACTACTATAATGCTGCCCGCCTATGTACAAGAATATAACTACTATAATACAGCCTCCTATGTACAAAAATATAACTACTATAATAGTGCCTTCTATATACAAGAATATAACTACTATAATACTGCCCCCTATGTACAAGAATACAACTACTATAATACGGCCTCCTATTTACAAGAATATAACTACTATAATACTGCCCCCTATGTACAAGAATTTACCTACTATAATACTAACCCCATGTACAATAATATAACTACTATAATACTGCCCCCTCTACGCACAAGAATATAACTACTATAATACTGCCCCCTATGTACAAGAATATAACTACTATAATACTGCCCACTATGTACAAGAATAAAACTACTATAATACTGCCCCCTATGTACAAGAAATTAACTACTATAATACTGCCTCCTATATACAAGAATATAACTACTATAATACTGCTCCTATGTACAAGAATATAACTACTATAATACTGCCCACTATGTACAAGAATAAAACTACTATAATACTGCCCCCTATCTACAAGAATATAACTACTATAATACTGCTCCTATATACAAGAATATAACTACTATAATACTGCCTCCTATGTACAAAAATATAACTACTATAATACTGCCTCCTATATACAAGAATATAACTACTATAATACTGCTCCCCTATGTACAAGAATTTAACTACTATAATACTGCCTCCTATGTACACGAATATAACTACTATAATACTGCCCCTATGTACAAGAATATAACTACTATAATACTGCCTATATGTACAAGAATATAACTACTATAATACTGCTCCTATGTACAAGAATATAACTACTATAATACTGCTCCCTATGTACAAGAATATAACTACTATAATACTGCTCCCTATGTACAAGAATATAACTACTATAATACTGTCTCCTATGTACAAGAATATAACTATTATAATACTGCCCCCTATGTACAAGAATATAACTACTATAACACTGCCCCCTATGTACAAGAATATAACTACTATAATACTGCCTCCTATGTACAAGAATATAACTACTATAATACTGCCTCCTATGTATAAGAATATAACTACTATAATACTGCTCCTATGTACAAGAATATAACTACTATAATACTGCTCCTATGTGTAGGAATATAACTACTATAATACTGCTCCTATGTACAAGAATATAACTACTATAATACTGCCTCCTATGTATAAGAATATAACTACTATAATACTGCTCCTATGTACAAGAATATAACTACTATAATACTGCTCCTATGTGTAGGAATATAACTACTATAATACTGCTCCTATGTAAAAGAATATAACTACTATAATACTGCCCCCCTATGTTCAAGAATATAACTACTATAATACTGTCCCCTATGTACAAGAATATAACTACTATAATACTGCCCCCTATGTACAAGAATATAACTACTATAATACTGCTCCTATGTGTAGGAATATAACTACTATAATACTGCCTCCTATGTACAAGAATATAACTACTATAATACTGCCTCCTATGTATAAGAATATAACTACTATAATACTGCTCCTATGTACAAGAATATAACTACTATAATACTGCTCCTATGTGTAGGAATATAACTACTATAATACTGCTCCTATGTAAAAGAATATAACTACTATAATACTGCCCCCCTATGTTCAAGAATATAACTACTATAATACTGTCCCCTATGTACAAGAATATAACTACTATAATACTGCCCCCTATGTACAAGAATATAACTACTATAATACTGCTCCTATGTACAAGAATATAACTACTATAATACTGCCTCCTATGTACAAGAATATAACTACTATAATACTGCCTATACGTACAAGAATATAACTACTATAATACTGCCCCTATGTACAAGAATATAACTACTATAATACTGCTCCTATGTGCAAGAATATAACTACTATAATACTGCTCCCTATGTACAAGAATGTAACTACTATAATACTGCTCCCTATTTACAAGAATATAACTACTATAATACTGTCTCCTATGTACAAGAATATAACTACTATAACACTGCCCCCTATGTACAAGAATATAACTACTATAATACTGCCTCCTATGTACAAGAATATAACTACTATAATACTGCCCCCTATCTACAAGAATATAACTACTATAATACTGCTCCTATATACAAGAATATAACTACTATAATACTGCCTCCTATGTACAAAAATATAACTACTATAATACTGCCTCCTATATACAAGAATATAACTACTATAATACTGCTCCCCTATGTACAAGAATTTAACTACTATAATACTGCCTCCTATGTACACGAATATAACTACTATAATACTGCCCCTATGTACAAGAATATAACTACTATAATACTGCCTATATGTACAAGAATATAACTACTATAATACTGCTCCTATGTACAAGAATATAACTACTATAATACTGCTCCCTATGTACAAGAATATAACTACTATAATACTGCTCCCTATGTACAAGAATATAACTACTATAATACTGTCTCCTATGTACAAGAATATAACTATTATAATACTGCCCCCTATGTACAAGAATATAACTACTATAACACTGCCCCCTATGTACAAGAATATAACTACTATAATACTGCCTCCTATGTACAAGAATATAACTACTATAATACTGCCTCCTATGTATAAGAATATAACTACTATAATACTGCTCCTATGTACAAGAATATAACTACTATAATACTGCTCCTATGTGTAGGAATATAACTACTATAATACTGCTCCTATGTAAAAGAATATAACTACTATAATACTGCCCCCCTATGTTCAAGAATATAACTACTATAATACTGTCCCCTATGTACAAGAATATAACTACTATAATACTGCCCCCTATGTACAAGAATATAACTACTATAATACTGCTCCTATGTACAAGAATATAACTACTATAATACTGCCTCCTATGTACAAGAATATAACTACTATAATACTGCCTATACGTACAAGAATATAACTACTATAATACTGCCCCTATGTACAAGAATATAACTACTATAATACTGCTCCTATGTGCAAGAATATAACTACTATAATACTGCTCCCTATGTACAAGAATGTAACTACTATAATACTGCTCCCTATTTACAAGAATATAACTACTATAATACTGCCCCCTATGTACAAGAATATAACTACAATAAAACTGCTTCCTATGTACAAGAATATAACTACAAAAATACTGCCTCATATGTACAAGAATATAACTACTATAATACGGCCCCCTATGTACAAGAATATAACTATTATAATACCGTCCCCTATGTACAAGGATATTACTATAATACTGCCCCTATATACAAAAGTATAACTACTATAATACTGCCCCTATATACAAAAATAAAAGTACTATATTCCTGCCCCCTATGTA
Organism: Eleutherodactylus coqui; assembly: GCF_035609145.1. Lineage (NCBI taxonomy): Eukaryota > Metazoa > Chordata > Amphibia > Anura > Eleutherodactylidae > Eleutherodactylus > Eleutherodactylus coqui. Next base: position 524,811,670 of record NC_089837.1, on the reverse strand, counting down.
CAAGAATACAACTACTATAATACTGTTCCCTATGTACAAGAATATAACTACTATAATACTGCTCCCTATGTACAAGAATATAACTACTATATTACTGCCTCTTATGTACAAGAATATAACTACTATAATACTGCCTCCTAGGTACAAGAATATAACTACTATAAAACTGCCTCCTATGTACAAGAATACCACTACTATAATACTGCCCCCTATGTACAAGAATTTAACTACTATAATACTGACCCCATGTACAAGAATATAACTACTATAATACTGCCTCCTATGCACAAGAATACAACTACTATCATACGGCCTCCTATTTGCAAGAATATAACTACTATAATACTGCTCCTATGTACAGGAATATAACCACTATAATACTGATGCCATGTACAATAATATAACTATTATAATACTGCCCCCCTATGCACAAGAATATAACTACTATAATACTGCCCCATATGTACAAGAATTTAACTACTATAATACTGCCCCCTAGGTACAAGAATATAACTACTATAATACTGCCTCCTATGCACAAGAATGCAAGTACTATAATGCGGCCTCCTATGTACAAGAATATAACTACTATAATACTGCCCCCCTATGTACAAGAATATAACTACTATAATACTGCCCCCTATGTACAAGAATATAACTACTATAATACTGCCTCCTATGTACAAGAATATAACTACTATAATACTGCCTATATGTACAAGAATATAAATACTATAATACTGCCTCCTATGTACAAGAATATAACTACTATAATACTGCCTCCTATGTACAAGAATATAACTACTATAATACTGCTCCTATGTACAAGAATATAACTACTATAATACTGCTCCCTATGTACAAGAATATAACTACTATAATACTGCTCCCTATGTACAAGAATATAACTACTATATTACTGCCTCCTATGTACAAGAATATAACTGCTATAATACTGCCTCTTATGTACAAGAATATAACTACTATAATACTGCCTCCTAGGTACAAGAATATAACTACTATAAAACTGCCTCCTATGTAGAAGAATACAACTACTATAATAGTGCCCACTATGTACAAGAATATAACTACTATAATACTGCCCCCTATGTACAAGAATTTACCTACTATAATACTGACCCAATGTAGAAGAATATAACTACTATAATACTGCTCCCTATGTACATAATAATAATAATAATAATCTTTATTTGTATAGCGCCAACTTATTCCGCAGCGCTTTCAGGCATGGATAAATGCAAAACAAGAATATAACTACTATAATGCTGCCCGCCTATGTACAAGAATATAACTACTATAATACAGCCTCCTATGTACAAAAATATAACTACTATAATAGTGCCTTCTATATACAAGAATATAACTACTATAATACTGCCCCCTATGTACAAGAATACAACTACTATAATACGGCCTCCTATTTACAAGAATATAACTACTATAATACTGCCCCCTATGTACAAGAATTTAACTACTATAATACTAACCCCATGTACAATAATATAACTACTATAATACTGCCCCCTCTACGCACAAGAATATAACTACTATAATACTGCCCCCTATGTACAAGAATATAACTACTATAATACTGCCCACTATGTACAAGAATAAAACTACTATAATACTGCCCCCTATGTACAAGAAATTAACTACTATAATACTGCCTCCTATATACAAGAATATAACTACTATAATACTGCTCCTATGTACAAGAATATAACTACTATAATACTGCCCACTATGTACAAGAATAAAACTACTATAATACTGCCCCCTATCTACAAGAATATAACTACTATAATACTGCTCCTATATACAAGAATATAACTACTATAATACTGCCTCCTATGTACAAGAATATAACTACTATAATACTGCCTCCTATATACAAGAATATAACTACTATAATACTGCTCCCCTATGTACAAGAATATAACTACTATAATACTGCTCCCTATGTACAAGAATATAACTACTATATTACTGCCTCCTATGTACAAGAATATAACTGCTATAATACTGCCTCTTATGTACAAGAATATAACTACTATAATACTGCCTCCTAGGTACAAGAATATAACTACTATAAAACTGCCTCCTATGTAGAAGAATACAACTACTATAATAGTGCCCCCTATGTACAAGAATATAACTACTATAATACTGCCCCCTATGTACAAGAATTTACCTACTATAATACTGACCCCATGTAGAAGAATATAACTACTATAATACTGCTCCCTATGTACAAGAATATAACTACTATAATGCTGCCCGCCTATGTACAAGAATATAACTACTATAATACAGCCTCCTATGTACAAAAATATAACTACTATAATAGTGCCTTCTATATACAAGAATATAACTACTATAATACTGCCCCCTATGTACAAGAATACAACTACTATAATACGGCCTCCTATTTACAAGAATATAACTACTATAATACTGCCCCCTATGTACAAGAATTTAACTACTATAATACTAACCCCATGTACAATAATATAACTACTATAATACTGCCCCCTCTACGCACAAGAATATAACTACTATAATACTGCCCCCTATGTACAAGAATATAACTACTATAATACTGCCCACTATGTACAAGAATAAAACTACTATAATACTGCCCCCTATGTACAAGAAATTAACTACTATAATACTGCCTCCTATATACAAGAATATAACTACTATAATACTGCTCCTATGTACAAGAATATAACTACTATAATACTGCCCACTATGTACAAGAATAAAACTACTATAATACTGCCCCCTATCTACAAGAATATAACTACTATAATACTGCTCCTATATACAAGAATATAACTACTATAATACTGCCTCCTATGTACAAAAATATAACTACTATAATACTGCCTCCTATATACAAGAATATAACTACTATAATACTGCTCCCCTATGTACAAGAATATAACTACTATAATACTGCTCCCTATGTACAAGAATATAACTACTATATTACTGCCTCCTATGTACAAGAATATAACTGCTATAATACTGCCTCTTATGTACAAGAATATAACTACTATAATACTGCCTCCTAGGTACAAGAATATAACTACTATAAAACTGCCTCCTATGTAGAAGAATACAACTACTATAATAGTGCCCCCTATGTACAAGAATATAACTACTATAATACTGCCCCCTACGTACAAGAATTTACCTACTATAATACTGACCCCATGTAGAAGAATATAACTACTATAATACTGCTCCCTATGTACAAGAATATAACTACTATAATGCTGCCCGCCTATGTACAAGAATATAACTACTATAATACAGCCTCCTATGTACAAAAATATAACTACTATAATAGTGCCTTCTATATACAAGAATATAACTACTATAATACTGCCCCCTATGTACAAGAATACAACTACTATAATACGGCCTCCTATTTACAAGAATATAACTACTATAATACTGCCCCCTATGTACAAGAATTTAACTACTATAATACTAACCCCATGTACAATAATATAACTACTATAATACTGCCCCCTCTACGCACAAGAATATAACTACTATAATACTGCCCCCTATGTACAAGAATATAACTACTATAATACTGCCCACTATGTACAAGAATAAAACTACTATAATACTGCCCCCTATGTACAAGAAATTAACTACTATAATACTGCCTCCTATATACAAGAATATAACTACTATAATACTGCTCCTATGTACAAGAATATAACTACTATAATACTGCCCACTATGTACAAGAATAAAACTACTATAATACTGCCCCCTATCTACAAGAATATAACTACTATAATACTGCTCCTATATACAAGAATATAACTACTATAATACTGCCTCCTATGTACAAGAATATAACTACTATAATACTGCCTCCTATATACAAGAATATAACTACTATAATACTGCTCCCCTATGTACAAGAATATAACTACTATAATACTGCTCCCTATGTACAAGAATATAACTACTATATTACTGCCTCCTATGTACAAGAATATAACTGCTATAATACTGCCTCTTATGTACAAGAATATAACTACTATAATACTGCCTCCTAGGTACAAGAATATAACTACTATAAAACTGCCTCCTATGTAGAAGAATACAACTACTATAATAGTGCCCCCTATGTACAAGAATATAACTACTATAATACTGCCCCCTATGTACAAGAATTTACCTACTATAATACTGACCCCATGTAGAAGAATATAACTACTATAATACTGCTCCCTATGTACAAGAATATAACTACTATAATGCTGCCCGCCTATGTACAAGAATATAACTACTATAATACAGCCTCCTATGTACAAAAATATAACTACTATAATAGTGCCTTCTATATACAAGAATATAACTACTATAATACTGCCCCCTATGTACAAGAATACAACTACTATAATACGGCCTCCTATTTACAAGAATATAACTACTATAATACTGCCCCCTATGTACAAGAATTTACCTACTATAATACTAACCCCATGTACAATAATATAACTACTATAATACTGCCCCCTCTACGCACAAGAATATAACTACTATAATACTGCCCCCTATGTACAAGAATATAACTACTATAATACTGCCCACTATGTACAAGAATAAAACTACTATAATACTGCCCCCTATGTACAAGAAATTAACTACTATAATACTGCCTCCTATATACAAGAATATAACTACTATAATACTGCTCCTATGTACAAGAATATAACTACTATAATACTGCCCACTATGTACAAGAATAAAACTACTATAATACTGCCCCCTATCTACAAGAATATAACTACTATAATACTGCTCCTATATACAAGAATATAACTACTATAATACTGCCTCCTATGTACAAAAATATAACTACTATAATACTGCCTCCTATATACAAGAATATAACTACTATAATACTGCTCCCCTATGTACAAGAATATAACTACTATAATACTGCTCCCTATGTACAAGAATATAACTACTATATTACTGCCTCCTATGTACAAGAATATAACTGCTATAATACTGCCTCTTATGTACAAGAATATAACTACTATAATACTGCCTCCTAGGTACAAGAATATAACTACTATAAAACTGCCTCCTATGTAGAAGAATACAACTACTATAATAGTGCCCCCTATGTACAAGAATATAACTACTATAATACTGCCCCCTATGTACAAGAATTTACCTACTATAATACTGACCCCATGTAGAAGAATATAACTACTATAATACTGCTCCCTATGTACAAGAATATAACTACTATAATGCTGCCCGCCTATGTACAAGAATATAACTACTATAATACAGCCTCCTATGTACAAAAATATAACTACTATAATAGTGCCTTCTATATACAAGAATATAACTACTATAATACTGCCCCCTATGTACAAGAATACAACTACTATAATACGGCCTCCTATTTACAAGAATATAACTACTATAATACTGCCCCCTATGTACAAGAATTTACCTACTATAATACTAACCCCATGTACAATAATATAACTACTATAATACTGCCCCCTCTACGCACAAGAATATAACTACTATAATACTGCCCCCTATGTACAAGAATATAACTACTATAATACTGCCCACTATGTACAAGAATAAAACTACTATAATACTGCCCCCTATGTACAAGAAATTAACTACTATAATACTGCCTCCTATATACAAGAATATAACTACTATAATACTGCTCCTATGTACAAGAATATAACTACTATAATACTGCCCACTATGTACAAGAATAAAACTACTATAATACTGCCCCCTATCTACAAGAATATAACTACTATAATACTGCTCCTATATACAAGAATATAACTACTATAATACTGCCTCCTATGTACAAAAATATAACTACTATAATACTGCCTCCTATATACAAGAATATAACTACTATAATACTGCTCCCCTATGTACAAGAATTTAACTACTATAATACTGCCTCCTATGTACACGAATATAACTACTATAATACTGCCCCTATGTACAAGAATATAACTACTATAATACTGCCTATATGTACAAGAATATAACTACTATAATACTGCTCCTATGTACAAGAATATAACTACTATAATACTGCTCCCTATGTACAAGAATATAACTACTATAATACTGCTCCCTATGTACAAGAATATAACTACTATAATACTGTCTCCTATGTACAAGAATATAACTATTATAATACTGCCCCCTATGTACAAGAATATAACTACTATAACACTGCCCCCTATGTACAAGAATATAACTACTATAATACTGCCTCCTATGTACAAGAATATAACTACTATAATACTGCCTCCTATGTATAAGAATATAACTACTATAATACTGCTCCTATGTACAAGAATATAACTACTATAATACTGCTCCTATGTGTAGGAATATAACTACTATAATACTGCTCCTATGTACAAGAATATAACTACTATAATACTGCCTCCTATGTATAAGAATATAACTACTATAATACTGCTCCTATGTACAAGAATATAACTACTATAATACTGCTCCTATGTGTAGGAATATAACTACTATAATACTGCTCCTATGTAAAAGAATATAACTACTATAATACTGCCCCCCTATGTTCAAGAATATAACTACTATAATACTGTCCCCTATGTACAAGAATATAACTACTATAATACTGCCCCCTATGTACAAGAATATAACTACTATAATACTGCTCCTATGTGTAGGAATATAACTACTATAATACTGCCTCCTATGTACAAGAATATAACTACTATAATACTGCCTCCTATGTATAAGAATATAACTACTATAATACTGCTCCTATGTACAAGAATATAACTACTATAATACTGCTCCTATGTGTAGGAATATAACTACTATAATACTGCTCCTATGTAAAAGAATATAACTACTATAATACTGCCCCCCTATGTTCAAGAATATAACTACTATAATACTGTCCCCTATGTACAAGAATATAACTACTATAATACTGCCCCCTATGTACAAGAATATAACTACTATAATACTGCTCCTATGTACAAGAATATAACTACTATAATACTGCCTCCTATGTACAAGAATATAACTACTATAATACTGCCTATACGTACAAGAATATAACTACTATAATACTGCCCCTATGTACAAGAATATAACTACTATAATACTGCTCCTATGTGCAAGAATATAACTACTATAATACTGCTCCCTATGTACAAGAATGTAACTACTATAATACTGCTCCCTATTTACAAGAATATAACTACTATAATACTGCCTCCTATGTACAAGAATAGAACTACTATAATACTGCCCCCTATGTACAAGAATTTAACTACTATAATACTAACCCCATGTACAATAATATAACTACTATAATACTGCCCCCTCTACGCACAAGAATATAACTACTATAATACTGCCCCCTATGTACAAGAATATAACTACTATAATACTGCCCACTATGTACAAGAATAAAACTACTATAATACTGCCCCCTATGTACAAGAAATTAACTACTATAATACTGCCTCCTATATACAAGAATATAACTACTATAATACTGCTCCTATGTACAAGAATATAACTACTATAATACTGCCCACTATGTACAAGAATAAAACTACTATAATACTGCCCCCTATCTACAAGAATATAACTACTATAATACTGCTCCTATATACAAGAATATAACTACTATAATACTGCCTCCTATGTACAAAAATATAACTACTATAATACTGCCTCCTATATACAAGAATATAACTACTATAATACTGCTCCCCTATGTACAAGAATATAACTACTATAATACTGCTCCCTATGTACAAGAATATAACTACTATATTACTGCCTCCTATGTACAAGAATATAACTGCTATAATACTGCCTCTTATGTACAAGAATATAACTACTATAATACTGCCTCCTAGGTACAAGAATATAACTACTATAAAACTGCCTCCTATGTAGAAGAATACAACTACTATAATAGTGCCCCCTATGTACAAGAATATAACTACTATAATACTGCCCCCTACGTACAAGAATTTACCTACTATAATACTGACCCCATGTAGAAGAATATAACTACTATAATACTGCTCCCTATGTACAAGAATATAACTACTATAATGCTGCCCGCCTATGTACAAGAATATAACTACTATAATACAGCCTCCTATGTACAAAAATATAACTACTATAATAGTGCCTTCTATATACAAGAATATAACTACTATAATACTGCCCCCTATGTACAAGAATACAACTACTATAATACGGCCTCCTATTTACAAGAATATAACTACTATAATACTGCCCCCTATGTACAAGAATTTAACTACTATAATACTAACCCCATGTACAATAATATAACTACTATAATACTGCCCCCTCTACGCACAAGAATATAACTACTATAATACTGCCCCCTATGTACAAGAATATAACTACTATAATACTGCCCACTATGTACAAGAATAAAACTACTATAATACTGCCCCCTATGTACAAGAAATTAACTACTATAATACTGCCTCCTATATACAAGAATATAACTACTATAATACTGCTCCTATGTACAAGAATATAACTACTATAATACTGCCCACTATGTACAAGAATAAAACTACTATAATACTGCCCCCTATCTACAAGAATATAACTACTATAATACTGCTCCTATATACAAGAATATAACTACTATAATACTGCCTCCTATGTACAAGAATATAACTACTATAATACTGCCTCCTATATACAAGAATATAACTACTATAATACTGCTCCCCTATGTACAAGAATATAACTACTATAATACTGCTCCCTATGTACAAGAATATAACTACTATATTACTGCCTCCTATGTACAAGAATATAACTGCTATAATACTGCCTCTTATGTACAAGAATATAACTACTATAATACTGCCTCCTAGGTACAAGAATATAACTACTATAAAACTGCCTCCTATGTAGAAGAATACAACTACTATAATAGTGCCCCCTATGTACAAGAATATAACTACTATAATACTGCCCCCTATGTACAAGAATTTACCTACTATAATACTGACCCCATGTAGAAGAATATAACTACTATAATACTGCTCCCTATGTACAAGAATATAACTACTATAATGCTGCCCGCCTATGTACAAGAATATAACTACTATAATACAGCCTCCTATGTACAAAAATATAACTACTATAATAGTGCCTTCTATATACAAGAATATAACTACTATAATACTGCCCCCTATGTACAAGAATACAACTACTATAATACGGCCTCCTATTTACAAGAATATAACTACTATAATACTGCCCCCTATGTACAAGAATTTACCTACTATAATACTAACCCCATGTACAATAATATAACTACTATAATACTGCCCCCTCTACGCACAAGAATATAACTACTATAATACTGCCCCCTATGTACAAGAATATAACTACTATAATACTGCCCACTATGTACAAGAATAAAACTACTATAATACTGCCCCCTATGTACAAGAAATTAACTACTATAATACTGCCTCCTATATACAAGAATATAACTACTATAATACTGCTCCTATGTACAAGAATATAACTACTATAATACTGCCCACTATGTACAAGAATAAAACTACTATAATACTGCCCCCTATCTACAAGAATATAACTACTATAATACTGCTCCTATATACAAGAATATAACTACTATAATACTGCCTCCTATGTACAAAAATATAACTACTATAATACTGCCTCCTATATACAAGAATATAACTACTATAATACTGCTCCCCTATGTACAAGAATATAACTACTATAATACTGCTCCCTATGTACAAGAATATAACTACTATATTACTGCCTCCTATGTACAAGAATATAACTGCTATAATACTGCCTCTTATGTACAAGAATATAACTACTATAATACTGCCTCCTAGGTACAAGAATATAACTACTATAAAACTGCCTCCTATGTAGAAGAATACAACTACTATAATAGTGCCCCCTATGTACAAGAATATAACTACTATAATACTGCCCCCTATGTACAAGAATTTACCTACTATAATACTGACCCCATGTAGAAGAATATAACTACTATAATACTGCTCCCTATGTACAAGAATATAACTACTATAATGCTGCCCGCCTATGTACAAGAATATAACTACTATAATACAGCCTCCTATGTACAAAAATATAACTACTATAATAGTGCCTTCTATATACAAGAATATAACTACTATAATACTGCCCCCTATGTACAAGAATACAACTACTATAATACGGCCTCCTATTTACAAGAATATAACTACTATAATACTGCCCCCTATGTACAAGAATTTACCTACTATAATACTAACCCCATGTACAATAATATAACTACTATAATACTGCCCCCTCTACGCACAAGAATATAACTACTATAATACTGCCCCCTATGTACAAGAATATAACTACTATAATACTGCCCACTATGTACAAGAATAAAACTACTATAATACTGCCCCCTATGTACAAGAAATTAACTACTATAATACTGCCTCCTATATACAAGAATATAACTACTATAATACTGCTCCTATGTACAAGAATATAACTACTATAATACTGCCCACTATGTACAAGAATAAAACTACTATAATACTGCCCCCTATCTACAAGAATATAACTACTATAATACTGCTCCTATATACAAGAATATAACTACTATAATACTGCCTCCTATGTACAAAAATATAACTACTATAATACTGCCTCCTATATACAAGAATATAACTACTATAATACTGCTCCCCTATGTACAAGAATTTAACTACTATAATACTGCCTCCTATGTACACGAATATAACTACTATAATACTGCCCCTATGTACAAGAATATAACTACTATAATACTGCCTATATGTACAAGAATATAACTACTATAATACTGCTCCTATGTACAAGAATATAACTACTATAATACTGCTCCCTATGTACAAGAATATAACTACTATAATACTGCTCCCTATGTACAAGAATATAACTACTATAATACTGTCTCCTATGTACAAGAATATAACTATTATAATACTGCCCCCTATGTACAAGAATATAACTACTATAACACTGCCCCCTATGTACAAGAATATAACTACTATAATACTGCCTCCTATGTACAAGAATATAACTACTATAATACTGCCTCCTATGTATAAGAATATAACTACTATAATACTGCTCCTATGTACAAGAATATAACTACTATAATACTGCTCCTATGTGTAGGAATATAACTACTATAATACTGCTCCTATGTACAAGAATATAACTACTATAATACTGCCTCCTATGTATAAGAATATAACTACTATAATACTGCTCCTATGTACAAGAATATAACTACTATAATACTGCTCCTATGTGTAGGAATATAACTACTATAATACTGCTCCTATGTAAAAGAATATAACTACTATAATACTGCCCCCCTATGTTCAAGAATATAACTACTATAATACTGTCCCCTATGTACAAGAATATAACTACTATAATACTGCCCCCTATGTACAAGAATATAACTACTATAATACTGCTCCTATGTGTAGGAATATAACTACTATAATACTGCCTCCTATGTACAAGAATATAACTACTATAATACTGCCTCCTATGTATAAGAATATAACTACTATAATACTGCTCCTATGTACAAGAATATAACTACTATAATACTGCTCCTATGTGTAGGAATATAACTACTATAATACTGCTCCTATGTAAAAGAATATAACTACTATAATACTGCCCCCCTATGTTCAAGAATATAACTACTATAATACTGTCCCCTATGTACAAGAATATAACTACTATAATACTGCCCCCTATGTACAAGAATATAACTACTATAATACTGCTCCTATGTACAAGAATATAACTACTATAATACTGCCTCCTATGTACAAGAATATAACTACTATAATACTGCCTATACGTACAAGAATATAACTACTATAATACTGCCCCTATGTACAAGAATATAACTACTATAATACTGCTCCTATGTGCAAGAATATAACTACTATAATACTGCTCCCTATGTACAAGAATGTAACTACTATAATACTGCTCCCTATTTACAAGAATATAACTACTATAATACTGTCTCCTATGTACAAGAATATAACTACTATAACACTGCCCCCTATGTACAAGAATATAACTACTATAATACTGCCTCCTATGTACAAGAATATAACTACTATAACACTGCCCCCTATGTACAAGAATATAACTACTATAATACTGCCTATACGTACAAGGATATAACTACTATAATACTGCCCCTATGTACAAGAATATAACTACTATAATACTGCTCCTATGTACAAGAATATAACTACTATAATACTGCTCCCTATGTACAAGAATATAACTACTATAATACTGCTCCCTATTTACAAGAATATAACTACTATAATACTGTCTCCTATGTACAAGAATATAACTTCTATAATACTGCCATCCATGTACAAGAATATAACTAGTATAATACTGCCTCCTATGTACAAGAATATAACTAGTATAATACTGCCCCCTATGTACAAGAATAAAACTAGTATAATACTGCCCCCTATGTACAAGAATATAACTACTATAATACTGCCCCCTATGTACAAGAATATAACTACTATAATACTGCCCCCTATGTACAAGAATATAACTACTATAATACTGCTCCCTATGTACAAGAATATAACTACTATAATACTGCCCCCTATGTACAAGAATATAACTAGTATAATACTGCCCCCTATGTACAAGAATATAACTACTATAATACTGTCCCCATGTACAAGAATATAACTACTATAATACTGCCCCTATGTACAAGAATATAACTACTATAATACTGTCCCCATGTACAAGAATATAACTACTATAATACTGCCCCCTATGTACAAGAATATAACTAATATAATACTGCCCCCTATGTACAAGAATATAACTACTATAATACTGTCCCCATGTACAAGAATATAACTACTATAATACTGCCCCTATGTACAAGAATATAACCACTACAATACTGCCCCCTACATACAAGAATATAACTACTATAATACTGCCCCCTATGTACAAGAATATAACTACTATAATACTGCCCCTATGTACAAGAATATAACTACTATAATACTGCTCCTATGTACAAGAATATAACTACTATAATACTGCCCCCTATGTACAAGAATATAACTACTATAATACTGCCCCTATGTACAAGAATATAACTACTATAATACTGCTCCTATGTACAAGAATATAACTACTATAATACTGCCCCTTATGTACAAGAATATAACTACTATAATACTGCCCCTATGTACAAGAATATAACTACTATAATACTGCTCCTATGTACAAGAATATAACTACTATAATACTGCCCCCTATGTACAAGAATATAACTACTATAATACTGCTCCCTATTTACAAGAATATAACTACTATAATACTGTCTCCTATGTACAAGAATATAACTACTATAATACTGCCCCCTATGTACAAGAATATAACTACTATAATACTGCCCCCTATATACAAGGATACAACTACTATAATACTGCCTCCTATGTACAAGAATATAGCTACTATAATACTGCTCCTATGTACAAGAATATAACTACTATAATACTGCCCCCTATGTACAAGAATATAAGTACTATAATACTGCCCCCTATGTACAAGGATACAACTACTATAATACTGCCTCCTATGTACAAGGATACAACTACTATAATACTGCCTCCTATGTACAAGAATATAGCTACTATAATACTGCTCCTATGTACAAGAATATAACTACTATAATACTGCTCCTATGTACAAGAATATAACTACTATAATACTGCCCCCTATGTACAAGAATATAACTACTATAATACTGCCCCCTATGTACAAGAATATAACTACTATAATACTGCCCCCTATGTACAAGGATACAACTACTATAATACTGCCTCCTATGTACAAGAATATAGCTACTATAATACTGCTCCTATGTACAAGAATATAACTACTATAATACTGCTCCTATGTACAAGAATATAACTACTATAATACTGCCCCCTATGTACAAGAATATAACTACTATAATACTGCCCCCTATGTACAAGAATATAACTACTATAATACTGCCCCCTATGTACAGGAATATAACTACTATAATACTGCCCCCTATGTACAAGAATATAACTACTATAATACTGCCCCCTATATACAAGAATATAACTACTATAATACTGCCTCCTATGTACAAGAATATAACTACTATAATACTGCCCCCTGTGTACAAGAATAGAACTAATAATCAATGTGCAACATGTAACCTAAACTCTCAGTGAACTGATATCTATCTCATTTCTCAAGTTGGATTTTGCAGTGCATTGATATGAGTGATCAGTGTAGGACCTGAGGGAAGGGTAAGAACTGTCTTACAAGTGGAGAAGGAAACATTCACCTATGATAAGATACATTATATAGTTTGCTGTATTACTTTGTACTATTGGTTTATACAAGTTGTAGTGAAATAGTCGGCTGCAGCATTATATCTGCCAGTAGTGCCTTATAATGAGATGACAATAGCGTACTTGACTCGCAGGGCATGGCTTAAAATTGTTTTCCAGAGCGGTTTATTGGGTTATACAGTTAATACCCGCGTGGTCATACGCTCTGATGTGATTTGATGTTTATATACTGATGTTTTTGGATTGTTTTTTATTGCTTTTCACGTGTTTCATTTCCTCATTATTTTTTCATTAGTCGTCGTGGTTTTGCCTTTATTAGCTCATATCCTGTTTAGTTTCTCACAATTTTATTTCTTTCTTCTGTTTCATTTGAGACAAACAGTAATAATAGAAGAGAAGTCCTGAACCAAAGGACAGAACTTACCAGAAACAAACATAACAACACCTCCATTACCATTATAATACCACAGCAATTGGCCAATGCCAGAATTGTGGCCCCCAGGCTCTATTCTTAATGGGATTAGCACTTCTACTGATAAGTACAGTGGACACTCATTGTCAGTTACATCCCTTCACTAGAAGTTGACTGAATGGAATTAAACTTTCTCTGATTGTAACATTGATATGATTAAGTGATTACAAAAGGAACATGATTGTGGATAACTGACTTCTTGAAGAGAGGCTCTTGTACCCTGTCATACTGCCTCTAGCTTGGACTCAAGATGTGATACGGGTGGGCATGGAGGCTCTAGTACCCTGTTGCATCGCCTCTAGCTTGGATACAAGATGTGATACAGGCGGGCATGGAGGCTCTAGTAACCTGTTGTATCGCCTCTAGCTTGGATACAAGATGTGATACAGGTGGGCATGGAGGCTCTAGTACCCTGCTGTGCAACCTCTAGCTTGGATGCAAGATGTCATTCGGGTGGGCATGGAGGCTCTAGTAGCCTGTTGTACCACCTCTAGCTTGGATACAAGATGGGATACGGGGGGACATGGAGGCTCTAGTACCCTGTTGTACCACATCTAGCTGGGATACAAAATGTGATACAGGCAGGCATGGAGGCTCTAGTACCCTGTTGTACCACATCTAGCTGGGATACAAAATGTGATACAGGCAGGCATGGAGGCTCTAGTACCCTGTTGTACCACATCTAGCTTGGATACAAGATGTAATTCGGGTGGGCATGGAGGCTCTAGTCCCCTGTTGTACCACATCTAGCTTGGATACAAGATGTAATTCGGGTGGGCATGGAGGCTCTAGTCCCCTGTTGGACCACCTCTAGCTTGGATACAAGATGTGATACGGGTGGGCATGGAGGCTCTAGTACCCTGTTGTACTGGATTGAAGATGTGATACAGGCGGGCATGGAGGTATACACGTATTGCTCCACATTTGCTGTAACTGAGCCTCTAGATCATGTAAACTCATAGGCTGTAGAATTTGGCATCCCAGATAGTCCCAAACATGTTCTACTGGTGATAAATCTGGTGACCGGCAGCCACAGAACTGTGACAAAGTTATGGGGGCTTCCTGGGACCCCCTTGTGTGTGCGGCCGAGCATTATCCTGCTGGAAGCCGCCATGAGAGGAACACATGTGGCTGCAGAATGTCCTGAACATATCGCTGAGCTGTCATTGTCCATCGCACAACAACTAGGGGTAACGGAGTGTCGTATGCGATGGTTCCCTAGACCATCACACCAGCAGGGAGCAGTGTGCCACTCCATAGCAAAGGCAGGATTGAGGCGCTCACCCCGAGGTCTCCAGACACGGTCTCCGCCGTCAGCGCCCAAACTAAACCTGGACTCATCACTGAAGACAATTGGGTTCCACTCTGTAGTGTCCAGTTTCATGCTTCACGGCACCACTGCAAATGGAAGTGACGCTGGTGATCAAAGGCTAGTAATGAGAACCATGAGACCAAATGTCCTTCAGCCAAGCACCTGGAAATGGTTTCGACAGACACAGGGCTCTAACGATAATGCCACCTGTCTCTAGATGGCGGACAACAAAACAATTGGAGCTGCTAGTGCTTGTCGGACAATGGAATGATGGAAGGCAACATCAGCGGGACGTACCGGAAGTGACGTCAGGCGGGAATCTGGGGAGCAGAGAGCAGGAACAGGGGAATATTAGGGTGGCACCGGAGTCACCAGCGGCTAGGAAAACCAGGAGAGTCGTTGGGGGGAACCCGCTGAAGTATCTGTCCAGCAGGGAGAAGAGGATCAGGTCCTGAAGTAGCAGGCAGCCAGAGAGTGTGACCGCTGGGAGAGAAAGGTCCCGACAATGAGCCTGGCAGGTGATGTCATGGACAGCCCAACCAAGCTGAACAGTAGCTGTGAGGAAGAAGACTGCTGCTGACAAGGGCTGATAAGTATATTCTGTATGTGTAATGGGAGGAAGTGAGTGTGTAAGAAAAAAGAAAAAATTAAGGCACGAATTCTATTGCGGGCCTCGCACGGACGGCTTCCATTGAAGTCAATGGAAGCCGTTCATCCTTCGGCCCTTCCTCAATGAGCACTGCATAAGGGTCACGGGATCCGCATCATCTATACTGCACATGTGTGATGGCCACCACATCCACAAAACAGAAGAAGAGAAAAGACGACAGGTACGCAGGGGTTGCTGCCGGGGCACAGGTACAGGATCCCATATCCGGAATCAACCCCGGCCGTCTGCATGCGGCCTAAGCCTGAGTCGCTGTTTATCTATGTTATGTGTTTATTGTTCTGCTTTTTTGGGAACCTGACTTTGTTACAAATATTGTCTTTTCGTTGAACGGTTCATTATGTTGCAATAAAAGTTTTTTAACCATCAAAAAAAAAAAAAACATATTTGATATTGTAAGAGTCTCATATATCAAAGTAACATCATTTATTCTGCACGGTGAATGATGTCAGAAGAAATACACAACATCAAAATTGAGCTTTTTTAGTTATGCTGTCTCCAAGAAGAAAATGTAATAGAAAGCAATCAAAAAGTCATAAGAACTCCATTATGAAACCAATAAAAACTGACGGAAAACTAAGAAAGTTCTGGCAATCAGCAAATGGTGGGAGGAGTCAGGAGTGATGTAATAGTCCGAAAATGCTGATAGTCCAGCATATGGGATAGTCCAAGCGAAATTATGGGACATAACATGACCAGAATAAGGAGGTCCAGCAGAGATTATAGGAGACTTCTCTGATTAGTAAAATGCATAGTATTAGATTTATAAAGGTTCTCCGCCTGCACAAGGACTTGATGTTTGTGGAGGTGACATAGTCTGCTCAGGAATTTAATAGCAAAACGAATAACAAGACCTGCAGATTTAATGACCCCAAACTGACATATAAACTCTTTGTCAAAAAACACTCCGGCCCCCAAAAGAATTTGTCATTTTACTGTAAAGCCCGTCCTGCAGTTGTATCTCAGGCAGATCGGTAACTGATGAGAGTTGTGGTGATTAGATGGACGGTCTTGTCACCGGAGGCCCGTTGTTTTCCTTCAGGTATTCCAGGATGGCATCTCGCAGAAACTCCTCGAATATTTTTCCAATTATTGAAGTGAGACTCACCGGCCTGTAGTTACCAGGCTCTCTTTTAGACTCTCATTGTATATTGGTACACATTGGCAGTACAGCAATCCAGTGGCACGACCCCTGTCTCAATAGAGTCCCTAAATATAAGAAATAGTGGTCTGTCTATCACGTCACTTAGTTCCCTTAGGTGTATTCCATCTGGGCCCGGTGATTTGTCGATTTTAATCTTTTTTAGCCGAATCTGCTCTTCTTCCTGCATTAGGCAGGTGATATTTAGCAGAGGGGTCGTTTTATCTCTGTAGCGCGGTAGGATGATGGCAAAGTGCCATGATTCTATCACACATGTGAGCCCCAAAGCCAATTTTTCAAAGGGTGGCCCTCAAGAAGTTCCAGTTGACTCTATCCAATGCCTTCTAAGCATCAACTGTTAAAAGGCATAAGGGACTATCATGGAGTGGGATTTGGTAGTATTGTCTTTGGCCTCATGTCCAGGCACAAAACCCCCCAGTTCTCTATGTATCATGGAGGAGATATAAGGTTGAAGTCTCCCACCGAATCTTAGCATTAGTGGTATTGTATTTATGGATGGTGGCAAATTCTTTTATAGCTGTATGTATATCTGCTAAGCAGAGGGTGTCGGTCAACAGGTTGTCATTGAGGCGCCATGAATAACACCTAGCCCCAACTCCCAGGCCCACTGAACCATACAGCGGAGTGTGGTCCGACAAGGGGAACACATCCATGGAGCTGCGTGGGCTGATTAATACAACCGTAGGGAATGAAAACTATTGTCCTTGACCCCTTGTTGAAGAATCCTCCACAAATCTACCAATTTGAGTGCTGATGGGAAGATGGAGGACCTACCTGATGAAGACAAGGTTGGACCCTCAGCTAAGAAGCACAGTACTCGGGGAGGGGGGGGGGGTGGAAGCTCAAAAGTACTTGGGTACCCTCCTAGGTGACCTAATGAAACTCACACTCACACTCGCAAAACGTGACGGAGCGAAGCCATTGGTTTCAATGGTTTCATTCTCACGAGTTTGTTTCTCATGCGCAAAATCTATGTGTGAGAACAGATGGGTCCTGCCCTATCTATCCGGTGCAGCGAGCATATTCGCGCGTACGTTCATCTGCTTAAACCCGAAATTTCACAAACCAGCCGAACTGATCTTTTCAAAAGTTCACTCCTCACTAATCATCTGAGTATCATCAGTGTATATCGTTACCATGACAGTATAGTAGCGGAATGGTCTATTAGTAGTATGACAGTATGTTATTACGTTACAGTGTATCATTATATGTATCTTCCTCCGTTGGAAACGCGCAGCTTGCTTTTTTTTGCCATCAAAGCATTGAGTGTTTTTTGGCACCATGCTTTTGGTGTTCTTGGGAGCAGAGACCAGTTCTGCCATTTTTGGATTCCGGCCTGGAGCCTCGGGGAACGTTCTTAGGGTGTGTCAGGACAAGCAGCTCCCTATCTGGGAAGTTTGGATCAACACCGCGATGTATTCTTTTGAAGCGCTCTAAGACCTTATTCACACAGGCCAAAATCTCACGTGAATTTTGTGTGATGCAAGACGCACAAAACTTGCATGAAGATCTTCTGGATGGACTTATTCACATGAGCGTAGTTTTCCCTCGCAGCATGTTCTATCTTTTGTCGTTCCCTTAGAAGCCTCACCTATTGTTTTCCATGGGACCTTTAAAGACACCGCAGGGCCCTCGCATGCCGTGTGATGTGCCTGTGAATGTCATGTGATTCTTGCTATTGAAATCAATGGGAAATACCGTATATACTCCAGTATAAGCCTAGTTTTTCAGCACATTTTTTGTGCTGAAAAAGCCCCCATCGGCTTATATTCGAGTATAAGGCTTAAAAAAAAAACCTCCATACTCACCTCCCAGCCGGCGTCTGTGTCCCCGATGGCGGTGCGGCAGGCTGCTTGAATTCTCTCTGCTGTCATCCGCCACCATTCTCTTTGCTTGGCTCCGTCATCCCCCGCCATCAGCGCTGTGTAAGTAAGCGCTTTGATTGGATCGAGCACCAGCCAATCACAGCCGGCACTCAATCATTCACAGCCAATCAAGCTGCTTTAGAATTCTCACCGCTGTCATCTCCCTGCTCAGCTTTCAAATCCCCCACTGTCAGTGCTGTGTAAGTAAGCGCTGTGATTGGATCGAGCGCCAGCTGTGATTGGCTGACGCTCAATCCAATCACAGCGCTTATCAATCCAATCACAGCGCTTACTTACACAGCACTGACAGAGCCAAGCAGAGAGGACGGCGGGGGATGACAGCGGGGAGAATTCAAGCAGCTTGTCACACAGACACAGATGCCGGCTGAGAGGTGAGTATGGAGGTTTTTTTTTTACCTAGTATATACTGGAGTACAGCTCAGCTTATGCTCGAGTCAATACGTTTTACCAGTTTTTTGTGGTGAAACTTATTGTCTCGGCTTATGCTTGGGTTGGCTAATACTCGAGTATATACGGCCCGATTTCTGGCTCACCCATGTGAATGTAACCTAAAGGTGCATTCCAACTGACAAGAGCGAGTCAAGACGTTCTCAGGTGCGGCTCATATCGCGTAGCGTGCGGATACTCCGCCCGTGTGTTGTGCGTTGTGTGGGAGGCCGTACATCTGCATGTTCTGTTCCACACATGATAGGACATGCTGCGATTTTCCGTCTAGTAGCATCGCTGCGAGAGAAAGTACGCCCGTGTACATACACCCATCGCAGATAATAGGTGGTATCTTTGTGCAAGTTTTATGCATCTCGCATCGCACAAAACTTGCACAGTTTTGTCGCCCGTGTGCGTGCGCCCTTACGTGGGTGTTCTCATACCTAGCACAACCCTTTCAGGTGAGAGGACAGACTCTTGGTTCTTTACATCAGACAGCGCCCCTTTCTTTTCCTTCCTTGTGTTTTCTATCATCAGAACACTCTGTTACCCTGGCAGGATGTTACTTTGGCGCTGATCACCGCGAACGCAGTCTTGTCAGTGAAGTGTTTACCCACAAGTCAGTCAATAGTGATACACGGCGACGACAGCTAGAAGAGAGTCAGGAGCTCTCTTTGATCTGAGTGGATGGCGTTCACCCTCACACGTCCCGAGGATTTTGGGATGGAGTTGATCATAGGCTGTTCGTACGTACGTGACGAGAGGCGACCACGACAATGCGCTGCGGATGTTTCGGCTGCGGAAAATGTGCACCGAATCTACTGCTATGAACGTACCCGCCATTCACCTCTTCCCCTCACTGATTTGGACGTCATAGTAGCGCTCACAATGGTCGTCACTCAGCGTCTCCAGGTTAAAGGGGTTGTCTACAATTAGAGAAACATGTCTGCTTTCTTCCAGAGACAGTGCCACACCTGTCCATAGGTTGTATGAGGTATTGCAAAAGTGAATGGGACTGAGCTGCAATACCGCACACAACCTGAGGACAGGTGTGGCACTGTTTATGGAAGAAAGCAGACATGTTTTTTTTAACCCTGTTAAACCGCTTTAATCTCTCCCACTCCATCATAGTTTGCCTTGCAATTCCATGTGGTCAGAAGAGTCACTGTGCAGGAAGAAAGCTGAGGGTACCCGAACCTCTTTATCTGCAGGACTGGTGGGGGCGCTGCAGCTCCGACCCCCCCGCTGCTCATAATGTTATGGTGGATCCTAGCATCATGAATATCTCTTTTTTTCCAGATTGTGTTGTGAAAATATTATCTTCCCTGTGACTGTCCCTCTCAGGTTGAGATAAGAGCGCCATTGTGTTATTCTGGCTGATTGTGGCCTCCTTGTCCTGTATTTATCAAGACTCTGTTATCGCCGGGTAAATATGGCCGCCGTAGCCGTTACTGTGAGAATCTGAGGCCTCTGACAGGAAAAACAGAAAGCGGTGGAATTCATATACATGGGGATGTTACTGGTCACTGCCAAAATTATATGGATCACTGAGGCCTATCTGAGTGCTTCTCCTCAGCCCTTCCTCCTCGGAATCCTCCCATCCTTCCCATCACTTCTCTTCCTCCCTATAACTCATCCTCCTTTTCTTCTACTCCTCACTGGCCCCTCCTTAAGAGTCCTTCCTTCTCGTCTCTGCCTTCCCATGACTACTCTTCTCTAACTCTCCTTCATCTCCTAATCTCCAGCACTTCTTCTCTAGCCCCTTTCCTACTCCCTTCCTCTTCTGCTGGTACCTCCTCCTCTTCTCACTTAGCCCTTCCTCCATGGATACCCCCCTCCCAGCCCTCTTCTTCTCTTTCTCCCATAGCGTCTCCTTCTTTTCTCCTTCTCTTACCTCACTTTACCAAGTTTTTTTTTACTCCTGCCTGACCCCTCCACCTTAGATCTCCTTCTCCACTTCCCCTCCTCTCCCCATGGCACCTACTTCTTTTATTCCCCTCTTCCCTGATTCGTTCTCCTCCTCCTTTTTCTTCCTCTCCTTATGGCCCCTCCTCTTCTCCTCCTCTACTAGCTCATCCTCTTCCTTTTCTCTTGCTCTTCCCTGGCTCTTCCTTCTATTCTTTTACTTCTCCCTAGCCCTTCCACCTTAAATTTCCTCCACTCTGACTCCTCCTTTACTTTTCCTCCTTCTCCCCGTGGCCCCCCCCCCCCCCCCATTTTCTTTTCCTCTTCTCTGACTTCTCCGCCTCTTTTTTCTTTCACTGCTCATGTCCTCTCCTCTTGTTCTCCTTCTCCTCTAGCTCCCCCTCTTCCTTTTTTCTCCTCTTCACTTCTCGTCCTTCTCTCTATGGTTCCTTCTCCTTTTCTTCTTGTTTTTCCCGAGTCCTCCTTTCTTCTTCCACTCCTTATGGCCCTCCTCTTCTTCTCCTCCTCCTCTTCCTTCTTCTCTCTGGTTCCCACTTGTCGACGACCCAGCCCACTCTTACAATAATGTAAGAAGTAGAGCTAGTCCTCATCTATCTCCTCATTTTCATGAACTGGAGAGTCAATATAAAATTAAAGTCCGACTGAAAATAAAACGTGCCCCCTGCAGGTTTAAAGGGGCAATAAAATATTTATTACTAAAGCACTGAAAATATAAATATATTTAAAATATACAGTGTACTTTTATCAAATGACGATACAGGAAGTGACATCAACGGACATGCGTAAATATGAAAAATGGCGTTAAAGAGATAAGCGGCTCATCCCCTATACATATAGAGATAAGCGGCTCATCCCCTATACATATAGAGATAAGCGACTCATCCCCTATACATATAGAGATAAGCGGGCTCATCCCCTATACATATAGAGATAAGCGGCTCATCCCCTATACATAAAGAGATAAGCAGCTCATCCCCACATACATAAAGAGATAAGCGGGCTCATCCCCCATACATAAAGAGATAAGCGGGCTCATCCCCCATACATAAAGAGATAAGCAGCTCATCCCCTATACATATAGAGATAAGTGGCTCATCCCCCATACATATAGAGATAAGCGGCTCATCCCCTATACATATAGAGATAAGCGGGCTCATCCCCTATACATATAGAGATAAGCGACTCATCCCCTATACATATAGAGATAAGCGGCTCATCCCCCATACATAAAGAGATAAGCGGGCTCATCCCCCATACATAAAGAGATAAGCGGCTCATCCCCTAGACATATAGAGATAAGCAGGCTCATCCCCTATACATATAGAGATAAGCGAGCTCATCCCCTATATATATAGAGATACGCGGCTCATCCCCTATACATATAGAGATAAGCGGCTCATCCCCTATACATATAGAGATAAGCGGCTCATCCCCTATACATATAGAGATAAGCGGCTCATCCCCTATACATATAGAGATAAGCGGCTCATCCCCTATACATATAGAGAGTAAACATACAGGATGTTCATCCGTGTTCAGGAACAAGTGTTTTAAAACTGAAGCAGAGGAACCAACATTGTGAAATCAGTTTATATAACTGCGGACCGCGAACGGTTTAGTCCGACGTGCGATGCCTGTAACTTGATTGGAAAAACAGACATTTCTGGAATGAAGGTGGATACAAATGTAACTTTATTGATGCTGCTTACATAAAACAGATAAAACTACCCTACATCACAACAGTTTATGCCTGCACACTTGGGACCCGGGAAATATATGTTACCTTGTGTATAACGCTAACTAGGAATCTAAGTTCACATCTGTGCAAGGCAATCCATTAGGGGAGCAGGAAAACGGAACCCCCTGGATGAACAGATCCATCTCATAATGGAACCAAACTGCCAAACGGACCCCATTGACTGTAGCAGACCCCATTGACTGTAGCAGACCCCATTAACTGTAGCAGACCCCATTGACTGTAGCAGACCCCATTAACTGTAGCAGACCCCATTGACTATAACGGACCCCACTGACTGTAGCAGACCCCATTGACTGTAGCAGACCCCATTTACTATAATCTGTTCAGTTCTTGCACCTGTCCAGCATTTTGACGGGAAGAAAAAGTCCTCAATGCATGATTTTTTCGCCTGGCATTACATACAGGATGTGCGCTGGATGTTGAACATCATCAGTACCCAGAAGAAGTGGCGAATCTACAAATATACCGTTGTGTCAGGCCGGTGCGTTCCCATCATTAGACAGCTTGAGCCTCTGGCCTCAGGCGGCACCCTGCAGCTTCACAGAGGGGGCAGCAATACAGTTAAGGGCCCTTTTACCCCAGATGACCTGTTGGGCACAGATGCCTGACAAGTAGTCCCAGCAATAACCTTCCTGCGCTTCATTAACCGCTTGAAGACCTGACTTTTTTTTTCATTCCTGTCTTTCAAGAACTGTAACGTCTTTACTTTCTCATCAACATTAGAATATGTCTTAGGGCTGTTTTTGCTGGACAACGTGTATTTCCAATGATACCATTCAATGTACCCTAAAATATATCGCATGACATTAAAAAACTGTTAAATGGACTGAAAGGACAAAATGCATTTGTGCCAGTGATGTTTGGGTTTAGTTTTTACATCATGCACGGAGATGCCCACGTTATTCTGAGGGTCAGTACAGCTACAGTGATACAATTGTATATAGTTTTATGTCTAAAAGGTAAAAAGCCCTTTACCTAAAAATGTTCTTTCTGTCACCCCATTCTGTAACCTATAACTGCTTTTATCTCTGCACAGATGGGGCTCGGTGAGGACTGGATTTTTGCAGAGCGAGCCCCAGTTTTCACCATTACTATTTTTGTGTATATACAACTTTTTTATCACTTTTTTTATTCCTATTCTTTTTTCGGCTAAAGGCGTGCTCAAAAATGCAATTTTGACCTTCTGCATTTTTTACATTTAATGTGCAGTATACATAATGCCGTATTTTAATAGTTCAGACTTTTTTCATTTATTTTATTTTTTTTAATCCTTATAAAAACTGTGTTAAACCTATTTTTACTTTTTTAGTCCCCATAGGGAACTTGAACTTGTCATCTTCTGATCGCTTGTACGATATATTGCAATACTTCTTTACTGCAGTATATTGTACTTTTACTAGCCTTCTGTTGGGCAGGAATACATGGCAAGCCTGGGAACCTTCAAAAAGCCCCAAGCTGTCATTGCAACCCACACACTGCACCTAGCTCATCTAGGCTGGTTGCTCACAAACAGATCACACTGACATTGCATCTGCCTTATTAAACCCCACTTGCCGCAAGGTTACACTACCACAGGCCCACCTTGCCTCAATGCAGATGCACCCCTGGATCGAGGGGGGCATCTTCCTATAGTCTGCCTCAGAGAGGCTAAGTTCACCCCTGACGTCAGGTACTAGTGGTTTGCATAATCTGAATTGACAAATTACAGAGAAATAGGCAAGATCGAACCAAGAGCCGATGGTAAGGGTCTGATCGGACCAACAAAGGATACCAGAATAAGGTATGGCAAAGTGCGGAAAACTAAATGCATACATATGGGAGAACCATGGCCCCTCAAGTGGAGCGCCAGCCTTGAAAATGTCAACCCTATTATGAGAAAGAGACTGGAAACTAATCCAAGAGTTACTGGAAACTACTACACTGAACCCTGAACTTCTGAGCCTAACTAACAAAATATACAAAAACTGACTGGACTCTATTAACTAATACTAGAATCACAGAGACCTTTAAGGGGGTTGTGTGCCCTCTTTTTCACTGATAACCTATCCGCTAGATAGACTATCAGTGGTTGATTGATGGGGGTCCGCCGCTCAGGACTCATGTCCATCAATTGATCATTCCGCTCACTGGTCAATGCAGCAGGCCTGATGTTATCATTAGCCATCAGGACAGGAAGCGTATGCTCTGTGTTTACTGCCATTGAAAGCAATGGAAGAGCTGCGCTGCTTCTATGCTGATCAAGACGTCACATCCAGTCCTGACCAGGAGAGAAGCAGGAAGTGCTGCAGCAGCGCGGCGCTCCCATTGATTTCAATAGAAGTGAAGTTGGTGCACTTCCTCCCCTGCCTCTTATAACAACGTCAGGCCTGCTGCACTGGAGGACGATGAGCTGATGGATATTGTGTCTAAGAGAACCAAAAAACAAGACTGCCATGGGGAAAAGAGCACAAATATTGTTTAAGTAAAGAATGGAAAAACATCTCCTGCTCAGATGAATCCAGATTTCTGTTGTCCGGTGCTGATGGGAGGGCAGAATTTGGTGCAAGCAGCGTGAATCAATAACCCCTTCCTGTCTGGCTGGTGGAGTACTAGTGTGGGAAATGTTTTCTTGGCGCTCCCTTGGTATTGTGATACCTGTGGGTTGACACCAATTATAATATTGTCGTTTCAGTGGTGTACACTGCAGGTAAAGCATTTGTCAAAATGTTCCATGTATAAGTTTGAGAACCTCTGGGTAAATTGTGCCAATCATTGCGCCCCGGGTCTGCCTATATCTGACTTACAAATTGGAAGACGTTATGAGTTAATGTGAATGAGATACCATCTAATAAGAATGGTCTTTGAGTCCAAGGCATGAAATGGACAATAAATTAATGGATACATTAAAGCTGACACAGAATAATAAAAAAAGATGTAAATGACATAAGAATTTGGCTAAATCACAATATTGTCATGCCAGTGGTGTCCCCTATAGATGAAGCGTTCGTCAAAATGTCCCATGTATGAATTCGTAAACCATGGGGCGAACTGCGTGCCCATCGCAGACCCCCAATTCTACTTGTCAAATTGCTAATAAAGGACTGAACTTTATTAGAGTTTGCCAGTTCTGTGACTTCATGTAAAGCCGTCCTTAACAGGGTGGCAATGTGACCCTCAGCAGGCGATTTGTAATTTTTACGGAGTTTATTGGGTTTAAGGAGTTTTTTTTAAGAATCTGAGGTCTGTAATATGTGATTTGAGGTTTACGGGATAATGTATCTTTCTAAAAAGGGTCTCCTGTGAGACTTGACCAACGCTTGGTCAGGATATTTCATATAATTTGATGTTTGGTATAAAATGTGTCAATTTAGATTATTTTGGGTCTGCTGGTTTAAGGCAGTCATTCAGTGAAAGAGATTTTGCTGCTTCCTCCATTTTGCTGGTAAAGAATAGATTTTTGTTTCAAATCTTATTTTAAGAGCTTATTTTGAGTAACAAAATCACTAAATTCCATTTAATTCATCTTCAAATGTTTAAGTCAAAGAAAAGGGGAAAAACATAGAAAATCACAGGAGTATGGCCATATTCACTTACCCAAAATAGTAGCAGGATACAGATAAGGAGGCAGGATACACAACCTCCCAATGGGTGCAGAAAGCCCAAATGCTAAGTGTAAGGTACTAATGAACAGCTGCTCACATGACCAACCTAAGAAAGGGGAGTGGCTACCCAGTGTTACACCTGCATAGAGATAAAGTATATAAAGGGTTCAGGGCCAAAGCTGCACCACTCAATGCACATCCAAAGCCCACACATAAAGCAGGCTCAAGCATGACAAAGAGCAATCCACATTGGTACTGACACCCCGACCTCCCCCAGCACAAAAAGCCAAATGGCACATTGCAACTAATAGAATGGATAAAAACAAACATGCAGACAGCCAAAGTGAAAAATGGAGGAGCACTGCAAAGGTGCAAACCACTAACAAAAAGCCACTTATACACATCCTCAAAGAGAAGGAGCGGCTGCCCAGCACAAAACATGCACATGGATACAGGATACAAAAAGAGTCAGGACAATTGATAGGTGTTGTGCACCATACAGGCTTACAGCCTATTAGTTACGCCATTGTTAAATCAGCTGGCTGCCCTGTATCTCAAAGGTGAACCACACTGGCATAGACACCCCAGGCTCACCCAACATATAAAGGTCAAACTACCAAATAACAAATATATTGATAAATACAAGGTATTGATTAACATTTTGGCCAAAATACAGAAGCTCACAAGCCCACGTCAAGGGTCCTCGTTTTCCTACGCTACTATGCAAAAGTAACAAAAAAAGGGAAAAAAATTACTAAAATCATCTTTAAATGTTTAAATTAACTAAATGGTAGATTGGTTTTCCACTTTTTGTGATGTATACTACGGCTACTGCTGTCCATTGTTGTAAAAAACGTTATTTTACTGTGGTCACTAAATACAACCAGATCCAGACACTCTACCCGAGAATGTGCGTGCATTGAAAAGAGAATACGCCCAAATCATTATTACTAATGTAGACTATAAAATCCAGAACACTGTATCGTATATTCAAGAACATAATGAGATTATCTATATAACTTGTGTAAACTAAAGTATTGTAATTCCAGTAATGTCTATTGTCGATGAAACATTCCTCAAAATGTCCCACGTATAAACTGGTGAAGCTTGAGGTGAACTGTGTGCCCATTACGGTACCTAGAATTTTTTTTTTTTTTGCCCTTCAAATTGAAGGATGAGTTCAGCTAAAGGCAGGAGCGCTTCTGTGTGTAAAAAGTGATATGTAGAACTGATACCATTCTTAGAATAAAAGGATCTTAGAATAAAGGGATGCTCGATCGAGGGTCAGTCACATGTAGCTGCCCTTTCAAATTGTAAGTGACAGATATAAGTAGCTGAGAGCAGGTAATGCAGCCAGTGTGCGGCTGAAGCCACATGTAGTGTCAGGAGAGGCTGTTGAACAATTGAAGTTCAGAGCTTGCAGTGAGTGCAGTGAGACCTCCATTGGTTGGCATTGAGACTTGCTGTGATAGAGGGGAGTGGGTCAGGATTCCAGCCACCATGGAGCATGATAGTGGGCTGAAGGAAAAAGGTGAGTGACGGGAAGCTGTGCCAAGAAGGTTCAGAGACATCTGCCAGGATGGTGAACACTAAAGGCTGTGGACCTGTGAATCGAAAAGACCAGTAAAGAGCAATGAGCATGGTGAGATATCACTGACAGAAACTAATAAAGAGAAATTATTTGTTATTTGGTAGTTTGACCTTTATATGTTGGGTGAGCCTGGGGTGTCTATGCCAATGTGGTTCACCTTTGAGATACAGGGCAGCCAGCTGATTTAACAATGGCGTAACTAATAGGCTGTAAGCCTGTATGGTGCACAACACTTATCAATTGTCCTGACTCTTTTTGTATCCTGTATCCATGTGCATGTTTTGTAAGCAAGTGTGAGCCATAGATGGTACTCTGGGTGACTGACAATGTGACCGCCTTAGAGTGAAGGCCGAGTACATGCCAGCCAAGATTGGATTATCAGCAGATAGTAAGGACTGGCTGCCCTGGGGCCTAAGTAGACGTCTAAATAACAGAAACCTGCAGAGTGTGTGAATTGGTGACAGAAGTGGAAAGGAACGAGTCTACAAGGCACTTGGAGAATGAGCCAAGACAGTGAGAGGGTGCTCTTCTCCTACAAGCTACGAAGGTATAAGGTATAATTAGATGTGTGAAGAAACACGTTGACTTGTATTAAGGTAAGGTTACAACCAGAGGCGTAACTTTAAGCTTCTGGGCCCCGATGCAAAATCTGTAACAGGGCCCCCAACTATTATGCTTTATTCATAGTACTGGGTTCCCAATATGGAGAAGAGAGGCCTTATGGGCCCTCTAAGGCTCCTGGGCCCGGGTGCAACCGCATCCCCTGCACCTCCTATAGTTACAGCCCTGGTTACAACTGTGTTGCTGCATTGGTGCTGTTCCAGGTTGGAGTTCTTAATGAGGCCGTACCTTTTGTCAAGGAGAACGTAGACTCTAATTGTGTTGGCCACATGGCAGTCAGGGACTAATAGCACAAAGTGTTGGGCAAAGTAAACATTTATTTCCATGCAAACAAGGGTAGTTGGGAGTAAACTCCATGAAATGCAGAAGTCTACCAAACTCAAGTGCGTACGGAGGCGTTGGGCAGCTCTAAATAACCGGTTGATGCAACTCCAGTGAGAATAATCAAGGCAGGTCAGGCTGTGACAGGAGGTAGTCTCCACTAAATCGTAACCACTAAGCATATTATACCACTATATGTGAACTGTAACCACCAAGCATGCTGTACCAAGTGTTTGTTCATAAGTGCTGCATTATTCCAGCAGGGTGCCACCCTCTTGCCCCCGACACAGCAGCAACAGCTTGGTGAAAATCATAAAACATTTGGGGGCACAAACTGACTCTCGGGGGATTTGTGGAGTGTCTTACAATCTTTTGACCCAGTAAGGAACCCCTTCATGAGTTAATAAGAAAGTTTAAGTTCTGCAACCATCACTTGTGTGAACCCAAGAGAGTATCTTAACCACTATGTGCATTATACCTCTGTTTGTGACCTGTAACCACCAAGCATCCTGTTCCAAGTGCCGCCCTCTTACACGTAGATTAAATCTACCACATGGGTTTACGCCACCTTCAGAAAAAAGTCGTACTGCTCACAAAAAAGACAAGACGTATCCCAGCTTATTATCTCGTCATACGTGTTGCTGGAAAAGACCAGACGACTGCGACTGTCATTACTGTTTATAGCAATGAGGAGTCAGACTGGTATCTCAGCCCATGGTCACTGTCCGCCCTCTACACCCCCGGAGTGCAGTTTAGAGTCCTCTCTTGTATCTCCATCTGTTGTTATCCTCCGCTGACTGCCAAATTCCTGGAAACCTCATAAAACAATGAGTTGTTTGACATCTCTTGATCATTGTTGTGTTTGCTGATTACACGTAATCCACTGCTTGTTGTGTTTGTACTGCGATGCACAAGTATTCCGAGAAAACACCAAGAAAAACACAACGCTGCTGCGGCCAATCATAACGCTGCTCAGATTTACTGGAAGCTGAATAATGATATCCCAGAGTTTCCTGCATGATGATGACGATGGCTATATTATATAAGTAAGAACAAGCTCTGCAACTCTCTCATATACGATGGGCTGCTGATAAGTCTTTGGCTTTACCCAGAAAGAAACGAGCTAGGAAGATGAAACTTTCCATTTCTTCCACATCCTCTCCGCTGATGCCAACACACTTCTTACATCGGTATTCCAAGTTCTGTAAATCTTGCAAAACGAAGGATTTCGGTTGTGCCTCAAACCAGTCATCCGTAGCAACCATGGCATCAGAAATGGTGTGAAATGTGGTCCCCTTGATATGTTTCTTCAGGTTTGGAAACAGATGATAGTCGGAGGGAGCTAGATCTGGTGAATAAGGTGGGTGGTCAACCAGCGGGCAGCCGAGCTCCACCAGTTTTGCCGCGGCCGCTTGTGCAGTGTGAGCGGAGGCGTTGTCTTGCAGGAACAAGATTCCTTTGGACAGCTTGCTGCGCCTTTTGGCCTTCAGAGCTGCCTTCAATTCGTCCAAAAGTTCAATGTAATTCCTTGCATTGATGGTGGAACCATTGTGAAGGTAGTCCACTAGCAGCACGCCCTCCTTATCCCAGGACACAGACGCCATCACCTTAGTGGCTGAGAACCACTAGGCCTCCACTCTCTGACTGCTCCTTGGTTTCAGGGTCATACACATAAATCCAGGTCTCATCCATAGTGACCAGTCGATCCAGGAAGTTCTTATCAGTCCAGAA
The DNA here is from genome assembly GCF_035609145.1 of Eleutherodactylus coqui. NCBI lineage: Eukaryota > Metazoa > Chordata > Amphibia > Anura > Eleutherodactylidae > Eleutherodactylus > Eleutherodactylus coqui. Next base: position 524,779,648 of record NC_089837.1, on the reverse strand, counting down.
ACGCTGACAGATGGACCGGGCAGTTTTCACTCGATGCTTTTCTGATCTGTTGTCAAACATTTGGGGACCCACTTTGCAGATCGCTTCTTCATGGATAATGACACAAACACGTTCACCAGAAACCCCCATGATGTCGGCTATTCCTGCAGCTGAAATTGGCCGATTCTCCAGTATGAGGTTGTGCGCAGCATCGATGATCTCCAGGCCAACAACCTCTCTCAGTCATCCAGGACGTTCCTCATCATTGGTGCTGAAGTGGCAACCCAGTTCCTAACTGTAGAATATGAAGGGCATTGATCCCCCAATGTCTGCGACAGATCGCCATGAATATGCTTCGCAGACTTTCCTTGCAGAAACAAGACTTTTATCCCTCCTCTGCTCTCATTTGCTGCGAATATCGCCTTAGAGTCCGCCATTTTGTTTCCCACGTGCCGAGATCACGGTTACCATAAGCTGAAAACATATATTAGACACATAAGGCTTTCATGTCAAGTAACATTCGTTACCATAGAAACAAAGAAAGAACACAAAGCCAAAGACTTATCAGCATACTGCCTCCTATGTACAAGTATATAACTACTAAGGAAAGTCCGCGAAGGATGTTCATGGTGATATGTGGCAGACATTGGGGATTTCAGCTGTAGGAATAGCCGACATCATGGGGAATTCTTGTGAACATGTTTGTGTCATTATCCATGAGGAAGCAATCTGCAAAGTGGGTCCCCAAATGTTTGACAACAGATCAGAAAAGCATGCAAGTGAAAACGTCCCGGTTAGAGATGAGCGAGCACCAAAATGCTAGGGTGCTCGTTGCTCGAATCGAACTTTTTGCGATGCTCGAGGGTTCGTTTCGAGTAATGAACCCCATTGAAGTCAATGGGGGACTCGAGCATTTTTGTATATCGCCGATGCTCCGCTAAGGTTTTCATTTGTGAAAATCTGGAAAACCCAAGAAAGTGATGGAAACGACACAGAAACGGATAGGGCAGGCGAGGGGCTACATGTTGGGCTGCATCTCAGGTTCCCAGATCTCACTATTAAGCCACAATAGCGGCAAGAGTGCCCCCCCCCCCAACAATTTTTACTTCGGACAAACCCTCATTAGCAAGGCATACCTTAGCTAAGCACCACACTACCTCCAACAAAGCACAATCACTGCCTGCATGACACTCCGCTGCCACTTCTCCTGGGTTACATGCTGCCCAACCCCCCCGCAGTGTCCACAGCGCACACCAAAGTGTCCCTGCGCAGCCTTCAGCTGCCCTCATGCCACACGCTGGCCTCATAGCCACACCACCCTCATGTCTATTTATAAGTGCGTCTGCCATGAGGAGGAACCGCAGGCACACACTGCAGAAGGTTGGCACGGCCAGGCAGCTACCCTCTTTAAAAGGGGCGGGGCGATAGCCCACAATGCTGTACAGAAGCAATGAGAAATTGACATTCGATCTTCATTCCAATCCTGTGCCACCTCCGTCAGGAGCTGCCAACAGGGGCATGAGTTACATAGCTATGGGGAATCCATGTGCCTACACAGTATTCATTCTGTCTAGGTGTCAGATAGCTCAATCGACACCGCAAGGGGAAAGCCATGTGCACTCTGCCCCCTACCCAAGTCAGTCAGTGTCTTTGTGCCAGACAGGTCAGACACAGCGATGGGAACTAAGTGTGGACCAACAGCATAGGTGGGTCCTAGGCAACCCAAGACATGAACAATAAATAAATCAGAGCGGCCAAACATGGCAGACTTGCACCGCGCCGACGATATAGGCCTCAGCCCACAGCTTCAGCAATCGTAGGCAAGAAGCGGACTTCGATGCTAGTTCATCTGCGGCTCATTAAATCAGTTACCTTTCCTTTCCCCGCTCCAATGACTGGATTAGCAGGAAAAAGCTCCACAGCCCCAACCTGGCGTACTTGCACTTCCCCCGGGACATAGGCCTCAGCCCACACCCTCAGCAAACGCGGGCATGAAGCGGACTTCGATGCTAGTTCATCTGTGACGGGCTCAGTAAATCAGTTAGCTTTCCTTTCACCACTCCAATGACTGGATTAGCCAGGAAAAAGCTCCACAGCCCCAACCTAGCACAGTTGCATTTCCCCAGGACATAGGCCTCGGTCAACAGCTTCAGCAATCGTAGGCAGGAAGCGGACTTTCACTGCACCCAGGACATAGGCCTCTGCACAAACCCTCAGCAATCGCGGGCATAGAGCGGACTCCAATGCTAGTGTAGCTGTGAACATCTCATTAGCGCTGTATCGCTCCTCTTGTTTGTCCCAATGCAGTTACTGCGGTAACGTCAGATAAAATACAGGTGGGCTTCGGCCCACACTGCATACCCTAGTCAGACTGTGTTTTTTTTTATTAATAGTCACAGGCAGGTACAACTCCGCTATGGAAAGTCTGTGTGCACCCACAGCATGGGTGGCTCCCTGTTAAAAAAGTTGGTTCATGTTGAAGTTTCAATGCTTTAGTTAGAAACGTAGAATATTGTTTGAAAAAAGTTATATGAGCCTTTTGGGCCGCAGAAAAATTGGCAGTTCAGCGTGATGACATGATGTTTCAGGAGGAGGAGGACTAATATCATACACAGATTGGCAAAGGTAAATGTCCCTATTTTTACGGTGATAGAGAAGAATGCTTGCATCCGCGGTTGCAGCGAAAAGAATGTTTAGGTAACGCTGCTCTCCGCTCGTGTAGAAGAGAAGTCTGGGGAATTCCAGGCTTTGTTCATCTTTATGAGTGTAAGCATGTCGGCACTGTCAGTTGACAGGCGGGTACGCTTATCTGTGATCATTCCCCAAGCTGCACTAAACACCCTCTCTGACAAGACGCTAGCGGCAGGGCAAGCAAGCACCTCCAGGGCATACAGTGCGAGTTTGTGCCACATGTCCAACTTTAACACCCAGTAGTTGTAGGGAGCAGAAGCGTCATGGAGGATGTTGGTACGATCGGCTACGTACTCCCCCACGATCTTTTTGCAGTGCTCCCTCCAACTCAGCCTTGACTGGGGAGTGGTGACACAGTCTTGCTGGGGAGCCATAAATCTGGCAAAGGCCTTGGAGAGTGTTCCCTTGCCTGCGCTGAACATGCTGCCTGATCTCCGCGCCTCCCCTGCTACTTGGCCCTCGGAACTGCGCCTTCTGCCACTAGCGCTGTCAGATGGGAAGTTTACCATCAGTTTGTCCACCAGGGCCCTGTGGTATTGCATCACTCTTAAACCCCTTTCCTCTTCGGGAATGAGAGTCGAAAGGTTCTCCTTATACCGTGGGTCGAGCAGTGTGTACACCCAGTAATCCGTAGTGGCCAGAATGCATCTAACGCGAGGGTCACAAGAAAGGCATCCTAACATGAAGTCAGCCATGTGTGCCAAGGTCCCAGTACGCAACACATCGCTGTCCTCACTAGGAAAATCACTTTCAGGCTCCTCCTCCTCCTCCTCCACAGGCCATACACGCTGAACAGATAACAGGCAAGCAGCATGGGTACCCTCTGCAGTGGGCCCAGCTGTCTCTTCCCCCTCCTCCTCCTTAGGCTCCTCCCCCTCCTCCTTCTCCTCCTCCAAAACGCGCTGAGATATAGACATGAGGGTGCTCTGACTATCCAGCAACATACTGTCTTCCCCCGTCTCCTGTTCCGACCAAAAAGCATCAGCCTTTATGCTTTGCAGGGAACTTCTCAAGAGGCATAGCAGAGGAATGGTGATGCTAATGATTGCAGCATCGCCGCTCACCATCTGGGTAGACTCCTCAAGGTTTCCAAGGACCTGGCAGATATCTGCCATCCAGGCCCACTCCTCTGTAAAGAATTAAGGAGGCTGACTCCCACTATGCCACCCATGTTGGAGTTGGTATTCCACTATTGCTCTACGCTGCACATACAGCCTGGCCAACATGTGGAGCGTAGAGTTCCACCGTGTGGGCATGTCGCACAGCAGTCGGTGCACTGACAGATTAAACCGATGTTGCAGGGTCCGCAGGGTTGCAGCGTCCGTGTTGAACTTGCGGAAATGTGTGATGACCCGGCGCACCTTGCCGAGGAGGTCTGGCAAGTGTGGGTAGCCTTTCAGAAAACGCTGAACCACAAAATTAAAGACATGGGCCAGGCATGGCACGTGCGGGAGGCTGCCGAGCTGCAGAGCCGCCACCAGGTTATGGCCGTTGTCACACACGACCATGCCCGGTTGGAGGCTCAGCGGCGAAAGCCAGCGGTCGGTCTGCTCTGTCAGACCATGCAACAGTTCGTGGGCTGTGTGCCTCTTCTCTCCTAAGCTGATTAGTTTCAGCACGGCCTGCTGACGCTTGCTCACCGCTGTGCTGCCGCGCCACACCGACTGCTGGCGACGTGCTGCTGACACATCTTAATTGCGAGATAGAGGTTGCCTAGGAGGAGGAAGAGGAGGGGGAAGGTTTAGTGGAGGAGGCATACACCGCCGAAGATACCAGCACCGAGCTGGGGCCCGCTCTTCTGGGGGTGGGTAGGACGTGAGCGGTCCCAGGCTCTGACTCGGTCCCAGCCTCCACTAAATTCACCCAATGTGCCATCAGGGAGATATAGTGGCCCTGCCCGCCTGTGCTTGTCCACGTGTCCGTTGTTAAATGGACCTTCCCAGTAACCACGTTGGTAAGGGCGCGTACAATGTTGCCGGAGACGTGGTCGTGCAGGGCTGGGATGGCACACCATGAAAAATAGTGGCGACTGGGGACCGAGTAGCGCGGGGCCGCCACCATCATGTTTTGGAAAGCCTCCGTTTCCACAAGCCTGTATGGCAGCATCTCTAGGCTAATCAATTTGGCAATGTGCACGTTTAAAGCTTGAGCGTGCGGGTGCGTGGCAGTGTATTTGCACTTTCGCTCCAACGCTTGTGCTAGCGACAGCTGGACGCTGCACTGAGAGACATTGCTGGATGGGGCCGAGGACAGCGGAGGTGAGGGTGTGGGTGCAGGCCGGGAGACGCTCGGGCCTGTGTCCTGAGAGCGGGGTTGGATCTCAGTGGCAGGTTGGGGCACAGGGGGAGAGGCAGTGGTGCAACCCGGAGGCGGTGAATGGCCTTCGTCCCACCTTGTGGGGTGCTTGGCCATCATATGCCTGCGCATGCTGGTGGTGATGAGGCTCATAGTGGTGGCTCCCTGGCTGATCTTGGCGCGACAAAGGTTGCACACCACTGTTCGTCAGTCGTCCGCACTCTCATTGAAAAACTGCCACACCTTTGAGCACCTTGGCCTCTGCACGTTGGCTTGGCGCGAGTAGGTGCTTTGGGAAACAGTTGGGGGATTATTTGCTCTGGCCCTGCCTCTATCCCTGGCCACCCCACTGCCTCTTCCAACCTGCCCTGCTGCTGCACTTGCCTCCCCCTCTGAAGCCCTGTCCTCAGTAGGCTTATCAAACCAGGTGGGGTCAGTCACCTCATCGTCCAGCGGCTCTTCCTCCGAATCTTCTGTGCGTTCCTCCCTCGGACTTACTACCCTTACTACTGCCTCACTGATAGACAACTGTGTCTCATCATCATCATCGACCTCCTCACCCACTGATAGCTCTTGAGACAGTTGCCGGAAGTCCCCAGCCTCATCACCCGGACCCCGGGAACTTTCCAAAGGTTGGGCATCGGTCACGACAAACTCCTCAGGTGGGAGAGGAACCATTTTTTCCCAATCAGGGCAGGGGCACGAGAACAGTTCCTGGGAGTCTGGCTGCTCCTCAGAATGTGTCATTTTCATGGAGTGAGAAGGCTGGGAGGAAGGAGGAGCAGCAGCAAGAGGATTCAGAGTTGCAGCAGTGGACGGCGTAGAAGACAGGTTGCTGGAGACATTGCTGAATGCACTTTCTGCCATCCACGACAGGACCTGCTCACACTGCTCTGTTTGTAATAAAGGTCTACCACGTGGACCCAAAAATTGTGATATGAAGCTGGGGACCCCAGAAACTTTCCTCTCTCCTACTCCCGCAGCAGCCGGCTGCGATTCACCTGGACCAGTAACTCGGCCTATGCCCACACCCTCACTTGGAGCTCCGCGTCCTCGCCCGCGTCCACGTCCTCTAGCCCTACCCCTCAGCATGGTGGATTACGAATAGAGCAGACACACAGCGGTGTAAAACATTTTTGAATTATTGGCGTGCAGTTGGAGGGAGATAGCGCTTATGTTACGCAAACTGTAGCCAGAAAAAAAATTATACGGAAATCTGCAAGCAGGCCTAGCTGTGCAATAGTGAGGTACTAGAACTCCCAGCAGCCACGGAGTTAAATGCACACGGTCACAGCTAGCCCTAAGAAGGACCGTTGGGGTTCTTGTAGACAGGATTCCACACTGCCCACTGTCCCTGCCTGACTAATACTGCCCCTATACTATGTGGTACAAACTGCAGCCTGAAAACACTATAGCTGAAATGGGGCTACATGCCCGATATACAAAAAAAAAAAATGTGCAAAACTGCTCCCAGCAGCCACAACAGTAATGCACACGGTCAGATGTGGCCCTAAGAAGGACCGTTGGCGCTCTTGAAGACGCTAACAGCCTAACACTCTCCCTATTGCAGGAACAGCACACTCCCTAATCTCTGCCAGCATGTGTCTGAGGCGAGCAGAGGGCGGGACTGCCTTATATACTTGGCGGTCACAGGAGGAAGTTGTAATGCCTTCCCTGCATGTCTATTGGCCAGAAAATGGCGCTAAACTTTCAGGGAAGGAAATGGAATTGACTCGAGTAATGAGCATGTCGAACACCCTAATACTCGAACTAGCATCAAGCTCGGACGAGTTTGCTCGCTCATCTCTAGTCCCGGTACATTTGTCAGCGTTTCTTGACTGATAAGAACTTCCTGGATCGACTGGTCACCATGGATGAGACCTGGATTTATTTGTATGTCCCTGAAACCAAGGAACAGTTAGAGAGGCACAGTGGTTCTCAGCCACTAAGGTGATGGCGTCTGTGTTCTGGGATAAGGAGGGCGTGCTGCTAGTGGACGACCTTCACAATGGTTCCACCATCAATGCAAGGTATTACATTGAACTTTTGGACCAATTGAAGGCAGCTCTGAAGGCCAAAAGTCGCGGCAAGCTGTCCAAAGGAATCGTGTTCCTGCAAGACAACGCCTCCGCTCACACTGCACAAGCGACCGCGGCAAAACTGGTGGAGCTAGGCTGCCAGCTGGTTGACCACCCACCTTATTCACCAGATCTCGCTCCCTCTGACTATCATCTGCTTCCAAACCTGAAGAAACACCTCAAGGAGACCAAATTTCACACCATTTCTGATGCCATGGCTGCTACAGATAACTGGTTTGAGGCACAACCGAAATCCTTCTTTTTGCAAGGCTTACAGAACTTGGAATACCGATGTAAGAAGCGTGTTGGCATCAGTGGAGAGGATGTGGAATAAATGGAAAGTTTCATCTTCCTATCTCGTTTCTTTCTGGGTAAAGCCAAAGACTTATCAGCAGCCCCTCGTAGTGGTATTTTCCTATACATAGGCGGCAATATTAAAGTAGTTATATTCTTGTACATAGGGGGCAGTATTATAGTAGTTCTAGTCTTGTACATAGGGGGCAGGATTATAGTAGATATATTCTTGTACGTAGGGGGCAGTATTATAGTAGTTATCTTCTTGTACATAGGGGCAGTATTATAGTAGTTCTATTCTTGTACATAGGGGGCAGTATTATAGTAGTTATATTCTTGTACATAGGGGCAGTATTATAGTAGTTATATTCTTGTACATAGGGGGCAGTATTATAGTAGTTATATTCTTGTAGATAGGGGGCAGTATTATAGTAGTTATATTCTTGTACATAGGGGGCAGTATTATAGTAGTTATATTCTTGTACATAGGGGCAGTATTATAGTAGTTATATTCTTGTACATAGGGGGCAGTATTATAGTAGTTATATTCTTGTACATAGGAGGCAGTATTATAGTAGTTATATTCTTGTACATAGGGGGTACTATTATAGTAGTTATATTCTTGTACATAAGAGCAGTATTATAGTAGTTATATTCTTGTACATAGGGGCAGTATTATAGTAGTTATATTCTTGTACATAGGAGGCAGTATTATAGTAGTTATATTCTTGTACATAGGGGGCAGTATTATAGTAGTTATATTCTTGTACATAGGGGCAGTATTATAGTAGTTATATTCTTGTACATAGGAGGCAGTATTATAGTAGTTATATTCTTGTACATAGGGGGCAGTATTGTAGTAGTTATATTCTTGTACATAGAGGGCAGTATTATAGTAGTTATATACTTGTACATAGGGGGCAGTATTATAGTAGTTATATTCTTATACATAGGAGGCAGTATTATAGTAGTTATATTCTTGTACATAGGGGGCACTATTATAGTAGTTATATTCTTGTACATAAGAGCAGTATTATAGTAGTTATATTCTTGTACATAGGGGCAGTATTATAGTAGTTATATTCTTGTACATAGGGGCAGTATTATAGTAGTTATATTCTTGTACATAGGAGGCAGTATTATAGTAGTTATATTCTTGTACATAGGGGGCAGTATTATAGTAGTTATATTCTTGTACATAGAGGGCAGTATTATAGTAGTTATATACTTGTACATAGGGGGCAGTATTATAGTAGTTATATTCTTATACATAGGAGGCAGTATTATAGTAGTTATATTCTTGTACATAGGGGCAGTATTATAGTAGTTATATTCTTGTACATAGGGGGCAATATTATAGTAGTTATATTCTTGTACATAGGGGCAGTATTATAGTAGTTATATTCTTGTACATAGGAGGCAGTATTATAGTAGTTATATTCTTGTACATAGGGGGCAGTATTATAGTAGTTATATTCTTGTACATAGAGGGCAGTATTATAGTAGTTATATACTTGTACATAGGGGGCAGTATTATAGTAGTTATATTCTTATACATAGGAGGCAGTATTATAGTAGTTATATTCTTGTACATAGGGGGCACTATTATAGTAGTTATATTCTTGTACATAAGAGCAGTATTATAGTAGTTATATTCTTGTACATAGGGGCAGTATTATAGTAGTTATATTCTTGTACATAGGGGCAGTATTATAGTAGTTATATTCTTGTACATAGGGGGCAGTATTATAGTAGTTATATTCTTGTACATAGGGATCAGTATTATAGTAGTTATATTCTTGTACATAGAGGGCAGTATTATAGTAGTTATATTCTTGTACATAGGGGGCAGTATTATAGTAGTTATATTCTTGTACATAGGGGGCAGTATTATAGTAGTTATATTCTTGTACATGGGGGGCAGTATTATAGTAGTTATATGCTTGTACATTAATTCACAGAAATATGCTGATACTAGAGGGCAGGTAAAAACACAACATATCCCTAAATATGCAGACAGACTGCTAAACAGAGGAGCAGATAGCAGATGTGCAGGGCACTGATGAGCAGCCACTCACACACCTTGCATTAGTACTTATTCCTGCACAATCCCATCTCCTGCCTACCATCTGGGCAGGAGACTCTGTGCTGTTGCTGCTTTGTTATTTTGGACCTTGGGCTTTTGGGGTTATTAGGGCAAGCAGTCTTATGGTGCATCATAGATAGCCACTTCAGCTAACCTCATCTAAACTTAGATAGCTACAGGTTAGGTTGGTAGCTATTTTAGCACCTGGGGCAACTATCAGAGACTAAACCTCACCTATACCTAGATAGCTAGCCATAGTACAGAGCAGTAGAGGTTCGCCCCGTGTGGGCATCTCATAGGCTTTATTGGGCTACTTTTGGTGTCCTTTTCTCATGACCAGTTCTGTTTCTGAAACCAATTTTGGTTCCTGATGAGTCCTACATGACGAAACGCGTAGAGCTTGTTATATAATACAATATATTCACAGAACAGAGCTACATGTATAACAGCCGTGGTGCTAAGAGTATACACAACTTTACCCGAATATCAGTACTCTATCGATGTGGCATCTGGCATATTACCATCGCAGTATCATAGATAGAGAACTATCACTGATGGGTATTAGTCCGATCGCGCTCTATAGTGACTTAAACTGACACACGTTTATCACTCTAAGGCCTCGGTCAGACGGGCATTTTTTTTCGTGCGATTTGCGCATATATAGAACCATTGCTTCGCAATGGGATCGGAAACATGGCCGCTTTTTATGTGGATGTCCAATAAATTATAGGACACGAGGATTTGCAGATCGCGCCTATCTGTGTTCTGCGATTCCTTGTGTTCTATATATGCGCTCAATGGGGCTGGCAGCAGCAGCGCCGGCCCCATTGAGAACATATACTTCAAAGATCATTCTCCTCTGCCATAGCTGTAACAGCTTTGGCAGAGAAGAACGATGTTCGCCCATTGAATTCAATGGAGCCGGCAATACAGCCGGCTCCATTGAAAGCAATGGGCTGGCGGCGAGCGCGGGATGAATTTGTGAGAAGGGCTTAAAAATATAAGCCCTTCCCTAAAAATCATCCTAAAATGTGTAAAAAAAAAATATATATATATATATATATATATATATATATATATATACTCACCTTGTCCCTGCAGCCGGAGTTCAGCAGCGGCTGGCCGGCAGTTCTCCTGAACTGCTCTGTGTAGCATTCACAATTTAAAATCCCAGCCTGCTGAATGGGCTGCCTCTGATTGGTCACAGCCCTCACCAATCAGAGGCAGCTCTCACTCACCCATTCATGAATTCATGAATGGGTGAGTGAGTGCTGCCTCTGATTGGCTGAGCGCAGGGACCAATCAGGGGCAGCTCCCAGCTGTCATTCAATAGCTAAGAGCTGCCCCTGATTGGTCCGAACAATCAGAGGCAGCCCATTCAGCAGGCGGGGATTTTAAATCCCCGCCTGCTGAATACTACACAGAGCATTTCAGGAGAACTGCCGGCCGACCGTGGCTGAACTCCGGCTGCAGGGACAAGGTGAGTAAATTTTTTTTTTTACACATTTTAGGATGATTTTCAGGGAAGGGCTTACATTTTTAAGCCCTTCCCGAAAATTCATCCCGCGCTCGCCGGCAGCCCATTGCTTTCAATGGAGCCAGCTGTATTGCCGGCTCCATTGAATTTCAATGGGCTGGACAGCGCTCCTTTGATCGGGCCCGTTTTGCCGAAAACGCTGCTAGCTGCAGATTTTTTGGCGAATCGTCGGTCCCGGTCACGAGATTTGCGGATGCGCATCCGACATGCGATCCGCAAATCACGGCAAAAAACGGTAGTCTGTCCGAGGCCTAAGGGCGCATTCAGATGATCGTATATTGGCTGGGTTTTCACGCCCGGCCGATATACGGCGTCCCCCTCTGCAGGGGGAGGAGGCTGGAAGAGCCGGAAGCAGTGCACTGAGCTCCCGCCTCCTCTCCACCCCCTCTGCGCCCCTCGCCACTATTTGCAATGGGAGGGGCAGGGCGTAGCTAAGTTTCCAGGCGTAGCTCCGCCCCTCCCCTTGCAAATAGTGGCTCTTCCATCTTCCTTCCCCCGCAGAGAGGGACGCCGTATATCGGCTGGGTGTGAATACCTGGTCGATATACGGTCGTCTGAATGCACCCTAATACTAATGCAAATGCACAGGATCGCTTGGCCCTGGGCGGGTCCATTGTGCATTGTCCATTGTCTATTTATGGACATTTCTTCAACACTGGCTTGTATCCTAAATTGGAGAAGTCTATTTGTTTGTGGTCTTTTCATGTTGGTCCCAATATAGGACCTTCTAATCATTAAATAAAGGTTACGTTTTTGGGGTCCCACCTGGTAATTACTTAATTCCTGCACAATAAAGCAGCCTACATAGTAGTGATAATTGTGTCGGTTTATATTTCCCTTTTCTGTGACTTTTTTCTTGTACGTAGATCCAGAAGTATTTGTAGTTTTTTATTGTAGTGACCCTTAAAGCCACGTGGGATTGATGGTTTTTGGGTCTCTGATTCTGGGGGTTTAGCCCCGATTTTTGCAGATGTTACATGTTTGTCATTATCATTGTACTCGGAGCTCACAGCTTATATTCGAGGGCTCCTATAACATATAGATCCCGGTGACCGCTGATTACTCCAGTCTGACCTTTATGCAATGTTTGGAATGGAGGTGTGAGGTGTTATATGAGGGCAGATTACAGGGTGTTGCATCGGAAGGGATGTCACCTCTGCAATAATAGATCACCTTCCATATAAAAATAATACTTGTAGACATAAGACGGTTTCTCCAGGATGTCCCAACAGATGGAAGATCGAGGAAAGATCATAGAAAGTACCTGCTTCCAGTGGCGCCGCCCCCCCTGCGGCACCCACAGCTAATAATAAGTTTATGAAATAGTGGGACTAAGGTTCATTGTTCGTTGTCCTATCTCCTGGGTTTTGCTCTGCTCACCACCATCCAAACCTCCTGGCCTTTTCCGCACTTGTAACTCACTGATAGAGATGCGGTAAGGCTGCTTTCACACAGGCAAGAAAATCGCAATGCGGCAGCGCTACAAATCCCATGTATGTAGAGCCCGTGCTTTCCAATCGAGTCTTTCACATTAGCCATATTTTGTAGGCTGCTACACTGAAAAAAAATTGCGGCAAGCTGAATATTGCCGCGATTTGCGCTGTTTTGTAGCCCATGTTTGCCTATGGAGCCTTACTTTCTATTACATCGTATCGCGTGAAAAAGCAGTTTTCATGCGGTGCGTTGCAACTTTTACAGTAGGAAGTTCTACTCTATCCTCTAGAAAAAACCCTAGCTACCGTATATACCGGCGTATAAGGCGACGGGGCGTATAAGACGACCCCCCAACTTTCACCTTATACGCCGGTAATACAGTGGAGAAAAAAAAAATCATTACTCACCTCCCCCGGTGTTCTGTCGCGCTCCGGCAGGATGTCACTCGCTCCTCGTCCCCGCCGCAGCATTGCTTTCTGAATGCGGGGCTTGAAATCCCCGCCTCCAGAATGCTAATACACACGCCGTCAGCCAGTTACAGCCATTCAATGACATCATTGAATGGCTGTGATTGGCTAAAACACACGTGGCTTCAGCCAATCACACTATTCAATGACATCATTGAATGGGTGTGATTGCTAACACACGTGCGCCTTCAGCCAATCACAGCCATTCAATGATGTCATTGAATGGCTGTAACTGGCTGACGGCGTGTGTATTAGCATTCTGGAGGCGGGGATTTCAAGCCCCGCATTTAGAAAGCAATGCTGCGCCGGGGACGAGGAGCGAGCGACATCCTGCCGGAGCGCGACAGAACGCCGGGGGAGGTGAGTAATGATTTTTTTTTTTTACACTTTTTTTTGTTTAATTACCGGCGTATAAGACGACCCCCGACTTCAGAGCAGATTTTTCGGGGTTCAAAAGTTGTCTTATACGCCGGTATATACGGTACATAAAAAAAAGCAAAAACACAATTCATTACCAAACAGACGCTGTCCGCTCCACCGAACTTCTCCTCCGAAGCTCCAACACTTGTCTGCAGTCTCATCTCTGTGGCTCAGCCAATTACCGCAGAATCATTGAACCAATCACAGCCATCACATTGAATGACTGTGATTGGCTCAACAAGTGCTGCAGTAATTGGCTGAGTCATGATGCTCGAGAACCAATCAGAGCAAGCATTCCCTGGAGGCGGGATTTATGAGCCCCCTGAGCAGGAAGCGCTGGCTGAAGACTACAAACAAGTGTCACGGAACTATCAAAGAAGAAGTGTGATGGAGCAGAAAGCGCCATTTAGGTAATCTGTTGCGTTTTAATTTTTTTTTATTGCAACTAGGGATTATTTTCGGGATAGGGCTTATATTTCAAGCCTTCACATAAATCCCAGTGAAAGAGCGCTACAAAGTCGCGCGAGTTTGTAGTGCCACGCTCAACTTTATAGCGACACAAAATCACGATATCGCATAGAACATAGATGAGATATTGCTGGGATTGTCTCGCAGCGATATCGCTGTCACACGTGTGAAAGAAGCTTAGCAGAACAGAGACTACAAGGATTTTCAGATTTACTATAGCCCAGCTTTCCCAGGAACGGATAGAACAACTTACAGCTGGATGTTAAAATGTAACCAGCGCTGAGAGCGATCGATCAGCCAATAGTGGAGGAGCCGCAGGTTTAGACGTTGTTTGCTCTGCAGCAGCGAGCCGGATGACGGAGGGAAACGGTCAGTAACGCCTGTAAATTGGACTGCTATGAAGTTCTGAGAGACCCAACTTTCCCATATTCTCGTAAACTCCGGGTCATTAAATGGTGTAACTGTTTAGAGATACAACTTATCTTGAAGCTCAGAATGCGACGATTTCTTCTCGCCATACCTTTTTTATTTTTCCATTGCGGTATGACTGCGTGACTGTTGTATGACAGCTGTGGGGGGTTTTTGTACTAGTTTTGGGGAATATAGCGAGCGTTGTACAAGTTTTACTCATTTTCTTTGGAGAACAAACGTCTCAATCCGGCATTTTTTTTCTAACAGTGTTAATCGTGCACCAAAAATGACCTGATAAACTGCTGGTTCCGTGCGAACTGCTACCGCGCTCGTGTATGTGCGCTGCCCCGCATGTGCCAAAAATGCCTTACATCACTCCATTACAGTTGCGACCCTCCGGCACAATGGAGAACCTCACATCACACTTGCGTGCGCGCCGTGCGGTGATGTTTTCAGGCCCCATTGAAAACAATGGGCGACGCGTTCCAAGAGCGTGCCCCAAAAAAAGGGCATGCGGCGCAATGCGGGGAAAGAATAATCGCTCATGTAGAAGACCCTTTCAAAAGAATGGGGTTTATATTCACACGTCTCGCATCGCACAAATCTCGAGCGATATTCACAGCCGTGTGATAGGGTTGTCTGAGATTAGGAGGAAGGATCTGGTTTATTTCAGCAGAAGCAGCACCACCCTCGTCCATGGCTGCGTTCGGTACTGCAGCTTTAAAAGATTGGCGCCATTTCTTAAAGAGCAGATCCTCTTTGTGATCCCAGACTTCCCCGCTGACCCTCAGAGAACTCCTCCTGGCTCTGTGAGCAATGAATGCAGTAAAACACTATAACAGTGACCCGCCATATTATACCTGATTGTGTAATTCTTGTTCCATCACACTACAAGCAGTCCCATAATGCCATCTTATATATGCCTGCGGTATTATGCCTGCACCAGATGAGATTACTCTCAGCTCCGGAGAATTGTACCGCTCGCGGTTTGCAGATAGCGCCAGTGATTATTGATCATATTTATGTACAATGATGAGAAAGCTACATTACCCTTATAGCGCCTGATGATGATTGGCTCGCTACATGCAGCATACAGAAGGGTATTGCTTACTAATATCCTTTACTCCACATTAGCAGATCACTGACTGTGAAGAGACGCGGCTTGTGGGATTGAGATTACAGTAGATATGTACAATATGCAGTGTACAGAAATGATGCCGCAATATTGTACACATAAATAATACTGCCATTTAGTATGCATATCTGATAGCACCCCACTGTACACATAAATAATACTGCCATATAGTACGCATATCTGATAGCACCACACTGTACACATAAATAATACTGCCATATAGTACACATAACTAATAACACCACACTTTGCACATAAATAACACCGCATACTATATATATATATATAACTGACAGGACCACACTGTAGATATAAATAACACTGAAATACTGTACACATATCCGATAGCACCACACTGTAGTGTACACATAAATAACACTGCCATACAGTACATATATCTGATAGCACCATACTATACACACAAATAACACTGCCATGCTATAGACATAACTGACACTGCCATTCTGTTCACATAAATAATAATACCACACTGTACAGATAAATAACAATGGCATACTGTGTACATGTATGTCTACTGTATGGTGCTATCAGTTATGTGTACAGTATGGCAGTATTATTTATGTGTACAGTGTGGTGTTATCAGTTACTGTATATGTACAATGGGAGTTATTACACTGTCCTAATGCACACATAACTAAAGTACAACTAAATAGTGCCGCTATATGTTGTAAATAAGGCCTTAAACAGATTAATGTGTTACGCCGCGATTTTGTGTGAAGGAAAATATAATTGCGTGTGTACAGCGTTTATAATACGCCCATAGAGAACAATAGGCTCTATCACGTGTAATACGCGGTAAGATAGAACAGGCTGCGTCCTTTTTTACACACGTATGATACGGAATGTATGGACACAAGTGTGAATGGATCAATGAAAATCAATGTACGTTCATTGACTCCATTCACCGCGTACACCGCACATGTAATATGCTGTTAAATTACACTCGGGTGAGTCCGCCCTGAAGATAAACGTTCACTTTCATTATGGCGCACTTTTAATTTGTATGACATCATCATTTACTGATTCGCATATCGGTGTGATGAGTTAGTAGCGGTTTAGGATGATAGGGAGGACTCGGCTGGATTTTCATACTTTTCATGGATTTATGTGTAGGATGTTGGCTGCCACCTAGTGGCTCTTTTTAGACTTGCAGCTCTCTGTTCTACTCAACGCTTCAGTTTTTGCTGATGCCCATAAGTGCATGAATGGCTGTAACTATAGATGTTGGGTCTGGGGGGCCGAGGGGATCCACTCAGATGACCTTCTGAAGTGGAGCGGGTACAATGCCCGGAGGTGGGAAGTCCAGGAAGTGAAATACCCCACGGTAATGCGACAGGATGTACAGTTACATAGTGTGGATGGTGCGGGCTCAGAGGTGAAGCCGTGCTATCCTGTGACTGACAGCCGTCCTCCCACTGCAACAGCGGGGATCGGTGAGAACACCAATGCCTTCCAAAAAATGGTACCAATTAACAATTAAAATCACAGCTCATCACACAAAAAACAAGCCTCCGGCGGCCATGTTGGCGGCGCAGTACTAAAGTCATGACTTTGGAAAAGTGGAAATGAACAGCGACGTAGTTTTCTCACAATCGCAGTCAAAAATCGCAGGTTTACGAGCGTGCTATCGGTCCAAGTGTCTCGGCGCCGTCTTGCACTCGTCATGTAAATGAGCCCTAATATGAAGGATCCCGGTCGCTGTCACTCGTGAGGCCGACCACCTCTAACGGCGAGGGATGTCCGCACACGTCCGTCTTTTGGAGAGGGCTTCCGTCAGACATGATTGTGCGCCCTGATTGTCCCACGGTCACATTCTTTGCAGCGTTCCTGTATGTTTCTTTGTATCCTTTCTTCAGCAGTATGATGGCACACGTTGGCGCCATTACTCCGGCGCACTGCCTATGGGGATATTACTCTGCAGCACTGATGCTCTCGCCTCCTCTTGCAGCTTCCTCCGGGTTCTGCGGCGGCTGTGAATCCAGATTCACTTTCTGCTTGTATGACCGCTATTTGGCTGCACTCCACAGGAAGCTCCGCCTGCTGGGCAACCTCTTTCACCTGCAGCCATCAAAGACATAGAGGGGTTACTGCACTCAAAGGGGAGGAGTCATCAGAAGGTTATATAAAGCCTAACACTAGATTGTCACCTCCTGATCTGTAGAGAACGCTTTGCAGCAGCCATCTCACTAATATCACAGGCAGGATTACACTGACAGGTGGGATCTATAGGGAGATAACACAGGATTCACCATTCATAATAGGTAATATCACAGCTCACCTCCTCTACCTCCCTGCACAATGACCTCTGCACAACTCACAGAGCATGTCTAGAACCAGGGGCACAACTGAAGGCTCAGGGGCATAGGTGCAAAAGCTCAGGTACAGGCATACAGTGATATGAACCATGCTGGTATCACCTGAGTATCTCCTGTGTATAATTATATATGAACAGCTGGTATAAGTTATATATCTCCTGTATGTAGTGATATGGAGCATGCTGGTATAACCTGGGCATCTCCTGTATATAATTATATATGTACAGCTGGTATAAGTTATACATCCTGTATATAGTGATATGGACCATGCTGGTATAACCTAGGTATCTCCTATATATAATCATATATGTACAGCTGGTATAAGTTATACATCTCCTGCATATAGTGATATGGACCATGCTGGTATAACCTGGGTATCTCCTGTATATAATTATATATGTACAGCTGGTATAAGTTATACATCTCCTGTATATAATGATATGGACCATGCTGGTATAACCTGGGTATCTCCTGTATATAATTATGTATGTACTGCTGGTATAAGATATACATCTCCTGTATATAGTGATATGGAGCATGCTGGTATAGCCTGGGTATCTCCTGTATATAATTATGTATGTACAGCTAATAAAAGTTATACATCTCCTGTATATAGTGATATGGAGCATGCTGGTATAACCTGGGGATCTCCTGTATATAATTATATATGTACAGCTAATATAAGTTATACATCTCCTGTATATAGTGATATGGAGCATGCTGGTATAACCTGGGTATCTCCTGTATATAATTATATATGTACAGCTGGTATAAGTTATACATCCTGTATATAGTGATATGGAGCATGCTGGTATAACCTGGGTATCTCCTATATATAATGATATATGTACAGCTGGTACAAGTTATACACCTCCTGTATACAGTGATATGGAGCATGCTGGTATAACCTGGGTATCTCCTGTAAATGATTATATATATACAGCTGGTATACGTTATACATCTGCTGTATATAGTGATATAGACCATGCTGGTATAACCTGGGAATCTCCTGTATATAATTATATATGTACAGCTGGTATAAGTTATACACCTCCTGTATACAGTGATATGGAGCATGCTGGTATAACCTGGGTATCTCCTGTATATGATTATATATATACAGCTGGTATACGTTATACATCTGCTGTATATAGTGATATGGAGCATGCTGGTATAACCTGGGTATCTCCTGTATGTAATTATATATGTACAGCTGGTATAAGTTATACATCTGCTGTATATAGTGATATGGAGCATGCTGGTATAACCTGGGTATCTCCTGCATATAATTATATATGTACAGCTGGTATAAGTTATACATCTTCTGTATATAGTTATATGGGGCATGTTGGTATAACCTGGGCTTCTCCTGTATATAATTATGTATGTACAGCTAATATAAGTTATATGGCTCCTGTATATAATGGTATGGAGCATGCTGGTATAACCTGGGTATCGCCTGTATATAATTATATATGTACAGCTGGTATAAGTTATACATCTCCTGTATATAGTGATATAGACCATGCTGGTATCACCTGAGTATCTCCTGTGTATAATTATATATGAACAGCTGGTATAAGTTATATATCTCCTGTATGTAGTGATATGGAGCATGCTGGTATAACCTGGGCATCTCCTGTATATAATTATATATGTACAGCTGGTATAAGTTATACATCCTGTATATAGTGATATGGACCATGCTGGTATAACCTAGGTATCTCCCGTATGTAATTATATATGTACAGCTGGTATAAGTTATACATCTGCTGTATATAGTGATATGGAGCATGCTGGTATAACCTGGGTATCTCCTGCATATAGTTATATATGTACAGCTGGTATAAGTTATACATCTTCTGTATATAGTTATATGGGGCATGTTGGTATAACCTGGGCTTCTCCTGTATATAATTATGTATGTACAGCTAATATAAGTTATATGGCTCCTGTATATAATGGTATGGAGCATGCTGGTATAACCTGGGTATCGCCTGTATATAATTATATATGTACAGCTAATATAAGTTATACATCTCCTGTATATAGTGATATGGAGCATGCTGGTATAACCTGGGTATCTCCTGTATATAAGTGTATATGTACAGCTGGTATAAGTTATACATCTGCTGTATATAATGGTATGGAGCATGCTGGTATAACCTGGGTATCTCATGTATATAATATATGTACAGCTGGTATAAGTTATATATCTCCTATATATAGTGATATAGACCATGCTGGTATAACCTGGGAATCTCCTGTATATAATTATATGTGTACAGCTGGTATAAGTTATACATCTGCTGTATATAGTGATATGGAGCATGCTGGTATAACCTGGGTATCTCCTGTATATAATTATATATATACAGCTGGTATACGTTATACATCTGCTGTATATAATGGTATGCAGCATGCTGGTACAACCTGGGTATCTCATGTATATAATGATATAGGTACAGCTGGTATAAGTTATATATCTCCTATATATAGTGATATAGACCATGCTGGTATAACCTGGGAATCTCCTGTATATAATTATATATGTACAGCTGGTATAAGTTATACATCTTCTGTATACAGTTATATGGAGCATGTTGGTATAACCTGGGTATCTCCTGTATATAATTATATATGTACAGCTGGTATAAGTTATACATCTGCTGTATATAGTGATATGGAGCACGCTGGTATAACCTGGGTATCTCCTGCATATAATTATATGTGTACAGCTGGTATAAGTTATACATCTTCTGTATACAGTTATATGGAGCATGTTGGTATAACCTGGGTATCTCCTGTATATAATTATTTATGTACAGCTGGTATAAGTTATACATCTCCTGTATATAATGGTATGGAGCATGCTGGTTTAACCTGGGTATCTCATGTATATAATCATATATATACAGCTGGTATAAGTTATATATCTCCTATATATAGTGATATAGACCATGCTGGTATAACCTGGGAATCTCCTGTATATAATTATATATGTACAGCTGGTATAAGTTATACATCTGCTGTATATAGTGATATGGAGCATGCTGGTATAACCTGGGTATCTCCTGTATATAATTATATATGTACAGCTGGTTTACGTTATACATCTGCTGTATATAGTGATATGGAGCATGCTGGTATAACCTGGGTATCTCCTGTATATAATTATATATGTACAGCTGGTATAAGTTATACATCTCCTCTATATAGTGATATGGAGCATGCTGGTATAACCTGGGTATTTCCTGTATATAATTATACATATACACCTGGTATAAGGTATACATCTGCTGTATATAGTGATATGGAGCACGCTGGTATAACCTGGGTATCTCCTGCATATAATTATATGTGTACAGCTGGTATAAGTTATACATCTTCTTTATACAGTTATATGGAGCATGTTGGTATAACCTGGGTATCTCCTGTATATAATTATTTATGTACAGCTAATAAGAGTTATATGGCTCCTGTATATAGTGATATGGAGCATGCTGGTATAAGCTGGGTATCGCCTGTATATAATTATATATGTACAGCTAATATAAGTTATATGTCTCCTGTATATAGTGATATGGAGCATGCCGGTATAACCTGGGTATCTCCTGTATATAATAATATATGTACAGCTGGTATGAGTTATACATCTCCTGTATATAGTAATATGGAGCATGGTGGTATAACCTGGGTATTTCCTGTATATAATTATACATATACACCTGGTATAAGTTATACATCTCCTATATATAGTGATACGGAACATGCTGGTATAACCTGGGTATTTCTTGTATATAATTATATGTATAGCTGGTATTACTCATACCAGCTATACATATATGGTTATACACAGTACATACTGTCAGCATGGTCCGCTAACTCTGCTCACCTCCTTCACTCCCTGACACTGTCGGTGCACCGCCAGCCAGACCAATCACAAGTACAGTTTCTCAGGGAAAGGGAGGACCATGTGGGAGGGGAGTCTGCAGCCTGCAATTGACTGCTAACTCCACGGGTAATGGCCCTCCCATCCTTGAGTGCCACCCACAGCCAGCCAGTGAGCCGCGGCAGTGACACAGTATATGGCGGGGGCCCCTGTCTAAAAGAGTCACTGGGTCCCTTTTTGTCCATTATGTGAATGGCCCATAAAGCTGCTGTAAAGCATATCTCTAAATGCTGTTAAATGCAGCTCAGACAAGATGGCCGCCTCTATAGTCAAGTCTGGATCGCAAAATAAACAATTTTACAATCAGAATATAAAAACTATTAGAAAAATGGGAAATGTTTCTCTAACGGGTTTTCATTAATACAAAGTAAAATGTTTGTGACATAGTCCCTATAACCCCTTAATGCCACAGCATGTAAGTTTACATCCTGGCTGGCTGGTACTTAACCCCTTCAGTGGCATGCCCGGAAATCTTCAGTGACAAGCTCCACTGCCCATAGTAGTATAGCCCGGGCTATGTTTCACTATGGGACCTGCAGAGCACATTGCCATAGCAGTGGCAGTGTTCTCTGCTGCACAGACCCACACAGAGCAGTGCAGGACTTTAGAAATAGAAGCAGGAAGATATTACTATTCTGTGGCAATTTCCCGCTTCTTTTTTTAAACTCCTGCACTGCTTTGTTTACAGGTTGCCACGGAGACATTGGCTTGTCAGAAGCTGGTGGATGGTCCCTGTGGCAGAGAGAGCTGATGCTTGGCTGTCAAAGGATAGCCAGGCACCAGCTCTTACACAGCAGAGAATGGAGGAAGCCTCTGATCTCTGCTGTTTAACCCTTTACATGCCATTGTCTATGCGACCGCAGCATGTAAAGGGCTGTCACCATCGGACTCCCGGAATGTTATCAGGAGGTCCTGATGAGTCTCTGTGGCACCCAAAAGCTTAAATATAGCCTCCCGGTCTGCCAGCTGGCTATGACGCTCAGACTCTGTCTGAGTGTCATAGCCTGTCTAATACCCTGCTATGCCTCAGCATAGAAGAATAGCAGCATAGAAGAGTGTTAGAAGAATTTTTTTTTAAAGTATTATGCAAGTCCCCTAATAGGACAAAAAATTTTTAAAAGTTAATAAAGTTAAAAAATTATAAAAAAATAAAAACGCCAAAACCCCACCGTTCTCCTTTTGCTTTGTAAAAAATGTAAAATTAAAAACAAAATTAGACGTGTGGTATCCCTGCGTTCATAATGACCCAGAGAAGGAAGTTAGGACATTATTTAACCCCTTATTGAAGCGGCCTCTTTTTTTTCCCTCCCCCCTTTTAAAAAATCGTATCTCCTTTATTTATCCATCGACGTCCCTGTATAAGGGCTTTTTTTTTTTTTTGTGGGACGACTTGTAGTTTTCAATAGTGCTATTTAATGTACCATACAATGGACTGAAAAGCTTTAAAAAAAACTCTAAGTGGAGTAAAATGAAAAAAAAAACAACATTCCGCCATCTTTCAGTGCGTTTTGTTTCTACGGCGCACAAAGTGCAACAAAAATGACCTGATAACTTTATTCTGTGGGTCAGTACGATTACTGTGATCCCAAACTTGTATAGTTTTTTATTTTTTGCTGCAGTATTTGTATTTTTTTTCAAAGACAGTTTACGTTAGTACCAATTCGGAATACATACGACTTTTTGATAGCTTTTTATTGCATTTTTTCTGGGAAACAGGGTGACTGAAAAAGTGCATTTTTGGCATTCTTTAATTTTTTCTTCGGACGACGTTCACCGTGGGGGGTAAATAATGTGCTACTTTGATAGATCAGACTTTTACAAATGCGACGATACCAAACATGTAATTTTTTTTTATGATTTAGATTTACTTTTTTACAATTAATAAAACTTTATTGAATTATTTATTTTAAGCCCCCCTGGGGGACCACAACTAGCGATGCTTTGATCGCTCCTGCAGTATGACATAATGTTATATGATTGCAGTTATTGCCAGCGGGTGTCAGCTGTAAAACCACAATCTCTCTTCATACATACCCCAACGCTGCAGTATATAAATATACGTTCTGGAGCGGGAAGGGGGTAATCTGCAGGGTGCACAGCATGGGGAAAAAAATTTAAAATGTGCCAAAAATAGCTAATTTAGGCTATCTCACCATACAAAAAATGGAATAGAAAGTGATCAAAATGCTGCAAGGATCCACAAATGCTGCTAATAAAACATACAACTCATCCCTCAAAATAAAAACCCTCACAGCTCTGTTAGTAAAAAAAAAAAAATAAACTTTTCACAGAGGCAGAAAGAATCCCAAATTTTCTTTACTTCAAATGCCCTTCACAGTAAGGATTAATTTAAAACATGCAAGCTTTACTAAAGAAATTTAAAAATAGAGACACTAATGGGCAACAAACATAAATTGAATTCCGATATCACACTGGATAGGGAAACACAAAGAATATGTTTCACACAGAACAACATTTGTGTGTTATAGATACTGTTGGTCGTATGTGTATGTTTAATTATATACACAACGATATAGTTCCAAAAAACTATGTTTCTAGATTGTACAGTTCTCCATCAAACGCATAATAGCTAACGGAAATGCATTAATGTCTCAAATTCCTCATAGAGCTGAATTGCTTCTTAAAGGGGTTGTCCCGCAAAAGCAAGTGGGTCTATACACTTCTGTAAGGCCATATTAATGCACTTTGTAATGTACATTGTGCATTAATTATGAGCCATACAGAAGTTATTCACTTACCTGCTCCGTTGCTAGCATCCTCGTCTCCATGGTGCTGTCTAATTTCAGCGTCTAATCGCCCGATTAGACGCGCTTGCGCAGTCCGGTCTTCTCCCTTTCGAATGGGGCCGCTCGTGCCGGAGAGCGGCTCCTTGTAGCTCCGCCCCGTCATGTGCCGATTCCAGCCAATCAGGAGGCTGGAATCGGCAATGGAGCGCACAGAGCCCACGGTGCACCATGGGAGAAGACCCGCGGTGCATCGTGGGTGAAGATCCCGGCAGCCATCTTACTAAGGTAAGTAAGAAGTCGCGGGAGCACGGGGATTCGGGTAAGTACTGGACGTTTTTTTATTTTTACCCCTGCATTGGGTTTGTCTTGCGCCGAACGGGGGGGCTATTGAAAAAAAAAAAAAACGTTTCGGCGCGGGACAACCCCTTTAAGGCTCTAGAGAAAAGCATAATAGCTCTTTGACAAAAATGCATTGACCTTTCTGATATGGATTACTGTAGGATCAATTGTGATAGCAAAGTTTCCTCCTCAGAGCGAAAACTCTTATTAAAGTTATACTTGACTTTGAATCACTGTTATGTTTTTGACTCAAGTATTATATATTTATTTTAACTCTATTTTTAAATTTCCTTAATAAAGCTTGCATGTTTTAAATTAATCCTTACTGTGAATGGCAGTAAAAAAAAAATAAAATGCTAGAGGTCTTTGAATGCAGCAATAAAAAAAAATAATCTTTTTTTTTTTTTTTAACTGTGAAAAAGTAGTGAACAAGAAAAACTGGCCTGTAGGGTGGATTCAGACGACCGTATATCGGCTCGGTTTTCATGCCGAGCCGATATACGTCGTCCTCATCTGCAGCAGGGGAGGATGGAAGAGCCAGGAGCAGGAACTGAGCTCCCGCCCCTCTTTGCTTCCTCTCCGTCCCTCTGCACTATTTGCAATGAAAAGAGGTGGGACGGGGGGGGGGGGGCTAAGTTCTGAGGATTAGCCCCGCCCCCATCCCACCTCTCCCCATTGCAAATAGTGCAGAGGGGCGGAGAGGGGGTGGGAGCTCAGTTCCTGCTCCTGACTCTTCCAGGCTCCCCCCCTGCAGAGAGAGACGACGTATATCGGCTTGGCTTGAAAACCGAGCCGATATACGGTCGTCTGAATCCAGCCGTAGAATTACTTTAATACATTATTTATACTGCTCAGAGAATGCAGGGAAAAATAAAAATAAAAAACATACCAGAATTACAGATTTTGTTAGTCTTGCCCCTAGAAAAAATGGAATAAAAGTGATCAAAATTTTACATGTTCCTAAAAATTTGATAAATGAAGACTGGAGTTCATCCCGCAATAAACACAGCTTTCTAGAGCTCTGGCAATGGAAAATAACATTAATACGGCTCTTGGACCGGGGCGATACAAAAGCAAACCTTTAAGAAAAAAAATGTTTAAAATGTACAAAAATAGCAAAACATAAAAAAACTGTATAAACTCGGTATCGCCGGAATCGTGTGACTCAGAGAATATCGTTATCACACTATTTATTCTGCACGCTGAACGCTGTAAAAGTGAAATCCAAAAAACAAATGGCAGAATTTCTTTTTTTCCCCCTAATCCTCCTACAAATTTTTTTTACAAAAGTTATGAAATCCATTATATATACCCAAAAATGATGCCATGAAAAACACAACTTGTCCCGCAAAAAACAAGCCCTCATATGGCCATGTCAATGGAGAAATGAAAAAGTTATGGCTCTTGGAACGCTACTGCAAAATTAGTTGAAATTAAATAATTGGCCCATTTAAAAAACCTGCCCTGGTGGGTCTGACAGGGGGGTAAGAAACCCGCCGCTGAAGGGGTTAAAGAACCTGCCCTGGTGGGTCTGACAGAGGGGTAAGAAACCCGCCACTGAAGGGGTTAAAGAACCTGCCCTGGTGGGTCTGACAGGGGGGTAAGAAACCCGCCGCTGAAGGGGTTAAAGAACCTGCCCTGGTGGGTCTGACAGGGGGGTAAGAAACCCGCCGCTGAAGGGGTTAAAGAACCTGCCCTGGTGGGTCTGACAGGGGGGTAAGAAACCCGCCACTGAAGGGGTTAAAGAACCTGCCCTAGTGGGTCTGACAGGGGGGTAAGAAACCCGCCGCTGAAGGGGTTAAAGAACCTGCCCTGGTGGGTCTGACAGGGGGGTAAGAAACTCGCCACTGAAGGGGTTAAAGAACCTGCCCTGGTGGGTCTGACAGGGGGGTAAGAAACCCGCCGCTAAAGGGGTTAAAGAACCTGCCCTGGTGGGTCTGACAGGGGGGTAAGAAACCCGCCACTGAAGGGGTCAAAGAACCTGCCCTGGTGGGTATGACAGGGTGGTAAGAAACCCGCCACTGAAGGGGTTAAAGAAGCTGCCCTGGTGGGTCTGACAGGGGAGTAAGAAACCCGCCGCTGAAGGGGTTAAAGAACCTGCCCTGGTGGGTCTGACAGGGGAGTAAGAAACCCGCCGCTGAAGGGGTTAAAGAACCTGCCCTGGTGGGTCTGACAGGGAGGTAAGAAACCCGCCACTCAAGGGGTTAAAGAACCTGCCCTGGTGGGTCTGACAGGGGGGTAAGAAACCCGCCACTCAAGGTGTTAAAGAACCTGCCCTGGTGGGTTTAAAAGGGGGTAAGAAACCCGCCACTCAAGCGGTTAAAGAACCTGCCCTGGTGGGTCTGACAGGGGGGTAAGAAACCCGCCGCTGAAGGGGTTAAAGAACCTGCCCTGGTGGGTCTGACAGGGAGGTAAGAAACCCGCCACTCAAGGTGTTAAAGAACCTGCCCTGGTGGGTCTGACAGGGAGGTAAGAAACCCGCCACTCAAGCGGTTAAAGAACCTGCCCTGGTGGGTCTGACAGGGGGGTAAGAAACCCACCACTCTAGGGGTTAAAGAACCTGCCCTGGTGGGTCTGACAGGGGGGGTAAGAAACCCACCACTGAAGGGGTTAAAGAACCTGCCCTGGTGGGTCTGACAGGGGGGTAAGAAACCCGCCACTGAAGGGGTTAAAGAACCTGCCCTGGTGGGTCTGACAGGGGGGTAAGAAACCCGCCACTGAAGGGGTTAAAGAACCTGCCCTGGTGGGTCTGACAGGGGGGTAAGAAACCCGCCACTCAAGGGGTTAAAGAACCTGCCCTGGTGGGTCTAACAGGGGGGTAAGAAACCCGCCACTCAAGGGGTTAAAGAACCTGCCCTGGTGGGTCTGACAGGGGGGTAAGAAACCCGCCACTCAAGGGGTTAAAGAACCTGCCCTGGTGGGTCTGACAGGGGGGTAAGAAACCCGCCACTCAAGGGGTTAATGCAAAAAGACGTAAACTTACGTCCTATGAATGGTGCGGGTTGAGAAGTGATCCCGCGCCATCCCAGAGTGGAAGCCAGCTGCGTCTGACAGCTGGCCTCCCATTGCAACAGCAGGGATCCATGAGCACACCGATCACCGCTGTTAACCCCTTACAGTTTTCAACTGCAACTAAAAACTGCATTAAAGCAACACATGCGGTTTAAAAAAATGCATGTGTTGTTAAAAACTGCATACGGTTTTTAACATTATATGCAGTTTGAAAAAAAAAAACAGCTTGCTTAATTTATGTAGCTTTTAATCGTGGAACAGCCGCAAGTGAAAGTCGCAACAGAAAAAGTCACGTGCGAATGGAGCCTGACAAGCCTGATGCTAAAACTGAAACAAGTCAAGAGTGTTCTTCTACCTGTTGCTTCCTCCTTGGCCCCCTGGCACTAGGGGCCCCTCCTTATTCTTTTAAGATGGCCACAGCTCTGGTAGCCAAATGCGGCAAGCAGCTATGTAACTGCTCACATGAGCAACGCTGGCCAATCGGAGCAGTGTGTAATATCTTAGACCACCAATATACCCCCGGCACTCAGCGTGCAGCGGCTCAGGCTGCATTTACACGAGCGAGTGCAGCGCTGGTCCGAGAAATGGAACCGATATCTTAATCGGAAAACTGCAATTTTCACACACATTTTTAACATTTTTCCCACCCCCTCCCATTGCAAATAGTGGGGAGGGGCGAAGAGAGGGTGGAGAGGGTGGAGAGGGGTCGGGAGCTCATGCACTGCTCATGCCCCGTCTCCTCCCCCTGCAAAAAAAAGAGACAGCGTATTTCGGCTAGGCATGAAAACCCGTCCGATATACGCACGTCGGAATAAGCCCCTAGTCAAAGAATCATCGCAGACATCTTCGAGGAATGAAGAAGAGCCCCAGGAACAAGTAACTCAGCGGCCACAACGGGAGTAAGGGCGGCACCGGGGAATATGGCCTCTCCCTCCAATGTCAGAACAAACCCGTGATGCTAGAGGGTTTCTTTAATTTAATGGGGTTGTACCACAATTGCAAGTTATTCCCAATCGTCAGAATACTCATCGGATGGGAGATAACATGCGGATTGGTGGGGGTCTCACCGCTGAGATCCTTGCTGATTGGTGGGGTCTCAACGCTGAGATCCTTGCTGATTGGTGGGGTCTCACCGCTGAGATCCTTGCTGATTGGTGGGGGTCTCACCGCTGAGATCCTTGCTGATTGGTGGAGTCTCACTGCTGAGATCCTTGCTGATTGGTGGAGTCTCACTGCTGAGATCCTTGCTGATTGGTAGAATCTCACTGCTGAGATCCTTGCTGATTGGTGGGGTCTCACTGCTGAGATCCTTGCTGATTGGTGGGGTCTCACTGCTGAGATCCCTGCTGATAGGGGAAATTGTAATTGTGGTACAACCCCTTTAAGGGTCTGATCTGAATTCATTTTAGGGTTAAGTCTGTGGCCTGAAGTATTGTACGGGGCGTGGTGTGGAATCTGAATTAATTTTCAGGTCTAGTTCAGTGTCTATAGATTTCCAAAGGGGTACAAATTTAGTTAAAAGTGTTGTCCAGTTGTAAAAGTATTGGTGACCTATCCAAACCCCAAGATCCCTCCCATATCAACTGTTTACTGGGTCAGTGTGTTTGTGCATGTCTGCAAGAAGCAGACAGCTCCATTACCACTGCAGTGGCCAGGTTTGGTATTGCAGGTCAAGTTACCATACGTTTCAATGTGCCTGCAATACCAATGCTGGCCACTGCAGTAAGAACGCAGCTACTTGCTTCATGCACAAATCAGTGCATAAACGTGTCAAACAGTATATTAGAGGGGGCCAACGCCTGCCAATCTACTATTGATAGTGTCTCCTAAAGATGGGCCATCAATAGTTTGTAACTGGACAACCCCTTTAAGATCGAAATGTACATGCAAAGAGGAAGGAGGGCACACTGAATATTTACACAGGTGAAGGAAAGTCTAGGTATGGCTCCAATGTCTCATCATCTTTCCTGAGGCAATATAATACAATAACCAAGACTGTCTCAGTACACAACTACAAGGTGAAGGAAGTGATCAAGCAAGATCCTGCCCTCTGATCTTAGATCATTGATCAACTGCGAGATACTAGAATCTGGAATTTCTGGATTATCCTGTAGACGACGGAAGGAGTCTCAATTGATAGATTGCCAGAAAAATCATCTAAGTGAGTGGCATTTTTGGGGAGGTCATCAACTGCAAAGTCTTAGGGACTCTTCAAGGCTATTAATATGGT
This sequence comes from Eleutherodactylus coqui, assembly GCF_035609145.1. Taxonomy (NCBI): domain Eukaryota; kingdom Metazoa; phylum Chordata; class Amphibia; order Anura; family Eleutherodactylidae; genus Eleutherodactylus; species Eleutherodactylus coqui. The sequence continues at coordinate 524,749,737 of NC_089837.1, read as the reverse complement.
GGTAAGTAGGGGTGTAGCTATAAGTAACGGTCACACCCAGAGTCTGGAGCCTGAGGTTAATTCTGCTCCCCTGCAGTTCGATGTTCCCTACCGTTACACTACCAATACTCTGCAATGCCCAATGGTCCATGCCATCTACAATTCGTCAGGTTCTTGGACAATCATGATACATATACTACAAGCATAATAAAGCACTTTATATAATAACAATAGCAATATATAATAACATTACATCAGTTCGTAGATAGCTCCCACCCATTTTAAGAGCTGCTTGGCCTTAACCTGAACCTCCAAACCATAAAGTACAAAATTGGGTCGATGCAGCTGTTGACGCTGGCCAATGGTCTCGTTGACTTGTAGGCGGCGTTAACCATATTCAAAATATAACATGGCGCAAGGTCCACTTTACGGTAGTAGTAATACAAAGTCCTGGTGACATGAAATGGTAAGAAACATATGATGAAGACCAACATGACTGTGATGATCATCTTGATGGACTTCCTCTTGGACCTGGAGGTCTGAGTAGAGCTCGCCGTTGGCTTGACAAGAACGTAAATCATGTAACAATTGCATACAATGAGCGTGGTGAAGGGCAAGCAGAAGAGCAAGACCAAGTTGACGGTGCTGTAGGCGACAAACTGGTCAAAAAGATCAACGTTGGAGGTGTCATGGCACACGGTGCTGCTACCGCTCATACTGGTAGAAACAAAATAAAAGGTGGGGGATTGCATGACAATCACGACAACCCAGATGCACACTGAGGCTATCCTTGCGTAACGGATAGGGCCCCAAAGTGGGAAGTGCAAGGGGTAGCATACGGCCAGGAATCGGTAAATACTGATACAAAGTAAGAAGAGGATGCTGCAGTATAGGCTGGTGTAGAAGAGGAAACGGACAATCTTACACAAGACCTCACTGAAGGGCCAGTCATTGGCTTTGGAGTAATAATACGCCAACAATGGCAAGGACAAGACATACAAGAAGTCCGATAGCGCCAGGTTGAACATGAAAATGTTGACCACTTTCCACGGTCGAATCCGAAATATAAAGATGTAGAGGGCGATGACATTGAGGATGAAACCGAAGACGAATACGATTCCATAAGCCACGGGAAGGAGGATATACTTGAAGTCCTCTTCAAAGATACATCTGTAGGTCAAGTTATCATTTTCAGAACTGTCATCCATGGATCAAGGACAAGTGACTGCAAGAGGAAATGGAGAAGGAAGTTATAGAACAAGTACATGTCAAAGAGTCTTACAAAAAGGCCAATACCTGGGGCACAGCACTCAACCCCCACCGGGCTCCTGATCAGCCAACGAATGGTGTCTTGTATGTCCCTCTCCTCAGATGAGTAATACAACTTTCCAAATGATTATTGCGTTCTGCCACTTAGTGACAAGGAAATAATCACTTATAGCTAGATGAAGACCCAAGAAGGAGGTGTGGAGCAAACCAAAGCTGTGACAGAGGTCTGAGTCCCAGGTGGGAGCCTTGGGCCACAGCCTTAGGATGGTTAACTAGGCAATATAGTGGGGGGTGCTGCCAATGAGGTGAACCTACCAGATGGTGGTTGGCTTGTATAGGGGAACCTAAACCAACAGTGCATTGGCGCAACACTCCAGAGAGAACGTCTCAGATAATGTGATGAAGAACCCGACTTCTCCTATTCATACAATTAAAACCAGTAGTAAAACACGTTTGGGGTTGAGCTTCTTCATCAGTCACACTGGGGGGACATTATTGGTCTTGGTGCATGATCTGAATGTACCCAAAGCATTAGAAAGGGATGCTGGGATAACCATCGGCTTCACTGCTCCCGATTTCCTCTCTCTCGTGATTCTGCACCAAGACCAGAAGCTCAGGGGTCATTAATGAATGTGTTTGTTTCTCATCTGTCATTCAGTTGATGCATTCAGAAAACGAAATGACGATCAGACTGCGTAAACAGGGAGTCAATTATTTATGAATGACTGTCTGTTTACTGTGAATCGAGGTGAGCGGGCTACAATGACCTCTTGCCCGCTCACCCTCGGGAACGGTTATGGCTGAGACGACCTGTTAGGCATCTGCATCCAACAGGTCATCCCATGTAAACCCTTATCCATAGATTAAATGGTGAAAGTCTGATATGTGGAGTCCCACTGCTGATCCCCCACATCAATCTCAACAACGAGCGTCCAGTGTTCCCCTCTCACTGTGAGTTCACTGCACCGTGCCACTCCATTCATACCCACTGCGACTACTGAGTGCTTGTGATCGACCATTTCCATAGGCTCCATTGAAATGAAATCCATCATGAGAAGAGGGAGACATGGGACCCCCATTATCAGTGGTGAGACCCCTACCAATCAGATTTTTATCCTCTATTCTTTGGACAGGTAATAAAAGTCAATTGTGGTACAACCCCTTTAAGAAGGATCAGACTGGTTGAATAAAACCAAAACCTCATAAACTCAGCTGAGTAAGCAAGTTTATATGGGGTGATGAGATAGCTGCTAGCCAAACGTTCTCGACCAAGTGGTCCAATGTGTGTGACCAGCGTTGCCCTGATCTGACTGCACACATGCGTTTCCGACAATCCTTCCTATTTATGGCATCTTGGCATCCCAAAGACATCAGGAAGCTCTATAAATAGTGCGCCAATTTCATCACAAATTTAAGCAGAGTCACTTGGTTAATAGACCAGAGGACGTAGCATCATGACATTTGGTTATTAGTTGTGGGGTGTGTTTGGACCCCACAACCTCCCCTTTCGTTAACCACTTGCTGCACAACAATATAACCCTTTCCAATCCACTGTCTGACGTCTAAAGACATTCTGATTTAAGGCTGTACAGCTCCGATGTCGGAAGACATCCAGCAGGGTATTCTTACTGGCCGCTCTATTGTCAGGGGACTCTCCAGCATGTCCCATATCGCAGTACTGGCTCTAGCCAGCCGATGGCGGCATTGTATAATGGCAGAAAGAAAAAGCCGCCTAGGAAACCCTGAATCCAAAATTGGATTGCAAAGGGTTAATAAAGGTATTTTCCCTTTGGAGGGAGTAGACCTGACTTCAGACACTCACCTTTATATCACTTTATCAGATGGGGTAGAATTGGAGAGCAGTAGTTTGATTGCTTCCATCTTGTCAGCATAGTTGCAGACCTGATCAGGCAGAGAAGAAGACGTGTTAGATGATTTTACAGCCATACATTTTCTGACTATTTATTGTAGAAACAGCACCACCCTTGTCTACAGGTTGTGTTTGGTATTACAACTCAGCTCCATACTCTTCAATTGAGCTGAACTGCAATACCAGACACAACCCCCATATAGGTGTAGCACTGTCTGTTTATGAAAACTACAATGTATTTCTAATTCAGGACAAGCGCTTAAAGGGGTTTTCCAACATTTAAAAAAGTGCCCCAGGGTAGGGGATGGTGTAAAGAAAATATAAAATAGCCATTAACTACCCATTCACATTGTCTCAGATCTGATCTCCTCCATACCCCACTGATACAAGAAGCACTTACATCACACTAGTTGTTGATTGCAGCCGATCACTAGCCTTAGTGGTCATGTGTGCAGGAAAGACAAGTGACCGCTAAGGGCACGGATTGGTGGGCCATGACCATGACAAAATCACTTCCTATACCAGCAGAGAACGTATTGGAGGGGTCTGGGCTGCTGATGCTGGACTGGAGGCAAATTAAGAGGGTGAGTAATGGCTATTTTATATTTTCTACAGCATTCCTTACCTTAGAAAACCCTCATGATGTTAAAAACCTGTTTAAGTGCCCTGAATTGACACAACCTAAACATTCCTGAGTTTCCATAATCCACGGATCAGAGTCCTACACTGCAGTTCACATACTGCGAAACAAGCATGACTTTTACCAACCAGCCCGGATTTGTATATTGTAGGCCGTAGAAGCGCCACATGATCTGATTGTCTTCTTTTTGTATAAACAGATTAATCTTTACATCACGAAATATCAGCTGCTCTGCAAAGAACTAAGATGTAATACATTGTGTATCTCCTACTAGGCAATAAAAGAAAAAGTGCTGATGGGGTTGGTGTGAACCCATGGCGGTACCCCATGAATCCAGACCTTATAGGCAGCTACGGATATAATCATGTCCTATGTGAATACAAACATGCAACCGTCCCATAAGCTGCCATTCACATTTCAACAAAGGTTATGAACCTTATTAGAATTCTCATAAATGTATTAATAGCAACATATAATTTATATTAAGGTTAACCCTTTCCAATCCACACTCTGACGTCTTCCAACATTCTAATTGAAGCCTGTATAGCTTTGATGTTGGAAGACGTCCAGCAGGGTATTCTTACTGTATATTACTGGCCGCTCTGTTGTCGGGGTCCTCTCCAGCATGTCATATACTGCAGAACTGGCTCTAGCCAGCAGATGGCGCCATTGTAAAATGACAGAAAGAGAAAGCCTCCTAGGAAACCTTGAATCCAAAATTGGACTGTAAAGGGTTAAAGGTAGTGTATGAAATAATCTTAAGAATGTTTAACAATGTTCATGTTGTGTTGCTTTAGAACAGAAGTTACAGCCATTCAGAAGGAAAAGGACATTGATTTCCCTGTGAGAATGTAGTGAATGTATCATTAGTGAAACGTTTTAAATATGTACAATGTGAGTCATCCACGTTAACCCCTTAGTGACGCGGCTTATTTTGGACCTTAGGACACAATGGTGATTTGGGGATTTTCAGCTCCACTTTTCAAAAGCCATACATGTTTCATTTCTCTGCCGATGTGGCCGTATGAGGGCTTGTTTTTGCATCGCTGCAAGTCCTATGACTTCTTCATGTTCCCACCGATGGGCTCTGTGTGAGCGTGTTTTTACATAACAAACTGTAGTTTTATTGATACCATTTTGGGGTGCAGACAGCTTTTGTATTTTTAGCATTTTTGGGAGGCAAATTGAACAAAAAAAAGCATTTTGCCTCCGTTTTTCTTGTTTTTGTGCAGGATAAAAGGTGCGTTAAGGATGCGGCGATACCAAATATGTTTTTTAATTCTTTTATCAACAGTGAAGAGAAAAAGTGCGCAAAAAGTTTTTTCATTCACTAATTTAGGGCTTTTTTACCGTTTTCATTGTCTTTTTTGATGTCCCTATAGAGACATAAAATCCTATGGCCGCATTGATATCACACTGCAGTACTTCTGTACTGCAATGCATCATCATATTGTTAGCAATCATAGGCAATAGGCAGATCTGGACGCTGTTGTCTGACATCTGGAGGCCATGACGATCTATGGGCCCTCCGTGATTACATGGTGGATGGCCGATGACATCACAGCAGGAGTGCCCCCCCCCCCCTCTGGGAGCACTTTACACGCCGCGATAAACATTGATTGTGGCATTTAAGGGGTTAACAGCGGGAAAGTGGTGTTCGCACTGATCCCCTCTGTTGCAGCTGAAGGCTGGCCATCAGTCACAGCCGGCTCCCGCTGTGGATGGCACAGGCGCAGAAGCTAAGCATGCGCCATCCATAGGGCATAACGCCACTTTGTATTGCAGAAACTGCTTCCCACTCAGGGCTGGAAAGGGTTAAAGGGCTTTTCTTAAGATTTATTACCAGGATAGGGGATAACTTTTTGATTGGTGCGATGCGACCGCTGGAACCAGAGAAAGGGAGGGGGGGCAGTGTACCCCTGAATACACGGTTGACCGCGCACGCTGTCGCTCCATTCATCGCAGTGAGAATGCCTGACGGGTTGGGAGATCTTGTGTAACCGCCTATTAGCGCGCCACGAGTCATTTAATATTCCTGTATTACGGATCGTTACTGTATCATTAAAGTTCATGTCATTCTATAATTAAGATCCGCCCTGGAATTCAGCGTAAGTCCGCGCCGCCGCATGCTTCCAGTTCTGCTCACTCAGTATCGCTCCACACCCGCGGTTACTACACATGTCAGCGGCTGTCATCATGCCTTGTGCGCCATTCCCTGCAGGCTGATGCCGTCCACCTGCCAATTATTACATTACTGTACAGATAGTAGTCAGAGGGCGCCCCCATGTGTACACAGCGCAGCGGTGTCCCGCAAGGTAAGAGGGTTAATAGCCCCATTATGGTAGGGTGTGAGGTAGCGGGCAGCGGGGGCGCCTCGTAAATAAGTGTAGATGGGGAAGCGGACGCCGTATGCATTACATAACCGGCAATCCCAGAATATATCTACGAGCGGAACCACGTATATTACAGAGGGGGAGGGGGCGGTTGGATGATACTTCATTAGTCTCATATACAACGGCTCAGCAGACAGTATCACACAGGATAGGATTAGATACACAGCTCAGCAGACAGTATCACACAGGATAGGATTAGATACAGCGGCTCAGCAGACAGTATTACACAGGATAGGATTAGATACACGGCTCAGCAGGCAGTATCACACAGGATAGGATTAGATACACGGCTCAGCAGACAGTATCACACAGGATAGGATTAGATACACGGCTCAGCAGACAGTATCACACAGGATAGGATTAGATACACGGCTCAGCAGACAGTATCACACAGTATAGGATTAGATACACGGCTCAGCAGACAGTATCACACAGGATAGGATTAGATACATGGCTCAGCAGACAGTATCACACAGGATAGGATTAGATACACGGCTCAGCAGGCAGTATCACACATGATAGGATTAGATACACGGCTCAGCAGACAGTATCACACAGGATAGGATTAGATACATGGCTCAGCAGACAGTATCACACAGGATAGGATTAGATACACGGCTCAGCAGACAGTATCACACAGTATAGGATTAGATACACGGCTCAGCAGACAGTATCACACAGGATAGGATTAGATACATGGCTCAGCAGACAGTATCACACAGGATAGGATTAGATACACGGCTCAGCAGGCAGTATCACACATGATAGGATTAGATACACGGCTCAGCAGACAGTATCACACAGGATAGGATTAGATACATGGCTCAGCAGACAGTATCACACATTGTAGGGTTAGATACACAACTCAGCAGATAGTGTCACACAGGATAGGATTAGATACACGGCTCAGCAGACAGTATCACACAGGATAGGATTAGATACACAACTCAGCAGATAGTATCACACAGGATAGGATTAGATACACAACTCAGCAGATAGTGTCACACAGGATAGGATTAGATACAGCAGCTCAGCAGACAGTATCACACAGGATAGGATTAGATACAGCGGCTTAGCAGACAGTATCACACATTGTAGGGTTAGATACATCGGCTCAGCAGACAGTATCACACATGATAGGATTAGATACACAGCTCAGCAGACAGTATCACACATTGTAGGGTTAGATACATCGGCTCAGCAGACAGTATCACACATGATAGGATTAGATACACAACTCAGCAGATAGCATCACACAGGATAGGATTAGATACAGCAGCTCAGCAGACAGTATCACACAGGATAGGATTAGATACACAGCTCAGCAGACAGTATCACACAGGATAGGATTAGATACACAGCTCAGCAGACAGTATCACACAGGATAGGATTAGATACACAGCTCAGCAGACAGTATCACACAGGATAGGATTAGATACACAGCTCAGCAGACAGTATCACACATTGTAGGGTTAGATACACGGCTCAGCAGGCAGTATCACACAGGGTAGGATTAGATATACAGTTTAGCAGACAGTATCACACATGATAGGATTAGATACACGGCTCAGCAGGCAGTATCACACATGATAGGATTAGATACACGGCTTAGCAGACAGTATCACACAGGATAGGATTAGATACACAACTCAGCAGACAGTATCACACAGGATAGGATTAGACACATGGCTCAGCAGACAGTATCACACAGGATAGGATTAGATACACGGCTCAGCAGACAGTATCACACATGATAGGATTAGATACACGGCTCAGCAGGCAGTATCACACATGATAGGATTAGATACACGGCTCAGCAGACAGTATCACACAGGATAGGATTAGATACACAACTCAGCAGACAGTATCACACATGATAGGATTAGATACAGCGGCTCAGCAGACAGTATCACACAGGATAGGATTAGATACACAGCTCAGCAGATAGTATCACACAGGATAGGATTAGATACATAGCTCAGCAGACAGTATCACACAGGATAGGATTAGATACACAGCTCAGCAGACAGTATCACACAGGATAGGATTAGATACACGGCTCAGCAGACAGTATCACACAGGATAGGATTAGATACATGGCTCACCAGACAGTATCACACAGGATAGGATTGGATACACAGCTCACCAGACAGTATCACACACGGCATTAGATACATCGGTTCACCAGACAGTATCACACACGGCATTAGATACATCGGTTCAGCAGATAGTATGGCACACGTCGGGTCCCCAGCTGTACTCGTCTTTCGGGTGGCGCGGCCGCTCTCAGTCTGCGCTGTGTTTGTCAGTCGCCTGTTTTGAAACTCCTGTGAATTAATAACCTGTTCTCTCCGCTATTACACAACCGGCGGTGCAGCCGGATGAGACGGCAGAAGCGCTGGGGACCGAAAACACGGACGGAATTACGCCGCAGGACGCAGCTAAATCCGCAGCCGGAGTACAAACCATTCTCAAATCCGCATCAAAATCCGCAGCTCGCCGGTGGATTGTGGTGCAGAATTTAGCGGGGCCTGCGGGGCGTCGGGCGGCCCGTGGGAAAGGTCGCTTACCCCCCCTCCACCGTACATACAGCGACCGTCATGGAGGCTGCAGCCGGCTGCCAGTATACAACTTTCACTCATCGGCTACTTACCTGCTGAGGTTGTCATTACAAGGTGATGAAACCAAAGAAAGACTTTCCTGATGGGACACAGAAGAGTAATTGTTTGTGGCCTCGCAGCACTCAGTGGTTTCCATCACCGCCCCTATCTGTGCCATCCTTCTACATCGATCACTCAGCTCTGCTACATCCACACTGATTACTCTGCTATGTTGATATATTACCAGCCTTGTCAAAGGCAGGACAGGAAATCGGTTCTGTGTTACTGCACCAGAAATAAGGGGAAGCGCTAGGGATGCAGTGGACTTTGTGGATGTAGCAGAGCTGATTTTGTAGGCTGTAGTATGGTTGTGTTTGTCAGCTGTTGTAGAATTGTGTTTCTCAGAGGTTGCAAAACTGTCAGTCATTTCACAAGCCAGTTCAGCGGTTAACAGTTATTCTAGAATCGTGTTTGTCAGATGTAGCAGATCTGAGTTTGTCATCTGTTGCAGAATTGAATGGGTCAGACGCAAATTAATCAGAATAAGCAGAGCAGAGTTTGCAGCTGTTGAAGAACTGTTGTTTGTCAGATGTAGCAGAATTGAGTGTATTAGATGTAGTAGAACTAAGTTTGTGACGTGCTTAAGGATGAGTTTGGCAACTGTTGCAGAATCGAGTTGGTCAGATGCAGCAGAGATAAAGTAAAATAAGCAGAGCTGAACTTGTTGCATGCAGCAGAGCTGAGTTCGTCAGCCGTTACAGAACTACGTTTATCGGATGTGGCGACTATTGCAGAACTGATTTGGTAGATTGAGCAGAGTTGGTCAGGCTCAGCAGGGACACATTTGTAAAACTAATAGGGCTGAGTTTGTCAGATGCAGCAGAGCTGAGTTTGTCACGACTTGATCTCAATCTGCGATTTGATCCACTGGGTGACAGAAGTTTTATTCTTCATCCCCCGCAAACAAAATGTCCATGGTACAGGGGATCAAACCAGGTGTGCAGATATACCTGCTCAGTCTTTCCGATGTAGCAGAGCTGGATTTGTCCTTCATTCCCATTGTTACATTGTGGGTAATTACTGTATGATTTATTGCTACATCTGTATCCGGTCGTTACAAGAAAGGACCTTATTGGGCTGCATTAGTGTGTGAAATGAGCTGCAGAGCACAGAGAAGAGTCATATAGGGGATATATAGGTGACAGTATATGATCGGCGGTGCCGTATATGATTGGCGACGCGTTTCGGACACTTACCTTCCATCCTGCTGCTCCAGATTTCCAGCTTCGTGAACTTTCCCAGACAAGGTTTTGCAGCTCTGTGTAAACAGAAGTAGATGATTTACCTCTGATCAGGGTGAATCACGGAGCTCCACCTTCTATGAGTATGTGACTCCGGAGCGCAATGCGGACTGCGATTCGGCTGGTGGAACGGAGCCTATAAATACATTACAAGCCGCTCCGGGATGGAGATGACAGATACAAAGTATCACTTGTCTGCTTATTGATATCACTTGCCTGCTTATTGGTGGGAACCTTACTGCACCCCAGGGGGGTAATTAGCGGGAAAGGGGGCGTGATATTCCCATCAAGCGGAGCCCGGGTAGGGGGGGGTGTTCGTGACTATATAGAGGACATTCTGGTCAACCATCAGTGTGAGTGTGGGGTGATAGGGCCCTCCAGTAAAAATCACCCCGGGGCCCCTGTACGGCTATACCCAAATGTTACCTGATCCCCGATCACAAATTCCCGGCCACACATTCTCCGTACACATCAATGGAAAGGCGTCTACACGGACGTACATAGGGGACACGGCAGGGGAGCTTTGGAGGACCCCCATCCACCCGACGAGGGGGATTCCAGAGGTGAGGCCACACGTAACAACCACAGCGTGGCCGAAAACTGCGCCGAAATGCAGTTTTATCGTAAACCAGCAGTTTTTAAACTGACTTTTAATGTCCGTGCGGTTTGGCAGGTGAGCAGCAGTTTAACCCCTTAATGCCCCAGGACGTACAGTCACAGCATGCAGGGCGGGGTTTGTATAGAGCGAGATCGGCAGCCGATCGCCCTCCATATAACGCGGGTGCCGCTCTCTTTGAGCCATGATGAGCATGAACGCTGATTTTGGCTGTTAACTCTTTGAACACTGCTTTTAATTCTGGCAGCGGCATTTAAATGCCCCAAGCGATATTCCAGGATCCCGAACGCCCCCCGACGCAATGAGGTGCCTTCAGTTGCCATGGCAGCCGGAGGCCTTCTGAAGGCTCCCAGGACTACCATGGCTGATCGCCTGTGGTGTGGCTTGATAGACTGGCTGTGAGAATGTGGTATAATGTAATACTATAGTATCACATTATACTGCAGCAGCGATCAAACAATCACAAGTTCAAGTCCCCTCTGGGAAATAAGATAATGAGTTTGAAAGACTTTTATTAAGTAATAATTAAAAGGTAGTAAAAGGTGTTTTTTAAAGAAAACTAAATATTTTCGACAGAATATATCTAAAAAAAACACATTTGGTGTCGCTGCATCCATCAAAGTCCGACCTATCAAAACAATGTATTATTTATCTCACATGACGAATACGGACAGAAAAAAAATACGCAGGTCCAGAACTGCGCTTTTTTTGGTCACCCCCATCTGGAAGAAAAAATGTAGTGAAGGGCTTATTTACACGGCATTTATGTCCGTCGTTTTCATGGCCGGCCGATATCGGCTTCCATCTAAGCAGTACTTGGTGTATGTGCATTGTACTTACGGCAGTATTCAGTGTGAGAACCGTACCGACTTGCAATGAAACAGAATGTCATGATAGTTTGTGAGCAACATCCGCCTTAAAGGGAACCTGTCCCCTAATATTACCTATAAACTAGGGGCGTCAAAGTCACCGAGGGCCACATCAGCATTCTGGGTGCCTTCAAGGGGCCAATTGTAATTCGAAGGGCTTATTTACACGAGCGTATAGTGACTGGTGTTTTCACGGCCGGCCGATATACGCTTCCATCTGAGGAGTCCCTCCCTTCTCTCCCCCTCACTGGCTCTCTGCCTCTCTCCTCCCCTTCGGGCAGTTTGCAATAGGAGTGGGCACCTCTTGTCTGTAGCCAGCAATGTGAGTGGGCACCCCTTATCCTTTGCCAGCAATGGGAGTGGGCGAGGCTGAGCGGAGCTTAGAGAGCCAGTGAAGGGGGGATTCTGCTCAGATGGAAGCGTATGCCGGCCGATATACGCTCGTGTAAATAAGCCCTATGGCTGTATAGTAATAGTGACCTCAGTAGTAATAGTGATCCCCCATATTAGCTCCAGTAGTAATAGTGACACTGATAGTGACTCCAGTAGTAATAGTGACACTGATAGTCACCCCAGTAGTAATAGTGACACTGATAGTGACCCCAGTAGTAATAGTGACACTGATAGTGACCCCAGTAGTACTAGGGACCCCCATAGGGGCTCCATTTGTAATATTAACCCCCCTAGTGACCCCAGTGTTATAATGAACTCCATAGTAAGCCCAGTAGTAATAGTGACCACGATAGTGACTCCAGTAGTAATACCCCCCCCCCCAAGTGGCTCCAGTAGTAATAGTAACCCCCATAGTGATCCCAGTAATAATAAGTGATCTCCATTGTAGTCCCAGTAGTAATTTTGACCCCTATAGTGACCCCAGTAGTAATAGTGACCCCCCCCCCCCATACTAGCTCCAGTAGTACTGGTTACTGCCATAGTGGCTCCAGTAGTAATACTTACCTCTATAGTCGCTTTAGTGGTAATATTGACCCCCATAGTGACCACAGTAGTGGTAAGTAACCCCATAGTGTCTACAGTAGTAATAGTTACCTCCATAGTTGCTTCAGTGACCACAGTAGTGGTAAGTGACCCCCATAGAGTCTACGGTAGTAGTAATGACCCAATAGTGTTTACAGTAGTAATAGAGACCCCCATAGTGACCCCAGTATTAATAGTGACCCTTATAGTAGTCCCAGTACTAACATTGACACTCATAGTGACCCCAGTAGTACTAGTGACTCCCATAGTAGCTGAAGTAGTAATAGTGACCCTCATAGTGGCTCCAGTAGTAATAGTTACCCCTATAGTATCCCCAGTAGTAATAATGACCCCTATAGTGACCTCAGTAATAATAGTGACCCCATAGTGGGTTCCAGTAGTAATAGTAACCCCCATAGTGACCTCAATAGTAATAAGTGATCCCCATAGTTGTCCCAGCAGTAATTTTGACCCCTATACTAGTTCCAGTAGTGGTAGTTACCTCCAAAGTGTCTCCAATAGTAATAGTTACCTCCAAAGTGGCTCCAGTAGTAAAAGTAACCCCCATACTGACCACAGAAGTAGTAAGTGTTACCCCCATAGAGGCTCCACTGTTAATAGTGACACCAGAAGTAATAGTGCCCCCCATAGTAATCCCAGCAGTAATAGTGACCCCCATAGTAGCCCCAGTAGTAATAGTGACCCCCATAGTGATCCTAGTAGTAAATATGTTACCCCATAGTAGCCCCAGTAGTACTAGTAAACCCATAGTAGCCCCGGTAGTACTAGTGACCCCATAGTAGCTCCAGTAGTAATAGTAATTCCCCTATTGGCCTCTGAACAGGCAGCATCACTACAAGCTCCGGTCCGGCTGCCGTGCAGAGTCTGACCGCTGACCTCTCCCCTGAGTACAGGACAGCAGACGCAGACACCAGGGGGGAGAGTTCAGCGGTCACAGACTGCAGGCTGGGTGAGCGGAATGCCTGTTATGTTGCTGCACATAAGATGAGGCGATGGGCTGCATTCAGTCTGCGGGCCTTGTATGACACGTGTGCTATAAGCTAAGCTTATGGGCTGACAGTTGGTGACCCGCTGGGGGTGTCAGTTTAAGGGCTTGCACCCACTGGCGATAGGTTTTCTAGTGATGCGAGAGTGAGAGAAAATGCAGGATTCTGAAACCAATGATTCTCAATGGCTTCATTCTCATCTGCGATGTCTTCACTCAAGGCTCACAGCGATACAAAAAGGATGCGATATCGCCCATTGTTTTCAATGCGGCCCCGCTGAAATCAATGGGAGAAGATTGCGCAACAGCCTTGGAATCCCCCACAGCGAGGAGAGAGAGGGGGTGGAGTTACTGGGGATCTCCTACATATCTCCCCATACTTGGAGAGATAGGGGGCACGGCTAGAGGGCTTTCTCAGGGTTTGCCCAAGAGATCCCCTGTAGCTCCGCCCCCTCCCTTTCCTTGATATGAGGGATTCTAAGGCTGTTGCGCGGTCTTCTTGCAGCTTTTTTTGTATCGCTGCGAGCCTTGAGTGAACACATCGCAAATGAGAATGAAACCATTGAAAATCATTGGTTTCATTCTCCTCAATTTCCCTCACTCTTGCATCGCTAGAAAACCCATCGCCAGTGGGGAGGAGTCCTGAGGGTTCATTTACATGGAGCTCCACAACTGAAAATTCAGCGTCAAATTCCACAGCATTTCCACATTCAAGACATCATTTGTGCGAATTTTGACTCAAAATCAGCTGCACATCCACAGCTGACGCTCCCCTCTGGGGACTAAAAATAATAATTAAACACAAAATCAGTAAAGTTTTACTAATTGTAAGAAAAAAAAGGAATAAAGGTTTAAATCCCCCCGTTTGTCATATTTATAATAAAAGAATCGAAATCGTAAAACAAAAATCCATATTTGGTATCGCTGCGTCCGTAAAAGTCCGATCTATCAAAGTAACACATTATTTACCCCGCATACTAAAAGTCGTCAAAAAAAAATAACGCTAGAAATGCACTTTTTTGGTCACCCTGTCTCTAAGAAAAAAATGCAATAAAAAGCGATCAAAAAGTCGTATGTATTCCAAAATGGTACCAACGGAAACTACAGGACGTCCCACAAAAAATGAGCCCTCACACAACTACATAGACGGAAAAATAAAAACGTTATTGCGCGCAAAAGATGGTGGCAGAAAATAATTTTTAAAAATGAAATGTCTTTGAAAAATAAAAGTAGTACAGCAAAAAAAAAAAAATATATATATATAGGTTTGGTATCGTAATAATCGTACCGACCCGTAGAATGAAGTTATCAGGTCATTTCTGTGGCACTTTATGCGCCGTAGAAACAAGAAAGATGGCTGAATGTCGTTCTTTTTTTTATTTTACTCCACTTAGAATTTTTTTTTAAGTTTCTCAGTACATTAAATAGAACCATTGAAAACTACAAGTCGTCCCACAAAACACGAGCCCCCAGACAGCGACAGCGATGGGTAAATAAAGGACTTACGATTTTTTAAAAGGGGGGAGGAAAAAACAAAAATGGGAAAAAAAAGGGTCGCGTCATTAAGGGGTTAAGCATGCCGTGATTTTTCTTCTCGCAACATAGCTTCAGAGAAAACATTGCGAATGTGAAGGAACCCATTGGAAAGCCGGGGCTTCACCAGAGGCGTAACTATAGAGGGTGCATGGGATGCGGTTGCACCCGGGCCCAGGAGCCTTGGGGGGCCCATAAGTCGTTCCCTGTCGTTCCCTTGGTGTGAGCACTGGAAGCCGCCACAGACTAGTTAGCAGCGCCGCTCAATTGACAGCAGCAGCGGGGGGACAACGGTGGAGGTAAGTATAAGGCCCACCGGGGGAAGTCACCTGTTCACCTTTAGGCCAGTCCACGCCTGACAACAATGCCGCACCTACAGGACATGGGCTCATGGGCTGACTATACAAATCAAATAGCTCAGAAAATAAATCTAAGGACACTGCAGTACCGCTGATGACCACTAGGCTGCTCCGTCATTCAAGTATTACGTGCAGGAGTCTTCAGACATTAGTGGGAAGCATCAATTACATATTTACAGCGCCCCTCAGGGCCGGGGCTCACCACATCGCTGACTGCCTGATAGACCAGTGATGCCTACTAATGCTCAGTGTCAGCGCTCATGTCCACGACCGCGGTTTCACCACGTATCACGCATGTGTGGAAGGAGTGTTCCATGCACAGCGGCGTGTGGACACTGTGTATCGATACGCAAGAGAAATAAAGCGCAGCATGCAGGAGACCCTACACCTGCTCCGACTAACTAGTGCTGTCCATCTGAGTAGTGCTGGCCAATCAGATCGTCTTAGACTACTATGCGCTGTGTGTATCAGGTAGTCAGGGAAGCAGTTCGGCCATATTTATTTCTCCAGGCTCAGAGGGTCACTTTAACCACATGATGCCCCAAGACATACATTTATGAATGAACTAGCTGATATACCTGGCCTCGCCGAGTTAATTTGTAACAGGTGTTTACGTGTTGTTCGCACGGAAAATTTTATGAAGTCAAGGTTACTTTAGAGTAACCAAGTAATAAAATATGTATACACATAGAGGAGCGTTAGATTCTCCTCAGGCTGCATGTACCGATGTCCCTCTGCAGAATGTGCAACCCCTCCCAATCTCCTCATTTAGGACCTAAAGAGTACTCGTGCCAAATTTCATGTTTGTACGACACCATGAAGTTGCATTACATAGGGGCGCATAAACTTTTGCAATTAGCATTGAATAATCAAGTTGTGACTAGAGATGAGCGAACGTACTCGGTAAGGCCGATTTCGCAATCGAGCACCGCGATTTTCGAGTACTTCACTACTCGGGTGAAAAGATTCGGGGGTCGCCGGGGGGCAGGGCGTGGCGTGGTGGAGCGGGGGGTAGCAGTGCAGAACAGGTGGGAGCTCTCTCCCTCTCCCCCCCACTCCCCTCTGCAACCCCCCGCTCACCCACAGCGCCCCCGAGTACTTTTCACCCGAGTAGTGAAGTACTCGAAAATCGCGGTGCTCGATTGCGAAATCGGCCTTACCAAGTACGTTCGCTCATCTCTAGTTGTGACCCCTTATATTTTTCCCATTTAGGGCCTAAAGAATGTTCCTGCCAAATTTCATGTTTGTACGACATCAAGAATTACATTACATTGGGGTGCCAATACTTTTACACTTGGCATTGAATAATCATGTTGTGACCCCTTTACTTTTCCTATATAGGACCTAAAGAATGGCTGTGCCAAATTTCATGTTTGTATGACACCGGGAAGTTAGAGAATTAGTGGCCAGTCAGTCAGTCAGTCAGTGAGGGCTTTCCCCTTTATATATATATAGATGCCTATCAAGACATGCCTATCAGAATCTAGTATAATGTAACACTGAGGTATTGCATTATACTGTATGAGTGATCAAATGATTGCAAGTTCAAGTCTCCGATGGGGACTAAAAAGAGCTTTAAAAAGTTTTATTAATTATTAGAAAAAATTAAAGGTATTTAAAGTATAAAAAAAAACATTTCCCATATTAGGAACACAAAAAAAAAATCCAAAAAAGCATATTTGGTATCGCCGAGGCCGATTTATCAAAGTAACGCATTATTTACCCTGCATGGTGGACGCCGTCAGGAAACAAAATACAACATGCCAGAACTGCAGTTCTCTGGTCACCCCGTCTCCAAGAAAAAATTTAAAAAAAAAACGACCAAAAAGTCATGTAAACTCCAAAATGGTAACGATAGACACTACAAGACGTCTCACAAAAAACGAGCCCTTACACAACGATATGGACGGAAAAAAAAAAAACCTATGGTAGTCAGAGGATGGCGGCAGAAAATAATTTTAGTTTTTTAAATGTATTACAGAAAATAAAAATGATATAAATTTGGTCCCGTTTTAATGGTACCGAACCACAGAATAACGTTATCATGTCAGTTTCCATGTCCCCAGAGGGGATAAGAACTTGTGGTGCTTTGATCGCTCCTGCAGTATGATGTAATACCACAGCATTACATTATACCGCGATCTGACAGGCAATCTATCAAGCCACCCCACAGGCATGGCTTGATAGGCAATGATAGCCCTGGGGCTTTCAGAAAGGCCTCTGGCTGACATGATACCCGCACGGCAACCTGCGATCTCATCGCGAGGAGCAGTCGGGATCCCTGAACATCGGTCAGGGCATTTAACTGCCGCTGGCAGAATTGACGGGGCATTTATAGGGTTAACAGCTCCGATGAGCAGCGTGGCTTATCGGAGCTGTTGCGGGTGGGTGACAGCTATAAGAAACAGCCATAACCCACGTTGTATGGAGCAAGAACGCCAAACGATCTACCTTCATACATACTCCGTAACTGTACGTCCTGTAGTGTGAAGGGGTTAAAAAAAAAGGAGCGTTGCTTGCAGAGGTTAAAGGAACCCTACAGACAAAATATACATTGTGACAGAGCTGAGAGAGGCGGAGCATGACGCAGGGACTTATAGACCATCAAGGAGAGAATCCTTGTGTCATGCTCCGCCCTCTCAGGTCTTGCTTAGACATAATACAGTGTATCAGTTCCCCGCATGTCCCTTTAAAGCTTATTCCCATTATCAGTCAATGCTAAAGATGAACACCTGGGAAATTGCATAGGCTTCAGAGCTGAAATTTCCCAGCTTTCTCTGCTCTTTCTGTGTCTGAATAGAGATTGCTCAGTTGTTTTGCCTTCTACTAAATGACCCACAGCATCAAGGGGGAAGAGCTAAGCTTGAGAGTGTGTCAAGCTACACGCTTACTAGCTGTGTCCAGAAGCAACCATGGAATACTGAGTGCAGCTCTGAAGTATAATACAGGATGTAACTCAGGATCAGTACAGGATAAGTAATGTGTGTACACAGTGACCCCACTAGCAGAATAGTGAGTGCAGCTCTGAAGTAGAATACAGGATGTAACTCAGGATCAATACAGGATAAGTAATGTATGTACACAGTGACTCCAGCAGCAGAATAGTGAGTGCAGCTCTGGAGTATAATACAGGATGTAGCTCAGGAACAGTACAGAATAAGTAATGTATGTACACAGTGACTCCACCAGGAGAATAGTGAGTGCAGCTCTGGGGTATAATACAAGATGTAACTCAGGATCAGTACAGGGTAAGTAATGTATGTACACAGTGACTCCACCAGCAGAATAGTGAGTGCAGCTCTGGAGTATAATACAGGATGTAACTCAGGATCAGTACAGGATAAGTAATGTATGTACACAGTGACTCCACCAGCAGAATAGTGAGTGCAGCTCTGGAGTATAATACAGGATGTAACTCAGGAACAGTCCAGGATAAGTAATGTATGTACACAGTGACTCCACCAGCAGAATAGTGAGTGCAGCTCTGAAGTAGAATACAGGATAATGACTCATAGTAATCTGGAGAGTCTTGAGAAATTCCCTTTATGAAGGAAGTTCCTTTAGGACACAGGGATGAGGATGGTTAGTGCTATATCTGGTTCTTCATGGCATTTTTACAGCTGAGTAGAAGGGACGTAGCGGCCTTACAGGGAGAATGTGGCGGGACTGGTTTATGGAATAATTATTATAACAGCTAATTAATACGCAAGCAGCCTGGAGTGATGTTCCGTGACATCACAGCCACATGGAGATATTCCCGTTTTTCTGCTCTCATTTGTAGAATCAGTTAATCTTTCACTACTCCAGCCCACCAGGGATTTAAATGTCAATGTCAAGTCAGTACGATAGATGTGGATTCATCGTGTCAGAAAACCAATTTGCCTTAGGAGATGATCTGATGGCAGCACTTGGGGTCCACCAGTTTTCACCTTTTAACCTCACCATTCTGGATCTGGTCTCCGCTGCAGGGAAGTGCTTACTGCTATCCTAGAAATAGTCTTGTTTATGAGATAACTGACGCAGGATTGTCATAGCATGGTGGCTGGCTTGTGTGGACAGACACTTACTTGTAGAACAAAACGAGCTCAGAACAGGTGGAATTCTTATGCAATTGAGAATTAGGCCAAGGGTCAAAGCAGGCAGCAGACAGAGTAAGCATGGTCAATAAACATGCTGAGGTCAGGAGTGGTGAAGATGGGAAAGCTGAGCAGAACAGGCACTAATCAAAAACTTAGACACCTTTGTACGCAACAGAAACTGATTGCTCAGGCAATCGATAGTTGATCGGCCAGGGTCAACCACTCGGGATTCTGGCTTATCAGCGGATTGGGCACCCACTGTCAATGTACTGTATACATGGTCCAGAGCAGGAGCTGCTGCTCGAAGCCCTATGTAATGGCTGGTGCTTGTAACTGCAGACCGGGGTCTTATTAATATCAATGGGAGCTGCACTTGTAGTTACATGCGCCGGCTCTGTACCCTGTGTGTAGTAGCACTGACAGTGAGGGTCCGATCAGCTGATCGGTCAAAATGCACTGGCCATTTAATATGCAGACTGTGGATGCTACTTACTCTATGAAAAACTGTGGTGCAAGGAGTTGTGGCATCTACTATGGATGACAGAAGCAGGGGACTGGGAGCTGCAACCACCGGAGGGGGGTGGAGGTGAGGGAAGTCTCTAGTCATTGCCCTGATGCATAACGCTTAACTCCATTCACTGCCTTCCAATACTAGAAATGCCAATATTAGTCCATCCCTTGCCCTAGATCAATAAGATTTTAAAGATTAACCAATTCACTGTCCTAGGCTACAGGGGTGTAAATATTAACCCCCTCACTGACCTAGACCACCAGGGCCCTAATACATGACATCTAACCGATTCACGGTCCTAAAATACTAGAAATGTCAATAGTAACCCCTTTATTGCTCTAGACCACCAGAGATGTAAATGTCAATAGTAACCCCTTTATTGCTCTAGACCACCAGAGATGTAAATGTCAATAGTAACCCCTTTATTGCTCTAGACCACCAAAGATATAAACATTAATAAACTGTCCCACATCACCATGTCTATTTATGAAGCAGATGGCAACCGTCACCATAAAAAAGTAATTGGCTACACAGGTAAAACCGCAGCTACATTAATAAAGCTGTCGGAGTATTTCATAACATTGTAGAACCTGGTTTCATGCTGTGTAGTGACCTATATAAAGTTGCCTCAGGATCACAAAAATTACCTCCCACGCAGCCCTTACTAGGTGCTATAAAAGTTCCCGTACACCTGAAATAACTGCTTATCTTGTACAGATCTAACCTGATAAGACATATAGGCAGCAGGGAGATAGGAGAGATAACAGAAGACAATCACCCCAACCTTCTAATCTATCAGAGTACATACCTACAGCCAAGCACTAAGGGGAGCTCACTGCATATCAATTTATATAACCACCTCTAGGGGGATCATTGAGCTTAAAGTGGTATTAAGAGCTTTTTTTTAACTGATGATGGACAGGGGTTGCCGCTAGGAACCCTTGTCCATCAACTGACTGTCTGGCCCGCGGTAAGTGCAGCGGCTGCAACATCGTCAACGGTGGTTGGAGGAGGAAGTCGGAGCAGCAGCTTCACTCCTGTTGAAATCAATGGCAGCGTAGTGCTGCTCCTATGTTTCCTGCTCAAGGCCATGGTCGGGACACCAACTTCTGTCCTGAGCAGGACATTGAATAGCAGCGCGGCTCTCCCAGTACTTTCAAGGGGTGTGAAGCAGGTGATCTGACTTCCTTTTATATCCACTGATGATGGTGTCCAGCTAAATGCAGGCTGAATGATTAGTTTATGGGCCGGAGTTCAGAGTGGCAGACCCCTATCATTTCCTGATGACCTATCCAGGTGTGGTACATGCATGTCACACACAGCTCTGCTACATGCACGTCACACACAGCTCTGCTACATGCACGTCAAACAGCTGTGCTACATGCACGGCACATACTCACAGCTCTGTTACATGCACGTCACACAGAGCTCTGCTACATGCACGTCACACAGAGCTCTGCTCCATGCACGTCACACAGAGCTCTGCTCCATGCACATCACACACAGCTCTGCTACATGCACATCACACACAGCTCTGCTACATGCACGTCACACACAGCTCTGCTACATGCACATCACACACTCACAGCTCTGCTACATGCACATCACACACTCACTGCTCTGCTACATGCATGTCACACACACACAGCCCTGCTACATGCACGTCACACACACAGCTCTGCTTTGTTGCTTTCACATGAGCTGCATGTAATTTACGAACTTCAGCAGCTCGCTGAGGAGTCATGTTCGCTCATTGCTTTCGCGTATCTGCTGCACGAGATTTACAAATTTCAGCTGCTCACTGAGGTGACATCGGGGCTTGTCACTGTGTCATGTAAGTTGCACTAGCTTCACGGCAGCATTGAACCCTCTATGGTGACATGTTTGCACGACACCACTGGACAATGGTTGACAAGTAGATGAAGGCTGGACTGGTGTTGGCGGCATTAGCACTGGAGATGACATGATATCAGGTTCAGGAGATGTGAAGATGGTGGGGAAGAACCAAACTTCACTGTTGTTGGTCAATATGCACCGCCAGCTATGTATGTGGATATTTGTGAGGTGTCATTTATTGGACTCTGCACACAGGTGTACAGCTGTCCCACAACATACAATACTGACTGAATACTGCTGTATCCATAGCAACTGAGGCTGCAGAGGTTTTTTGGTGTCATGTAGTCCGCCCATATTCCCTCAGTGGGTGGAGCTGGGCCAGTAACTGACATTCACAGTGTAGTGGCACAGAGTTGGCGGGGCCCCTCCACAAGTATGTCTTCAATGTGTGTGCATTTGCGATGTGTATTGCACCATTGCAGCACTGAATGGGTTAATGTCTGGGTTATGTCTGAGAAATGTAACTTGTTGTATGTCATGTGACCATGTTTCATATATGTGTTTGCAAACATGCTGTGCAAGTCAGTCTGAGTCAGTCTAAGGAGAGTATGTTTCAGAGTGGTCTTCTATTCTGCATCCAAGAAGTAGAAAGAAACCTTTAGTGAGTAGGAGAAACTGTGCCTCGTCAGTGGGAGTCCAAGATGGAAGAAGCTGAGCAATGGCTGACTACTTGCCCTGGGCTCACTTCACCCAGGAAGCCTCAATATCACTAGGACATGTTGAGTGTGAGAGAGAAGCTGCACCGCGCTGAGCGTCACTTCCAACTGTGAGTGTGTACCAGTAGAGAGCTGGAGAGAGTGAGTGAAGAGAGTCGCTGGCAGCAGAACCCAGCAGATAACTGGGACTGTGGCTTCTTCTGCCATCCTGAGAAATCTTCCCTGTCACACCACTACCCTGGATGTAACAGTTATGGACTGTTTGCCATATTTTATTCAGTAAACGAGCCCTAATGACCGTTCCCGGTTTTGTTCAGAAAGTTACCCTGTGTGTGGACTATTTGTTACATCTTCAGGATTCACCGCAGAGTACGGAACGGTGGCGTCACGAGTGACAAAGAACTGCAAGGTAACTGCTAGTTGCCCTTTCCCTGTGATCTCCCCCAGGAGTAACTTGGACCAGCCCCGTGCTCCCCCCAGGGGAGGAGATGGTAGAGCCACCCGTGACAAGGTCTTTATCTACCCCGCCATCTCCTCGGACACTGCAACAGGTGCTTTGAGGCTCTGCATTGAACTCACACATTCCGGACAAGTGGTTATTAGTAGTTTGATAGTGAGCTCCCTCTAGTGGTGGCTGAATACATTAAGAGCTCCCTTCAGTAATGGCTTCATATGTACAAGGGGGAGAGCTGTATACACTTCTATTGACTTCAGAATAGTGATGTCGTGAATGATGAAACTGGAGGCTACAGAGGGGAACCGGGTGTCTTCATTGATGAATCCAGGTTTAGTTTGGGCGCTGACGACGGCCGTGTTCATATAGTTGAAAGTCCCAACAGCACTTCAAACTCCCACTCCATCGGATGGATCAAAATACGTAGGGATGCAACAGCCGTATGGAGCTAGACCGTCTCCAAAATGTACTCACAGTTCAGTATAAACATGGCAGCTTCCAAAAGGGGCATAAAAGCTCGATAAATGTCTAATTGTTGACCGAAACGTCGCTGTTCTTTTTCTATGGGAGAATAAAGGAGTCTTTTTTACTTTTTATGCACCTTTTGGATGCTGCCGTGTTCATGTCTGCAGACCTTGGGGTGAGCGCCTCAATGCTGCCTTTGCTGTGGAGCGGCACACTGCCCCCTGCTGGTGTGATGGCATCGGGGGTCATCGCATACAACAGTCATTCCCCCCTAGTAGAGGTACGAGGGACAATGACAGCTCAGCGATATGTTCAGGACATCCTGCAGCCACATGTGTTCCTCTCATGGCGGCTTCCAGCAGGATAATGCTCGGCCGCACACACAAGGGGGTCCCAGGAGCCCCCACAACATTGTCACACTGCCGTGGCTGCCCGGTCACCGGATATATCTCCAGTAGAGGACGTATGGGACCATCTGGGACGCCAACTTCACAGCCTACAGGTTTACACAAGAGGATCAGTTACAGCAAATGTGGAGCGATATGCCGCAGAATACAATACATACCTGTATGCCTCCATGCCCACCAACGGGGTACTAGAGCTTCCCTGCCCACCTGTATCACATCTTGTATCCAAGCTACAGGTGATACAACATGGTACTAGAGCCTCCATGCCCACCCGTATCACATCTTATATCCAAGCTAGAGGCAGTACCACAGGGTACTAGAGCCTCCATGCCCGCCCGTATCACATCTTGTATCCAAGCTAGAGGTGGTATAACAGGGTACTAGAGCCTTCATGCCTGCCCATATCACATCTTGTATCCAAGCTACAGGCGGCACAACGGGATACTAGAGACTTCATGCCCGCCTGTATCACATCTTGTATCCAAGCTAGAGGCGGTACAACAGGGTACTAGAGCCTCCATGCCCACCCGAATTACATCTTGTATCCAAGCTAGAGGTGGTACAACAGGGTACCAGAGCCTTCATGCCTGCCTGTATCACATCTTGTATCCAAGCTAGAGGTGGTACAACAGGGTACTAGAGCCTCCATGCACGCCCGTATCACATCTTGTATCCAAGCTAGAGGCGGTACAACAGGGTACTAGAGCCTCCATGCCTACCTGTATCACATCATGTATCCAAGCTAGATATGGTACAACAGGGTACTACAGCCTCCATGCCCACTCATATCAAATCTTGTATCCAAGCTAGAGGCGGTACAACAGGGTACTAGAGCCTCCATGCCAACCCGTATCACATCTTATATCCAAGCTGGAGGCGGTACAACAGGGTACTAGAGCCTCCATGCCCGCCCGTATCACATCTTGTATCCAAGCTAGAGGGGGTACAACAGGGTACTAGAGCCTCCATGCCCGCCCGTATCACATCTTGTATCCAAGCTAGAGGCAGTACAACAGGGTACTAGAGCCTCCATGCCCACCCGTATCACATCTTGTATCCAAGCTAGAGGCGGTACAACAGGGTACTAGAGCCTCCATGCCCGCCCGTATCACATCTTGTATCCAAGCTAGAGGCGGTACAACAGGGCACTAGAGCCTCCATGTTCACCTGTATCACATCTTGTATCCAAGCTAGAGGCGGTACAACAGGGTACTAGAGCCTCCCTACAAGGGGTCGGTTCTCTTTTTGCTCTGATATTGTAATCACTTATATCAATGTTACAATCACACAGAGAAAGTTTCCCTCCATTCTGACAATCAGTATATATATATACTCCTTCTAGGGGGGGCTGTTACTGACAATGAGTGTGTATGGATTGTGACCCCCAGCAGGGGCTGATGGCAGTGTAGAGGAGTAACTATGGACTCTGTACCTGGATGCTGATCTGTTCCACTATCAAGCGACAGATTTGGATCTGCAGGTGGCAGCTTGTTTTCTCTTGGCGCTCGGCGCCCGCTGACGTGATACGGTAAAGATTTATACAATGGCGCCCGATGTTTTGCAATATTTTGACTGATGCAGATTTATAGCGATGACATCCGCACGCGCCTTGTTACATCTGTTATTATCTGCGCACCTAACTCAGCCATGTGTTATTCTCGCTTTGGCAGTGCTGATGAGGTTAGAATAACCAGAGCGGCACACAAGACGGTCGGCCTCGCCGCAGTGCAGAACATTGGGGACAAGGACCTGTTCAGCTTCTCCAACACATGTAGAATGATAGACAGTCTTACCCGTTGAATCTGCGCACCCGGTTCATACACTTGGCAAATAGTTACTCGCTTTGTGCTGCTTTTGAGTTACTTTACACAATATCCTCCAATCACATCCAAAGCTGCAGCCACAGTTCTGCTGGTAATCTCTCTGGATCTCACAGATATGGTGTGAGGCGCATTCTAAACTAGTCACAATGTAGCTAGAATAGATCCGCATGTAGTGAAGGGCACTTAGTGTGTGATGAAGTTTGTGCCTCCCTTATACTGGATTAGTTGTTATTACTGAAAAATAATCCAAAGATTCAGAAAAAGGGTCCTGACGACCAACGACCAGATCGGAGGGCAGATTGTGGAAACATGCGAGATAGAAAAACCGTGGCATCTTCTATTTTCATGCGAGTTTCCCGCACATCAGGGCGTCCGTGTTTTGTGCGATGAGAATGGCGCCCAAGAATGCGACTCACTGTCACCCAGGCACTAAAGACATATCGCCGAAGGTAAGCCCTACCTGTACGCTGTCAGGGAGCAGGGGTTGGATGGTGCAGACTCAGGAGCCAAACCTACTCCATACACACCGGGCGCCAGCCAACATCCCACGCGACAGCCTCCATCCGAGATTACTCCAATCACAGCCTTTAACCTTTAGATGCTGCTGTAAATGGCCCATCAGATGCAGGGGGCTTCCTTTGTCCCCCTGCTATGAGGTTGAGGGTGCTGCTAGGGTTTCATGGACCCCATGTATTTCGGCCTATTAAGCCCTGTCTCTGGCATGTCTTAGTAGAATGCCTGCAAAAATACAATATACTGCACTGAAGTGTTGTAGTAAAGTATAAACAATCAGTCACAAGTTCGCGCCCCCTATGGGACCAAAGAATAAGTGAAATAAATATATTTTAATTATTACAACAATATTTAAAGTTAAACAGAAACGTTTTCCCATTTTAACTGAAGGGCAAAACAAGAAATTAAACATGCGATGTCGCTGCGTCCGTAAGAGTCCAATCTATTAAAGCACTGCATTTCTTATCCTGTACGGTGGATATCATCAAGTAAAAGAATACAGAATGCCAGACTTGTGCTTTTTGATAACCTCACAAAAAAATAATAAGTTATGGCGGTCAGGCCGTTTTTTTTTTAAGGGTATTTTATTTTTTAAAAGGGAGTGCAACAACAACAAAAATTTGTATCTAAATTTGGTGTCGTCACAATCGTACCGACCGACAGAATGAAGATAAGAGGTCAGCATGGTGTATGCAATAAAAACAAGACCCCCCCCCCCCCCCTCCCCCGCAATGACATTTTTTTCCATTCCACCTCACTTAGAAATGTTTAAACGTTTTTCAGTACATTAAATGGTACCACTGAAAAATACAACTCGTCCTGCAAAAAACAACAAGCCCTCAGACAGATAAGCCGATGGAACAATAAGGAAGTTGTGAAGGAAGAAGAGAACAAAAAATACCTTAGGAGTGAAGGGGTTAAGGAAAATCTGTCAAATGGAAGCTGCTGCCATGATCAGCTGTTATCCTCAGGGATGTCACATCTGGACGTACAGCGGCCACTACAGGGGGAAATGTGTTATTACATGCTGGCCACTGGGCTCATCCAGAGCAGCTCCACATATTGCCTCATAGAGGGGGTCTCTGAGCTGGGGACCCCCATCTACAGCCTCTATAGAAGGTTGAGCCTTTGTTACTTTGGAGTCTCAGTGGGTGCAGAAGTGGGACCCCCAGAGTCACAGATTATCTGACAGATTAATTTAGAATATAGGGGATCAACAGCCGACCAGTAACAATCTGATTGGCCTCAGAGTGTTCTGGGTATAAAGCAGCGGTCTCCAACCTGCAGCCCCCTGGTAGTCAAGGTTCAACTCCTAGCCCTTACCTGGGAACTTACAAACACCCTACAGATGTTGTCCTTGGTCGGGTTTGAACGCAGGACCGCAGTGCTGCGCAGAAACCCAGGACCGCAGTGCTGCGCAGGAACCCAGGACCGCAGTGCTGCGCAGTCACTGTGCTACATCCTGAGGGGGGTTTTACACGGGCGAGAAAATCGTGTGATTTTTGCATGATGTAAGATTATGAAACCAATGATGTTCAGCGGTTTCCTTCCCATCTGCGATGTTGAGAGAACAAAAAATCGCGGCTGCTCTATCTTCTTGCGATGTGCGATTTTTTTTTTCTTATCTCCCATGTTTCCCTACGGAGCCTCCTTTTTATTGCAAAATTGCGTTGCGCTGTGATGCAATTTTAACATTAGAAAGTCCTGTTGACTTTTGCGATAAAAAAATCACGTTTTTATTGCGTACTTTTATCACCGGCGCAGGAATGCGATGGGAGATTATTTTTTTTAAAAAGCATTGCTGATGCCCAAAAATCGCGGGACCAGAGCTGCAATTTGGCAAAATCGTGATCGTCTGTGTGAAACTGCCCTTAGATTGTAAGCTTTTAGGTAGATTCTGCTCTTCTGCTTCGCTCCATGTTATCTGTTTTCCAGCTACTTGAAGTGCTGCAGAATATGTTGGAAGTAACGGAGAGATAAGGCCGCACATAAGGGGCGCCGGGAGACTAAATGTCCTTCAGCCAAGCGCCTGAGTTTTGCAGCAAAACGATAAGTCCTTCTAGGGGCTTCATTTTTTTGACAGTGTACATGTGTTGTAAGGATAAATATACTTTTTCACCACTAGGTGGCAGCATAGCCCATCGCTGGTTTCATCTACTAACATCTAATTCTACAGTTCTGCTAAAATCCAGAGCAGAGCAACCTAGAAAGGAGGGAAGTCAGGGATCAGGCAGCCCTACATGTCAGATATGACACAGAGGGCGCACACACCCCGCAGTCATGGCAGCATGAGCGCCCCCAGAAGAACAGCAGCTGACCCCTCACAGTCACACAATGTTCAGCTGAAGTGGCTCCAATCTTGTGTTTGGAGATTTCACCTATTTTCAAGAAGCTTCTTTTCCTTTTCTGTTCCTTCACAACTGACGTCCTTCCAGAAACAGAGTAGATGAAGAACAGCCAAAAACTCCAACCAACCATCAGCCAAAACAGTCAGAACGGATGATTTTTAACAATGTGCTGCTGACATGATACATTTAGATACACTATGCTGACAGAAGTATCAGGACGCACATAGTAGGTGATGAAAATGGATTTTCTTCACATTTTTCCATCTGGTGTGGCCGCCTTTGGCCTCAATGACTGCAGTAACCCTCCGCGGCCGCTTCCCACCAAATTCCCATAGATGTGTGGAGGGATTTGCCTGCGTTCCCGGAGGAGCTTCAGGTAGTGATGTGGGGGATGATGGGTGTGTTGGGCACGGATACGGTGTTCTAGTTCATCCCAAATATGCTTGATGGGATTGAGATCTAGACTTTGGGCCAATGATGTTTGCAGACGTTCTGCTCCCCCACACTGCGTGCCGTATGACATGGCGCTCAGTCATGCTGGTGGAGACACGGAGCTGGACCAGAGTATTACCAGGGGAGGTGATGCCACATTGGCTGGATCGCTCTGTGTCCATTGGTGTTGAGTTTGCAGAAAGAAATACAGTCTTTGTCAAGCTCCATATTTCTTTCTGTAAACGGTCGAAGCGTTGCTCGTTACTGTACTATTATGGAGGAATCAAGAAGACTTAATTTTACCATTGTGCTTGATGCCAAGACTAGATTTATTTTCCTGGTGACAGCCCCCCACCAGACCCCGTTGTCAGCTCTACACTTGGTGACATTCCCCCACCAGGCCCCATTGTCAGCTCTACACCAGGTGACATCCTCCCCCACCAAACCCCATTGTCGGCTCTACACCTGGTGACATCCTCCCCCACCAGACCCCGTTGTCAGCTCTATACCTGGTGACATCCTCCCCCATCAGACCTCGTTGTCAGCTCTACACCAGGTGACATCCTCCCCATCAGACCTCGTTGTCAGCTCTATACCTGGTGACATCCTCCCCCATCAGACCTCGTTGTCAGCTCTACACCTGGTGACATCCTCCCCCATCAGACCTCGTTGTCAGCTCTATACCTGGTGACATCCTCCCCCATCAGACCTCGTTGTCAGCTCTATACCTGGTGACATCCTCCCCCATCAGACCTCGTTGTCAGCTCTACACCTGGTGACATCCTCCCCCATCAGACCTCGTTGTCGGCTCTACACCAGGTGACATCCTCCCCCATCAGACCTCGTCAGCTCTACACCAGGTGACATCCTCCCCCATCAGACCTCGTCAGCTCTACACCTGGTGGCATCCTCCCCCATCAGACCCGTTGCCAGCTCTACACCTGGTGACATCCCACCACCAGACCCGTTGTCAGCTCTACACCTGGTGACATCTCCCCACCAGACCCCATTGTGAGCTCTACACCTGGTGACATCCCACCACCAGATCCCGTTATGCACTCCATACCTGGTGACATCCCCTCACAAGACCCCGTTGTCCGCTCTACACCTGGTGACATCCCCCTACCAGACCCGTTGTCAGCTCTACACCTGGTGACATCCCCCCACCAGACCCCGTTGTCAGCTCTACACCTGGTGACATCCCACCACCTGACCATGTTGTCAGCTCTACACCTGGTGACATCCCCCCACTAGACCCCGTTGTGAGCTCTACACCTGGTGACAGCTCCCCACCAGACCCGTCGTCAGCTCTACACCTAGTGACATCCGACCACCAGACCCGTTGTCAGCTCTACACCTGGTGACATCTCCCCACCAGACCCCATTGTGAGCTCTACACCTGATGACATCCCACCACCAGACCCCGTTGTCAGCTCTACACCTGGTGACATCCCCCCTTCTGACCCCATTGTCAGCTCTACACCTGGTGACATCCCACCACCAGACCCCGTTGTCAGCTCTACACCTGGTAACATCCCACCACCAGACCCCGTTGTCAGCTCTACACCTGGTGACATCCCCCCACCAGACCCTGTTGTCAGCTCTACACCTGGTGACATCCCCCCACCAGACCCTGTTGTCAGCTCTACACCTAATGACATCCGACCACCAGACCCGTTGTCAGCTCTAAAGCTGGTGACATCTCCCCACCAGACCCCGTTGTCAGCTCTATACCCGGTGACATCGCACCTGAACTGCCAATGGGACTCTGGGACCACATGGTACAGGGGCCGTCAGGACGGACGTGTATCTTGGTGTACAGGTGGCTAGACAGAGGAACAGACAGACAAACAAGGCCCCAATGTCCGCCTACCTGACAAATGGAACAATTTCAGAAAAATGTTTCTCAACACAAAATTGTGAGGAATATCCCCACCTACAGTACATAATTCATGTGGACAAGGGGCAAGGTGGACAAGACTGGATGCTCGAGATCTACAGGCCCTCAGGCATTACTGCATTACAAACAGGCATGATTCTGTAATGCCAGTCACTGCCTGGGCTCAGGAAAACTTCCAGACATCACTGTCTGTGAACACAGTTCTCAACGTAAGGCCGCCTGCAGATGAGCGGAAATTCCGCAGCGGGATTCCTCCTGGACGCCTGCATAGGATTAGATTACAGCACACAATCCTATGCAGACGGTCGTGGTTTGTCTGCGCGAAATCACGCGCAGCAAACAAACCGCGGCATGTTCTAATTCTGTGCGGGGTTCGCAGAGCCCCGCCCAGAAACGTCACTCACCGGCTGCCAGCTCCGCTCTGCACATGCGCCAGCTGTCCGGCAGCCCGCACATGAAAGGAGCCGGAGCTGCGGGAGTGGGTGAGTCCGCGGTGCTCTCTGCAGGCGCTCGGGTCGGGTCCCGCTGTGAGAATTCTCGCAGCCGGATCCGACCCGGCCATCTGCAGGCGGCCTAATCCATGAATACAAGTTAAAGCTGCATCATGCAAAGAAGAAGCCGGATATCAACACAATCCAGAAACGCCGGCGTCTTCTCTGGGCCAAAGAGCATTTACAAAAAATTAGAGGGGGCAGGATGGGGCCGGAACTTAGCTCTGCCCCTGTCCAGCCCCTCCCATTGCAAACAGTGGCAAGGGGCGGGCAGGGGGCGGGAGCTCAGTGCACTGCTTTTGGCCTGGCCCGCCTCCTCCCCCTGCAGAGAGGGAGACCGTATATCGGCCGGGCGTGAAAACCTGGATATACGCACTTTGGAATAAGCCCAGAATCCTACATTAGACAACATTCCTCTCCCAAAACTCCTCACTTCCCGAAGAGGGGATGCCACCCAATGGCAGACTCAGCCCCGCCTCAACGTTTTTGAGATGTGCTGCTGACATCAATTTCTAAATGAGCTCATTAAAAAAAAAAAAAGTGCAACAATGTCCCCCTTCCCCGCTGATATGTTCTGCTGTGGATAAAATAGGGTTAGATCATGAGACTCTACCTGCAGCCCCATCAGGTTGTACAGGTAGTCCAGGATGGCCCATCCATATGTGCCAGAGCAAGAAGGTTGGCTGTGTGTCCCAGCATAAGAGCCAGAGCAGATAGCGATACACGGGCCATTATAGGAGCAGAGCTGGACAGAAGGGCATCAACTAGCCATCCGGACCCGAGGAACAGGAGGAGCGCTGCCAGAGACCTACAAACTGACCTCCAGCGGCGTCTGACCACACTGTCCTACTGAGACTCCAAGACGGTTGCATGAGAGCCTGATGGCCTGCAGTGGGACCTGTTCTCACAGCCTAGCTATGTGCGGCACGACTGGCATTCAACACCGGAATTGGCAAGTCCGCCATTGGTGCCCGGCTGAGAGCAGGTTCACATTGAGCACATGTGACAGACGGGAAGGGCTGGAGAGGATGGAGATCAGTGAGATCCCATGTGTGATCTGCATATTCTATTAATTGTTCTGGGTGTATTATTAGCGCAGTCAGGTGGCGGCGGCGGTGTAGGAGGACTTGTGTTCCTGCTTTCTCATGTGTGTTGTGTAACATTTGGTATCGCACTCGCTCTCAGATTATATAATACCTATTACAGGGAGGTTCAGGAACATTCTAACCTTGCCTGACTTTCGTGCGGTGCGCACACGTGATTGGTACCGGACTGCTGATAAGCGTTATTGTATTTGCTCTATAATCAGCGGTGATCACATGACCCGTCATATTGCAGAATGCGTACTAACTTATACATTTCTCTCTTACCGATTATGACAACAGCCATAGGGGCTGGTATGGGGCCCGCAGCGCCTACACAATCAGATGAAACAGAGGAGGATGTGCAGCATCACCTATGTTGTATGCAGGCTTCCTCCAGTGGGTGCCCAAGAATCAAGCGCCCTCTAGTTGTTGGGTCAGAGCACAGAGGGAGGGGGGATTGGCATGACAGAACCCATCCTGTCTGTTCTGCGTCCCCCTTCCCTGCTATCAGCTGCTTTGTCTGAACTTACAACTCAACCAGGGCTGTTGTGGGATGGGGGAATGTAATAGTAAAGTTTATGGACGTACACAGCGACTCCTCCAGTAGAATAGTGAGTGCAGCTCTGGAGTATAATACAGGATGTAACTCCGGAGCAGTACAGGATAAGTAATGTATGTACACAGTGACTCCACCAGCAGAATAGTGAGTGCAGCTCTGGAGTATAATACAGGATGTAACTCAGGATCAGTACAGGATAAGTAATGTATGTACACAGTGACTCCACCAGCAGAATAGTGAGTGCAGCTCTGGAGTATAATACAGGATGTAACTCAGGATCAGTACAGGATAAGTAATGTATGTACACAGTGACTCCACCAGCAGAATAGTGAGTGCAGCTCTGGGGTATAATACAAGATGTAACTCAGGATCAGTACAGGATAAGTAATGTATGTACACAGTGACTCCACCAGCAGAATAGTGAGTGCAGCTCTGGAGTATAATACAGGATGGAACTCCGGAGCAGTAGAGGATAAGTAATGTATGTACACAGTGACTCCACCAGCAGAATAGTGAGTGCAGCTCTGGAGTACAATATATGGGATGGAACTCAGTATCAGTACAGGATAAGTAATGTATGTACACAGTGACTCCACCAGCAGAATAGTGAGTGCAGCTCTGGTGTACAATATATGGGATGGAACTCAGTATCAGTACAGGATAAGTAATGTATGTACACAGTAACCACTAGCAAACTAGTGAGTGCAGCTCTGGAGTACAATATAGGATGTAACTCAGGATCAGTACAGGATAAGTAATGTATGTACACAGTGACTCCACCAGCAGAATAGTGAGTGCAGCTCTGGATGGAACTCCGGATCAGTACAGGCGCTGTTCCCAGTTCCCCCAGTAGGTGCCGCTGCAGAGCCGCCCTCCATAGACTGCAGTGGCCTCCCTCTCTCCTCCCTCGTCCTGCTCCAGCTCCTATTACAAGCTGTGTGCCCCCTCCCCCATCATTGGCTATTCCTCCCTCCTCCCCCGGCTGTGTCTGCTGTGCCCAGTCTCCAGTCTGTCGGCCCTTCATGGAGCCCCCCGGACTCCTGCGCCCTGTCTGCTCCTCCTGACACAAAGAACCAGCATCCAGCTGCCCATCACTTCCCTGCCTGGGACCCGAGCTGGAGGAGGCCGGGGCAGGAGGGAGGCTGCCCCCTGGAGCCCTCGCAGCAGCTCCCCTGGGATTTATGGTTGCTTCTCGGCCCTCCTCAGGCACCATGCAGCCCCCTCCAAGAAAGGTGAGGAGGGAGGGGGGACCTGGGGGGCTGCGGACCCTCCCCCGGTGCATGCTGCATGCATTGTGTGCTGGGACCTGCTGCAGCATGCAGATCACACCATCTGATACACTGCAACGACCCCAGCAGCTGATGACAGCACAAACTTTCTAGATTGCTAGTATTTCCATCAGGCCACAGCTGAGGCTTTGTGACATTGTGGATGATGGGGAGGATCTGCAGAGAACAGGAGGCTTCACTGTCTATGGGTGATACAGGGTGACAGTATACTGGGAGGATACCTTCCTCTATAGGTGATACAGGGTGACAGTATACTGGGAGGATACCTCCCTCTATAGGTGATACAGTGTGACAGTATACTGGGAGGATACCTTCCTCTATGGGTGATACAGGGTGACAGTATACTGGGAGGATACCTCCCTCTATAGGTGAAACAGTGTGACAGTATACTGGGAGGATACCTCCCTCTATAGGTGATACAGGGTGACAGTATACTGGGAGGATACCTCCCTCTATAGGTGATACAGGGTGACAGTATACTGGGAGGATACCTTCCTCTATAGGTGATACATTGGGACAGTATACTGGGAGGATACCTCCCTCTATAGGTGATACAGGGTGACAGTATACTGGGAGGATACCTTCCTCTATAGGTGATACATTGGGACAGTATACTGGGAGGATACCTTCCTCTATGGGTGATACAGGGTGACAGTATACTGGGAGGATACCTTCCTCTATGGGTGATACAGTGTGACAGTATACTGGGAGGATACCTCCCTCTATAGGTGATACAGGGTGACAGTATACTGGGAGGATACCTCCCTCTATAGGTGATACAGGGTGACAGTCTGTATACATGGAGTACAGTATCTGCTTCTATAAGTGATGCACAATGACAGTCTGTAAACAGGGTATATGGTTACACCTCCCTCTATAGGTGATGCATTGTGACTGTATGCATGTCGTATGGTTACACCTCCCTCTATAGGTGATGTATAGTGACAGTCTGTATACAGGACATATGGTTACACCTTCCTCCTATAGGTGATACATTGTGACTGTATACATGGAGTATAGTCACACCTTGCTCTATAGGTGATATAGTGACAGTCTTCACATCTGCTTCTGGAAGTAATACACAGTGATAGTCTATATACAGAGAGTATATTAACATCTGCTTCTATGGGTGATACAGTCTGACAATCTGTATGTACATGGAGTCTAGTTACACCTTCCTCTATATCTGATACACTGTGGCAGTCTGTATAGCCCAGAAGTATACATCAGTTACATCTGCTTCTATAGGTGACGTATAGTGACAGTCTGTATACAGGGAGTGTAGTCATATCTGCTTCTGTAAGTGATATACAGTGACAGCCTGTATTAAATTTGGTTACACCTTCCTCTATAGTGGATACAGTGACAGTCTGTATACAGGGAGTATGGATACACCTTCCTCTATAGCAGATACAGTATGGGTGTCTGTATACAGGGAGTATGGATACACCTTCCTCTATAGCAGATACAGTATGGGTGTCTGTATACAGGGAGTATGGATACACCTTCCTCTATAGCAGATACACTATGGGTGTCTGTATACAGGGAGTATGGATACACCTTCCTCTATAGCAGATACAGTATGGGTGTCTGTATACAGGGAGTATGGTTACACCTTCCTCTATAGCAGATACAGTATGACAGTCTGTATACAGGGAGTATGGATACACCTTCGTCTATAGCAGATACAGTGACAGTCTGTATACAGGGAGTATGGATACACCTTCCTCTATAGCAGATACACTATGGGTGTCTGTATACAGGGAGTATGGTTACACCTTCCTCTATAGCAGATACAGTATGGGTGTCTGTATACAGGGAGTATGGATACACCTTCCTCTATAGCAGATACACTATGGGTGTCTGTATACAGGGAGTATGGATACACCTTCCTCTATAGCAGATACAGTATGGGTGTCTGTATACAGGGAGTATGGATACACCTTCCTCTATAGCAGATACAGTATGACAGTCTGTATACAGGGAGTATGGATACACCTTCCTCTATAGCAGATACACTATGGGTGTCTGTATACAGGGAGTATGGATACACCTTCCTCTATAGCAGATACAGTATGACAGTCTGTATACATGGAGTATGGATACACCTTCCTCTATAGCAGATACACTATGGGTGTCTGTATACAGGGAGTATGGATACACCTTCCTCTATAGCAGATACAGTATGGGTATCTGTATACAGGGAGTATGGATACACCTTCCTCTATAGCAGATACACTATGGGTGTCTGTATACAGGGAGTATGGATACACCTTCCTCTATAGCAGATACAGTATGGGTGTCTGTATACAGGGAGTATGGTTACACCTTCCTCTATAGCAGATACAGTATGACAGTCTGTATACAGGGAGTATGGATACACCTTCCTCTATAGCAGATACACTATGGGTGTCTGTATACAGGGAGTATGGAT
Source organism: Eleutherodactylus coqui (assembly GCF_035609145.1). Lineage (NCBI taxonomy): Eukaryota > Metazoa > Chordata > Amphibia > Anura > Eleutherodactylidae > Eleutherodactylus > Eleutherodactylus coqui. Next base: position 524,712,985 of record NC_089837.1, on the reverse strand, counting down.
ACACCTTCCTCTATAGCAGATACACTATGGGTGTCTGTATACAGGGAGTATGGATACACCTTCCTCTATAGCAGATACACTATGGGTGTCTGTATACAGGGAGTATGGATACACCTTCCTCTATAGCAGATACACTATGGGTGTCTGTATACAGGGAGTATGGATACACCTTCCTCTATAGCAGATACACTATGGGTGTCTGTATACAGGGAGTATGGATACACCTTCCTCTATAGCAGATACACTATGGGTGTCTGTATACAGGGAGTATGGATACACCTTCCTCTATAGCAGATACACTATGGGTGTCTGTATACAGGGAGTATGGATACACCTTCCTCTATAGCAGATACAGTATGGGTGTCTGTATACAGGGAGTATGGATACACCTTCCTCTATAGCAGATACAGTATGGGTGTCTGTATACAGGGAGTATGGATACACCTTCCTCTATAGCAGATACAGTATGGGTGTCTGTATACAGGGAGTATGGATACACCTTCCTCTATAGCAGATACACTATGAGTGTCTGTAACGCTGCAACAACCTGCACAGACAGGAGCCGCACACTGATACTGTACACTACAACAACCTGCACAGGCAGGAGCCGCACACTGATACTGTACACTACAACAACCTGCACAGACAGGAGCCGCACACTGATACTGTACACTACAACAACCTGCACAGGCAGGAGCCGCACACTGATACTGTACACTACAACAACCTGCACAGACAGGAGCCGCACACTGATACTGTACGCTACAACAACCTGCACAGGCAGGAGCCGCACACTGATACTGTACACTACAACAACCTGCACAGACAGGAGCCGCACACTGATACTGTACACTACAACAACCTGCACAGACAGGAGCCGCACACTGATACTGGACACTACAACAACCTGCACAGGCAGGAGCCGCACACTGATACTGGACACTACAACAACCTGCACAGGCAGGAGCCGCACACTGATACTGGACACTACAACAACCTGCACAGACAGGAGCCGCACACTGATACTGTACACTACAACAACCTGCACAGACAGGAGCCGCACACTGATACTGTACACTACAACAACCTGCACAGGCAGGAGCCGCACACTGATACTGTACACTACAACAACCTGCACAGGCAGGAGCCGCACACTGATACTGTACACTACAACAACCTGCACAGACAGGAGCCGCACACTGATACTGTACACTACAACAACCTGCACAGGCAGGAGCCGCACACTGATACTGTACACTACAACAACCTGCACAGGCAGGAGCCGCACACTGATACTGTACACTACAACAACCTGCACAGGCAGGAGCCGCACACGGATACTGTACACTACAACAACCTGCACAGGCAGGAGCCGCACACGGATACTGTACACTACAACAACCTGCACAGGCAGGAGCCGCACACTGATACTGTACACTACAACAACCTGCACAGGCAGGAGCCGCACACTGATACTGTACACTACAACAACCTGCACAGGCAGGAGCCGCACACTGATACTGTACACTACAACAACCTGCACAGACAGGAGCCGCACACTGATACTGTACACTACAACAACCTGCACAGACAGGAGCCGCACACTGATACTGTACACTACAACAACCTGCACAGACAGGAGCCGCACACTGATACTGTACACTACAACAACCTGCACAGACAGGAGCCGCACACTGATAGTGGACACTACAACAACCTGCACAGACAGGAGCCGCACACTGATAGTGGACACTACAACAACCTGCACAGACAGGAGCCGCACACTGATAGTGGACACTACAACAACCTGCACAGGCAGGAGCCGCACACTGATACTGTACACTACAACAACCTGCACAGGCAGGAGCCGCACACTGATACTGTACACTACAACAACCTGCACAGACAGGAGCCGCACACTGATACTGTACACTACAACAACCTGCACAGACAGGAGCCGCACACTGATACTGTACACTACAACAACCTGCACAGACAGGAGCCGCACACTGATACTGTACACTACAACAACCTGCACAGACAGGAGCCGCACACTGATACTGTACACTACAACAACCTGCACAGACAGGAGCCGCACACTGATACTGTACACTACAACAACCTGCACAGACAGGAGCCGCACACTGATACTGTACACTACAACAACCTGCACAGGCAGGAGCCGCACACTGATACTGTACACTACAACAACCTGCACAGGCAGGAGCCGCACACTGATACTGTACACTACAACAACCTGCACAGGCAGGAGCCGCACGCTGATACTGTACACTACAACAACCTGCACAGGCAGGAGCCGCACGCTGATACTGTACACTACAACAACCTGCACAGGCAGGAGCCGCACGCTGATACTGTACACTACAACAACCTGCACAGGCAGGAGCCGCACACTGATACTGTACACTACAACAACCTGCACAGGCAGGAGCCGCACACTGATACTGTACACTACAACAACCTGCACAGGCAGGAGCCGCACACTGATACTGTACACTACAACAACCTGCACAGGCAGGAGCCGCACACTGATACTGTACACTACAACAACCTGCACAGGCAGGAGCCGCACACTGATACTGTACACTACAACAACCTGCACAGGCAGGAGCCGCACACTGATACTGTACACTACAACAACCTGCACAGGCAGGAGCCGCACACTGATACTGTACACTACAACAACCTGCACAGACAGGAGCCGCACACTGATACTGTACACTACAACAACCTGCACAGGCAGGAGCCGCACACTGATACTGTACACTACAACAACCTGCACAGACAGGAGCCGCACACTGATACTGTACACTACAACAACCTGCACAGACAGGAGCCGCACACTGATACTGTACACTACAACAACCTGCACAGGCAGGAGCCGCACACGGATACTGTACACTACAACAACCTGCACAGACAGGAGCCGCACACGGATACTGTACACTACAACAACCTGCACAGACAGGAGCCGCACACGGATACTGTACACTACAACAACCTGCACAGACAGGAGCCGCACACGGATACTGTACACTACAACAACCTGCACAGACAGGAGCCGCACACGGATACTGTACACTACAACAACCTGCACAGACAGGAGCCGCACACTGATACTGTACACTACAACAACCTGCACAGGCAGGAGCCGCACACTGATACTGGACACTACAACAACCTGCACAGACAGGAGCCGCACACTGATACTGTACACTACAACAACCTGCACAGGCAGGAGCCGCACACGGATACTGTACACTACAACAACCTGCACAGGCAGGAGCCGCACACTGATACTGGACACTACAACAACCTGCACAGACAGGAGCCGCACGCTGATACTGGACATTGGAACAGTCTGAATTTCTGGACTCTGCAAGATGATCCATTTTGGCTGAATTTCCTGGCTTTGAGGAGGCTGATACATTGTAACAACCTGCACTCCGAGCTGCTTGTTTGCTGCAGTTTCCACATCTGATGGCTCATTGTGACATGAATGCAGATGATTACAGGCTGGGCCTGCAGCTATTGGCAGGTTTGTGTCCTGATGGCTGGATCTATAGGCGGCAGCGTGTTCCCCATTGGATACATTGTAGCAGCCTGCACTGATCTCTTATGTGACCCCCAGGTTATATCCCCTGGTATTATGTAGCGTTGCTGCAGTTTCCACGTTGTACCATCATGGATTATAATTTTCAGCATCTTCCCCATTTCCTGATCTCTTCAGTCAACAGTCTCAAGGCTTTTGCTTGTATATAGGATCCGCTGTGAATTAATCCCTCTGTGACTTGCAGACTGTATATTGAGGGATTATAGTGAGTGGTGGCTTCCAAGTATAATACACTGTAACCGCCTGGATGTATGGGGCCTGCAGGATGCAGCAGTCTTCACCTCCACCGCAGGGCAGATGAATGCAGATGATTGCATCCTGGGCCTGCAGCTGTCCGCAGCATTATGTTCATGTCCTGCTGACTATAGGTGACCAGAATAAGACCGGCGTTACACATCTGTAATAGGACTGCACCTGCATCCCCTTCAATGCTACCGAACCTTATGGTAATGGAACTTATGTAGAATCGCCGCCTCCTGCCGTTGTATTGGGGAGATTTCACACGTGCCGAATATTTCTGCAAGACACATAAAGTCTGATTTATCAAAATCATGCATTATGTATCCTCCATGGTGAACGTCTGGCATGTATCCTACGGGCCAGAATTGTGCTTTTTTTTGGGCACCTTGTCTCCAAGAAAACATTTAATAAAAAGGGGTGTGAGACAGATAAAAGGGAGGTAGGTCCTCGTGTCACGTGAGAATAGGACTAGCGATGTGCGGTGTCTTGCACATAGACGGGGTGTCCGCATTCTCTCTTCTTTGTCGCTCTGTGTGTAAATGCGTGGCCTCGAATCATCGGAGTGGTACCTGTCACTGCATGTCCCTTCCGTTCGGCCACAGCTGGCTTCTGACATCAATGCCTGTCGTGGTGGAATCCCACACATGCCGTGCAGCACTTTGCTTGCACCCGCCTCGCACATGCGCAGTGAAGCGAGGTGTATCCACCTTGACTACATGAGCATACTGCGCATCCACTGAAAAGCGCGGTAGGAATTTCATGGCTGGATCAGAGCTATGCGCTTTATTGCAGCCAGGTGTATCAAATCGGGGCGGACTTCCTTAACAGGTTAGGTTGCCACAATTTGGAATACCTGGTAGCAATAAAGGGCTGGATCGGAGCTAGAGCCGCAAAAATCTATCTGCGGTGTCTCTGGTGTATGTATAGAGATACATAGAGGTGTAACGGGAAGCTCCTGGGGCCCGATGCAAAACCTGGAACAGGGCTCCCAACTATAATGCTTTATTCATAGTACTGGGCTCCCTATATTGGGGAAGAGAGGCCTTATGGGCCCCCTAAGGCTCCTGGGCCCGGGTGCAACCGCATCCCCCTATAGTTACACGAGCAGAGATCTACGCAGCACAAGAAGCACTGATGTTAGGAGCCAGGGGAGCAGGCAGTTGAGAGCAGGGGTGAGGACCCCCCCCCCCCCCCCGTCCCCCGAAGATGAGGACAACGTATATCGGCTCAGCATGAAAACCGAGCCGATATACGTTCGTGTGAATCCAGCCTTAGGGTGCATTCCCACAAACGTATAACCGAGCCGATATATGTTGTCCTCGTGTGCGGGGGGGGGGGGGGGGGATGGAAGAGCCAGGAGCAGGAACTGAGCTCCCGCCCCCTCTCTGCCTCCTCTCTGCCCCTCTGCACTATTTGCAATGGGGAGGGGCGGGGCTAAGTTCTGTTGCAAATAGTACAGAGGGGCGGAGAGGAGGCAGAGAGGGCGGTAGCTCAGTTCCTGCTCCTGGCTCTTCCATTCCCCCCCCCCCCCCCCCCCCCCGCACACGAGGACAACGTATATCGGCTCAGCGTGAAAACCATTTTACAATATCAGAGCAAAAGGGTCATTTATTGTGGAGAACCGACCCCTTGTAGGAAGCCCTAGTACCCTGTTGTACCGCCTCTAGCTTGGATACAAGATGTGATACTGGTGGGCATGGAGGCTCTAGTACCCTGTTGTACCGCCTCTAGCTTGGATACAAGATGTGATACGGGCGGGCATGGAGGCTCTAGTACCCTGTTGTACCGCCTCTAGCTTGGATACAAGATGTGATACTGGTGGGCATGGAGGCTCTAGTACCCTGTTGTACCGCCTCTAGCTTGGATACAAGATGTGATACGGGCGGGCATGGAGGCTCTAGTACCCTGTTGTATCACCTCTAGCTTGGATACAAGATGTGATACGGGTGGGCATGGAGGCTCCAGTACCCTGTTGTACCACCTCTAGCTTGGATACAAGATGTGATACAGGGGGGCATGGAGGCTCTAGTACCCTGTTGTACCACCTCTAGCTTGGATACAAGATGTGATACGGGCGGGCATGGAGGCTCTAGTACCCTGTTGTACCACCTCTAGCTTGGATACAAGATGTGATACAGGGGCATGAAGGCTCTAGTACCCTATTGTACCACCTCTAGCTTGGATACAAGATGTGATACGGGCAGGCATGGAGGCTCTAGTACCCTGTAGTACCGCCTCTAGATTGGATATAAGATGTGATACGGGGGGGGGGGGGGGGGGGGAGCATGGAGGCTCTAGTACCCTGTTGTACCGCCACTAGCTTGGATACAAGATGTGATACACACAGGCATGGAAGCTCTAGTGCCCTGTTGGTGGGCATGGAGGCATACAGGTATGTATTGCATCCTGCGGCATATTGCTCCACATTTGCTGTAACTGATCCTCTTGTGTAAACCTGTAGGCTGTGAAGTTGGCGTCCCAGATGGTCCCATACATGTTCTATTGGTGATAAATCCGGTGATCGGGCAGCCATGGCAGTGTGACAATGTTGTGGGGGCTGCTGTGACCCCCTTGTGTGTGCGGCCGAGCATTATCCTGCTGGAAGCCGCCATGAGAGGAACACATGTGGCTGCAGGATGTCCTGAACATATCGCTGAGCTGTCATTGTCCCTCCTACCACTACTAGTTGTCTGACAGGATGTACAGGATACATAGTATCTGCAGACTGTAGGAATATATCCACATAAGCAGCAATGTTTGGCTGGTCGGCCATTAGATCGTTGACGTGGATGGTGACTTATGCTCGTGGCCCTGCAGGGGTTAATACCGGCTGGTGCTGAGTGTTGGGATACGTGGTAACAATCTAGAATGATCTTGTAGCCTCTATATATGGGCTGTCCGGCCTGTGGGGGATTGAACAGGTTTGTGCTGAGTGTGCAGCCGGCCTTCTCTATAGGTGTCTGGAATAATAGTGTTGATATAGTCTGTGGACAAAGCAGAGCTGAGCTGTCAGTGTAGTTGAGCTGAGTCTGTTTATGGTTATCTCAGTGTGGTTTCACTAGGACCGCAGGTACAGTTATCGGCTCTGCTCCATCTGTAGGTTACATCTCCTTGATACATTGTTACAGTCGGTCACCATAGAGCCCAGTGATGGGCAGATAAAACCGCAGGGGTCTCGCTGTTGCCTTCCAACTCGTGCTGCAGTTCTCTGGTGTCTGCTGCTTGGAAAAGGGGGCTCAGAGTCAGAGACCCCTAAGGATCAGATCCACAAAGTGCTTGCTGCATGGCTCCGATGTGGCATCTCTGCGGCTCGCTAATGATTTAAGTGGTTATTGGCCGCGCAGTAACTGGCCGTAGTCGCCACATCTCAGCGGAGCGCTTTGTAGGACCGCAGCCTAAGGGCACGTTCACACAGGGCGGATTTGCCGCGGATTGCCGTTGCATATCCGCACTGCGGCAAAACCGCTGCGTTTGCAGTGCAATGCAGCACAAATGAGATTTGCCAAAAAGCTGTTCTCACAGGGCGGAAATGCAACTGCGGCGCGGTTTTAAAAGATGCAGCAAGTTCATTCTACGGTCTTTTCCGCAGCGCTTTTTTGTCCATAGACCTCTACGGACGCAGCTAAATCCGCGGCAAAAAGTAAAAAAGCGCTTGCGGATTTTTCCGCACGAAAACCCGCAGAAAAATCCGCAAGCCCAAATTAACCTTTGAAGCTGTTTTGATGCAGAAGCAGTTCTTCTGCGGCAAAACCGCAACGGAAAAAACGCGGCAAATCCGCCCTGTGTGAACCCAGCCTAAGGGTGCGTCCACACGGCTTTGTCAGAACCGCAGTGGGATTGAGTGGTGGTGCGGTCACACGGGCGAGCATGACGTCTGTCTGAGAACGTCAGCCACACATCGCTCTTGTAGAATTGTACTTCTGGATGCGAGAACGATGCACTTTCTTTTGCTTAAAAATCCGCCTTGCTTCCCATCTACGTACGCGCCATTGTCACGCGTGTGAACAGATCGCAAGTGCTTCCAATCGTTTTCAGTTGTGTAAATGGCATCGCACTCGCATGCAGATCACATGGCCGGCGGGAGCGATGGGACTCTGTTAAAGATCCCATCGAAAATAATGGGCGATTCATCAATGCAGGAAATGAATGTTATTAGCGTGTTATTAGCGTGTGTATCGCTATTGGATGGAGCTCTGGAGTGTGGAGGCACCCTGACGTGGGTCTGTCACTTAAAGGGGTAGTCGAGGCTCTTTTTAACTGATGACCTAGCTTCTGGTTGATGGATAAGGGTCTACCATTAGGGACCCTCGTCCATGAGCTGATTGTCCAGGGGGCAGGGAAGGACGGACATCCTGCTTAGGACAGGATATCGGGAGCGGGAAATGAAGGACCACATCCGGCCTGCCACACTGGACAGCGAGCCGGATGATCAGCTAATGGACGGGGGTCTCGAGGGCAGATCAACCACCGATGGATGGCCTATCTGGAGGCTGGGTCATCAGTTGAAGAGCCTAGATTACCCTTAGAATCTGTGGCAGAAATCCAAGCCCGGGCCTCAGAGTTCTGCTGCATGCGGATCCCATGGGCCGCCTCAGCTATGTCTGCGCAGGATGCTGGCCACCGGCCTATAGGGGGGCAGCAGGCGGATGTGGACTGGCAGTGATTGTCTCCTTTATGTCCGCCCAGATGATGGTTTTTACTCTGACAGCTGTTAATCGCAAAAAATCAATACTTTATTATTCCATGGAGCAAAAATCAGGCAACGTTTCGGCCAATAATTGGCCTTTATCAAGCCACTTCTCCTGCGTGATCATGCACGGAATTGTGCAGTGTATTGGCCATTTGCGCATCTACCATAGAATTCTAAGGGGCCTTTACAGCGCAGATATGCAGAAAGATAGAGCAGGTCCGATTTTATTTATTTTGCGCACATCAATCAATGGGTTCTATTCTTCGTGTATTGCGTACGCGGCTATGTCCGTGTGAAGGAGCGCTGGGCCACATGAGACTTTATCTATAGTCTGTCCTATGTTGGGATGATAGCCGCCTTTTAATCTTCTATGGGAGTGTGCAAAAAAAAAATCGCGCTTGCGTGCCGTGAGATTTCCGCGTGAGTTTGATGCATTTTTACTATTGCAATTTCTATATATTTTTGTTTTCCTATATGCTTAAAAAGCGCAAGTAAATCTGCTGCAGGTCGCACGTTTTTAACGCAAAAACACGTCTTGCATGCATCAAAGTCGCAGGAAAACCGGTCAGCGTACGTTCGTACGGCGTGGAAATGATGGGATTGAAAAAATCTGCCTAAGCACATAAAACGCTGCGCTGGTTAGCGGTCTTTGTATTTGACTGTGTAGACTGGATAGAATCGTAACAAACCCGCATCTGTAGTAGTGCATGAACAGCAATGTTCCCATTCACTGCCAGCAAGCAGGAAGGAATAGAGAAATAGGAATTCTATGAAAGTGTTTCAGAACGTCTCATTATACAGCGCTAAAGCTTTTATCACATAAGGCTGGACGGTCTTTCAAGCGCGGTCGCGGTGAAACGTGCGTGGTGTTTGGCTTGTCTGGAGTGTAAGGGGTTAACCGTATCGCCTCGTTTATCGTCTGTTTTCTCGTAGATTACAGTGATGATAATGGAGGGGTGTGTGATGTACGTGGTCATTACTGCAGAGCAGCGCTGCTGGCGAGAACGCGCTCGGTACGTGTGAGCGAGGCGCGCTGGGACGGAATACTTATTAACAGGCCCTAAATTCAGCTGCTGGTTTCGGATTCGCCGTTTGTTGGTCACATGATGGAGACTTCAGTGATGGATATAAAAATGTGGCGCGGTGTTCTATACAATTTGCGCCATTCTGAACCCGCTGGATACGTGTCTTTCAGGTCTGGTATGTGGGTGACTTGTTCCCTCTAGATCTGTACACCGTCATCGGCAGAGAGGAGCTATCGCATATATGGCGCGCGCTGGATGACCGAACGGACCTCATTATAGTCAATGGGGTCCATTTGGCGCTGTTCTGTTACGTCATAAGGCTGACCCCTTCGGCCAGCGATTTGGGCCCCTTCCTCACCCATTGGAAACCGTGGGTGAAATTTCTGCGGAGTTGCAGGAAAATGGGACACGCTGCGACTTTTCTTTCTCGCCGTGTTGCTGTGAGATAAAAATCGCATGTGTAAAAATTAACCCATTGAAAACCATGGGGTCTATTTCCGTGAGAGAGCTGTGCTCCTCCGTGTGTAATCGCATGCGTAAGTACGAGATCGCTCCGAGAAATGTGAACTCGACCGGTTTCACGTTCTTAAACTTGTGATTCTGGGTGCGATTTGGTATTTTTTTATTTTTTTTTTCTATAAAAATCCATCTAATCTTTGCACTTATTTCACGTGCGTGAAAAAACCGCAAGTGCGTCCAATAGTGTCAATGGTAAAATTCGTACTTGTATGCAAATTGCGAGGCGTGCAAGCGCTGTACGACATTTTGTTTTAAACATCCAATAGGAAATAATGAGCGACTCCTTGGGGGTAATCGCCCCAAATGAGGACCTGAAAATAATCGCTTGTATTATGTATTGTTAGCGGATGGAACTCGCATGTGACAATTGCCAGTCTGAATGCGCCCTCAGTTCTTACCGCGAGGGATTACTGGAGGGTCTAGGTCCCCGCTCTACTCTGCCCTGTAACGGGGTCCGGACAGCCTGTAAATGAAAGTCCAGGACCCGTTGTTGGCATAGCAACAAGAATTACATGAGCCAGCTCTGGTCATGTGGTCCACGTTGCTATGCCGACCGCAGGTCCTGGGCTTTAATTTCCAGGCTGTCCGGACACCGCTACAGCTGTAAGTAGAGCAGGGACCAATGGTGGATTTATAATGAGGAGGGGGGGGGATAAGCCACACCCCTAACCCCTCCCTGACCGCACTTTTGGCTCCACAAGAAACTTTTGCTTCAAAACGGGCTCCATGGCTGAAAAAGTTTGGGACCCGCTGATCTAGACTGATGCATTGTGGGATTTGTTCACACAACGGATTCCGCCATGGAATTTTCCGTACGTAAACCGCCCATAAAGCCGCGGCAGAAATCTCTGGCTATTCTGCCATGGTTTTTGCCGCGGACCAGTTTGCGCATTTAGCCCTGTCAGCAGAGGTTCGCCGGGCTCTGCGTGAAGAAGTGGCTTCAGGAGGGTCTGTGTGCACCGCGCGGGTCGTTCTACACGCAGTTTGCTGATTGACGGGGCTAAACGCGCAAGTGGGTGCGCAGCAAGTCAGTGCCGCCTCTCTCGCACCGCTGCTCAGAAATGAAGAGCACCAAAAATACGCAAATGCACACCGACTGAGAGGCCATTAACCATCATTGACCACTTAAATCCTCAGGGTTCGGCCACAGCTACGTTTTTTTTAAAACTCTACTTTGTCGCGTGAAAAAGCGCAGCATGTCTAATCTTTTTGCATATTCTGCGCTAAAATAGCCCATAGAAGTGACTAGGCGTGAGTAAAAATACAGGAAACCTGCGTATATGTTGCGTATTTACGTCAGAGATCGGTGAGATTTTGTGCGTCTTTTATATACGCTGCGTATTTAAGCGCAGAAATAAGCAATATGTCTGTGCGGATGAGCCCTGAGCGACCATTCTGCATTTCTAGAGTCTGCGGGTAAGGTTGTATTTACACAGCTGATAAAATTACGTGCGTTTGCGAAACGCACAAAATACGCGTTGTAGTAACCCACTCTTTTCAATGGCTTCATTTACACAGGCGGTTTTTGCGCTCTCGCTGCTGGAGCATGTACAATTTTCGTGCAATGGATAGAACATAAAACGTGCGGCGTCGGATGGGCTCACCGTGTGATGCGAGATGCGCCTAAGCAACCGGCCGTGTAAATACGACCTAAACCAAATTATTTTTTCCACTGAATTCGCTGACAATTGACACCTGGAATACGCTTGCGCCGTTGTGCGGTGATTAATTACGCGCCAGCCGCTATGCAGTTGTAAAGTGTTTGTTTGTCGTGCGGTCGAGTCGCGTTTGATTTTGCGGAACGTTTCTGGAGGACGATAATTGTAGAGGCGATAAGATCTCGTTTTGCCCGCGATTTCCTGCGCGTGGCGCTATTTCTGAAAGCTGCATTTCCGGTTACATCACGCAGTGTTAAAAAAGCTGTTCGGACTCAGTATAGAAGGGACACTCGCCTGCCACGTATCTAATAATAATAATAATAATAATCTTTATTTGTATAGCGCCAACTTATTCCGCAGCGCTTTCAGGCATGGATAAATGCAAGACAATACAACATATCTGATAAAAACTGTCTTTGTCACCCGTAGCGACCAATCAGAGCTCAGCTTTCATTTTATACTCTGCCTTTGCAAACTAAAAAGAGCTCTGTGACTGGTTGCCATGAGCAACCAAGACCGCTTTCTAAATCTCTCGCTATATTCAGTTCAGATGACACTGGGCCTCATTTACCAAAACTGCCTAAATGAAAACCTGTCCTTGTTGCCCGTAGCAACCCATCAGAGCTCTGCTTTCACTTCAGAACCTGCAACCAATCACAGAGCAGCTTTCATTTTCCCACAGCAGTTTGAGAAGTGAATTCTGAGCTCTGATTGGTTGCTACGGGCAACAGCGACAGCTCTGATAAATGAGGCCTGTTGGCGCTCTGCTTCATCTGTATAGTGTAAAGCGGTTTACCCCACAGCCGTCCCCAATTCTAATAGTCCTTATAAAATACCATCTCAATCAGTATGGCCGCCCTTCAGGTTTAGTACAATCCGGAAGTAGAATCCGCTTAGTTAGGCCGCCGGATACTCCTGGGTCAACCAGTGCCCTGTGCCCCTCAGCTCTGCTGCTTACCGCACCGCAGCCTGATGAAGAATTGTAAGGGTTAAAATTATAGCTGATTCACACTTTCCACTGATCCTAATACACTGATGGCCGCTTTATTAGAGACCCCCATCTAGTAACGTTGGACTCCTTTGGTCTTCAAATCCCTGCTTTTCCTGCGCCGTCGCTAGGCGATGACATGGGTGCCCGCGACCTTTCTGACAGGACTGCAGAAATTTATCATAAAAAATAGTTTGAGATGCGGGTCGGATGTTTCCATGGACGTCAATGGAAGCCATCCGCGCAAATCCACCCAAAAATGGAACGTGGTTCCAGTTCCTTCTCCCGGGGCGGCGGATCTCCGCCGTGGGATACCGCAACGCCCGTGGACAGGCAGCCTTAGTTGGAGCTCCAGCGTTGCATTCAGCTGACTGTGCAGCCTGTCGGTCAGAACGATTCCTGACATCCTCCTCCGACCCCTTTCAGTGATGAGTTGTTTCCGTCCGCAGGAACCCCTTCCGCTGGATGTTTTCCTCGATCGCGCCATTCTCTGTACACCCTTTACACCGTTATATAAGAAACCCCCCACGGTTGGCAGTGAGACCCCGGCTAGTCCAGCACCGATGACCGGCCTCGTTGGAAGTCGCTCCGATCGCTGGATTTTCACTTCCTGGTTTTGCTCACACGGTGGAATTTGCAGCAAAAATTTCGACCTCTAAAAACTGCATCAAAATCCGCAGCTTTTTGGCGCAGGTCCGCCCTCGCATTTAGTTCCATCAATGGGCAAAATCTGTGTGCAGAATTCCAGCATGCCTCCACGACTTTCCATGTCGAGAAGTGACGTTACTTGATGAAAAGTGCGTCTGTACGTTGGAATTTCGCAGGCGGTTTTTGCACATCGGCAGGGCTGGATCTTCATGCGGATCGGCGGCAAAAAATGCAGCAGGAAGTAGCAGATTTTTCCAGTTTTTAGAGGCGAAATTCATGTGGAAATTTCCACAGCGAATTCCACCTTGTGAGCGTACTATAAGGCCTCTCTCTCTTACTGCGATTACCGCGGCGCTCAAATCGCGGTAAAATGCTCCCATTGTCTTCAATGGGGCCTCGCAGACATGCGCTCGAACGCAGCACTTTCTACCGCCGCGATTAACGCACTTTATCACCCATCAAAATGATGGGGTGCATTTAAACCCGGCAGGAACCTGCGTCCGAAAACTGTGGTAAAATCGCTGCGAAAGGCCACAATTGAAATGGCGGCGTTTTGGCGACGACATGTGTAAGAGCGGCCTAAGGCTGCGTTCACATGTAGAATATTTTGGTATGATTGTGCGCCTGAAGCTGCGCCATATTTTGCTCTGTGGGTTTTGGCGCTCATCTGCACCGCCTGCTGTGGAACGTGCCGCAGCTGATTTCACACTTTTAATTGCGGATCTGCAGACTTCACTTCTGCATCAGAATAACTCTGCCTAGAAGACTAGACCTAAGTGTTGCTTCATCACTACCAGCGGGGGGCGCTCTGCTGGAGCACTAGGCTTCATCTACATGATGTGGCCTCCTGGTACCAATCATCCTCCCAACACACATACCCCTCGTGGGCCCGATTCTCCCTTCCTGGTCACATGACCCACCTAGAAGAGGTTGATTCCCCCATTAGTTGGGGTCCCCCTCATCATGGCACCCCTAGAAGAGGTTGATGCCCCCATTAGTTGGGGTCCCCCTCATCATGGCACCCCTGGGTCCTGCGCTTCAGATCTAGCTGTGAGTCAGTTCTGGGACATTTCTGTCTTCTGCTGAGTTGCGACACTTCTTTATACTTTTGAGGAACTCCTTACTCCCCTGAAATTTTGGGAACTTTTTGTCTTGTTCACAGAAGAATCAAAGGTTTGGATTGTCTTCATTGTCCGAGGAGGAGGGCAGGGGGGTTCCATAATCAAAGAGGCGATCACTGCAGAACCCTCTTCAGTTCTTCCTGGTAGTCTGAACATCTTGGAGTTTTGGTGACTTGGATGCGGATGGCGGTCGTGGTGGGTGAGGTGGTCGGTGCCGGACAGGTGGGTCTGCGGTGGTTTCAGGGTCTGAAGGGTTAACTGTTATGAGCAGTTCTCTAGTATATTCCATTGCAGCGGCTGCAGCCTAGCTCTAGGAATACTGCGTCTGTCCGTCTGTGAGGGCTTGCTGGAAGTTGTAGTACTGCAACAGCGGGAAGGCCTCAGACCATTGTTGTACAGGGATCATTAATACCTTTTTTAGTCCGTATTGCAGCCGCAATACCTGGGAGTTCTGCGGACTCCGATTCGCATCACTATAGGATCCTTGGGCCAGTGACACGTCACCGTATTTCGGCCGCGTGTTCCGGTCTGACCGAAGGTCTGCTGACCCGAACTGCAAGCATCAAAGATCAGACATGGCGGAAATGCAGTGGTGTGTCACCGGCCCGAGGGCTTGTTGAAATCATATCGGGTTTTCTGGGACTCCAACAGTGATGGTCGATGGTTAGAATAGGTCATCAATACCTGATCTGTGGGGATCCGCCACTTGGGATCCCCATGATCAACCGTTTGAAGAAGCCGTGGCACTTGGGCAGATGCCTTTGCCTCGTCACTGCATGCCATGCACAGCGCCATACATTACTGGCTTTGTCGAAGAGCCGGTCGATGGAAGCCTCAAACAGCAGATATTAACCTATCCTAACAATATCCATAGGGTTAGAACAGTGTGGCCCCAAGATTTATATTGGGCCCTAATTGTTAGCGGTCTTAATGGTGAGTCTGAGGAGCCTCTTCTCTATCCACATTATGTACTTTGTAATTAGTCAGTGTCTCAACAAGCAGGACTGTGCAGCGGGATGAGTAGCGGTAAACCACAGAGATAAGCAGCCATAGAAGCAGTGCCAGAGAGGAAGTGCAGAACGTGGTGCCAAGTGCCAGGCAGCTATTGAAGTGGGAGGCTGAGTGGTTTGCTGTGAAAGGGGAAGTCCAGCAGGATAACGGTCGTCGTCTGACCGTTCTTGCAGTGGTGATTTGGGGGTTCATCTAGTGGAAACTTTAGGGATCATCTGTTAATGATGGAGGGGGGCGGGGTACAAGGTTGAGTTGTGTCCTATAGAGAGGTTTTACTCTGGCCCCTCCGTTCTGTGATGTCCCCATGTGCCAATAAAGTATACAGACAGGTCTGTTAGGGCCGCCACATTAACACAGGGATGTTTTTCATTGCACCATTTTCCTTTGGGGCTCTTGATGACTTTTTGTTTACGTTTTGCTCCTGAGCTGCACTCCTTATTCTGCTTGTGGAGTCACTGTGTACATACTGTACATTACTTATCCTGTACTGATCCTGAGTTACATCCTGTATTATACCCCAGAGCTGCACTCACTATTCTGCTGCTGGAGTCACTGTGTACATACATTACTTATCCTGTACTGATCCTGAGTTACATCCTGTATTATACTCCAGAGCTGCACTCGCTATTCTGCTTGTGGAGTCACTGTGTACATACTGTACATTACTTATCCTGTACTGATCCTAAATTGCATCCTGTATTATACTCCAGAGCTGCGCTCACTATTCTGCTTGTGGAGTCACTGTGTACATACTGTACATTACTTATCCTGTACTGATCCTGAGTTACATCCTGTATTATACCCCAGAGCTGTACTCACTATTCTGCTGGTGAAGTCACTGTGTACATACTGTACATTACTTATCCTGTACTGATCCTGAGTTACATCCTGTATTATACTCCAGAGCTGCGCTCCCTATTCTGCTGGTGGAGTCACTGTGTATATTACATTACTTATCCTGTACTGACCCTGAGTTACATCCTGTATTATACTCCAGAGCTGCACTCACTATGCTGCTGGTGGAGTCACTGTGTGCATACATTACTTATCCTGTACTGATCCTGAGTTACATCCTGTATTATACTCCAGAGCTGCACTCACTATTCTGCACTTGGTCCTATTCACCAGAGCAGGTTCTGTGCAGATACTGAACAAGCAGGATATGTGGATTTTTCAGACAGTGACAGGTGACTGTGGGAAATTTGTATTCTGCTAGGACTGTTCAGTGGTGAGCGCCGCTCTGGTACAGACATTGGGATGAGTATTACCTCTGTGCAGCTATTGTCACCGGTGAAGGACCTGCATGGGTCACCAGTTTCTGGAGTTTTCCCTCTGCGTTCTCCTTTTTACCTAGAATCTTTTGGGAGGCGAGCTTGTAGAAATTATCTGTCACTTCCATCTATTCTGCCCACGACTCCTTGAGAAGCTCTCCAGAATAAGAAAAACATGGTTTCATTCTTCTAAAAACAGCACCACCCCTGTCCACAGTTTGCATGTAGTATTGCAGCTGAGTCTCATTGACTTCCTTTGAGTTGAGGTGCAATGCCACACACAACCTGTGAACAGGGGTTGCTCTGTTCCTGAAAGCAAGCAGCCATGTTTTTCTAGCCATGATCATCCCCCTTTTTAAAGCAATTTTTTTTTTCTTCTTTTTTTTATTATTTGCCTTTTAAAGGAGAAGTTGAGCTCCTTACTGCACAGACCCCTCTGGAGCTCAAAATCACAAATATTTTCTCATCTCTTGGTCAACATCCGGAGCTGCACTCACAATTCTTCCACTGTGCCCCTTACATTGTAAGCTGATCCTCTTCTTGGTGCCCCTGTGCAGGGTGTCCTCCGCTGTGATGCATAGTCGAGATGTGTGTGCTGCTGGCCAATGCCATGTTGCTCTGAGCACTGCACATGTAAATAGGGGTGACCCTCCATCTCTGGTTTAATAGTGCAAAGCAGCTGTAAAGTGTATCTCTGTCTCTGTAGGACCCACCATACCAATTGATTTACAAGGAGTCAACGTTCACCCATATAGGGCTGGACAGGCACATTGCATAGCCACCATATGAGGGTCCCAATCCAAAAGAGATCACCACAGCAGTAAATCCAAGAAAGGGGTGAAGGTGGCAGCAGTCTGGTGCAAGTAAAAATGCTTTAGTCCTCCAAATGCAGAAACAGCGTTTCGACTCTGGCGAGTCTTTTTCAAGTATATCATATATCAGAGTCGAAACGTTGTTTCTGCGTTTGGAGGAATAAAGCATTTTTACTTGCACCAGACTGCTGCCACCTTCGCCCCTTTCTCGGATATACCAATTGATTTAAATGGGGGAGCATGAAATACTTCATCTGCCCTGTGGGAGTGCTGTAGGGGAATTGAAGACTTGCTGCCAGCTTACAGCTGAGCGTTGCTGCCAACACATGTCAGATTCTTTTATGCTAGGCTATGCCTCTTTTGCAGTAAGCCATGCCCATTGTGCCCCCTCCCAGTAATTGTACCTGTTAGTGTTGAAGTAGTAATGCCTCCCGCTCAATACTGCCGCTTTTATGCAGTAAAATAAAAAGATCCTATCCTCGCCCCTTTCACTTTCCCCTCCACTTCTGTTCATGCCGCTCTACTTATTTCCGTGCAGCACAATCAGGTAATCGCTGCAGCCAATACCCATCCTCAGCCTTGGCTGCAGAGATCAAATGACCACATTACCTAGAAGTGAGCCAGGGACTCGGACCAGCACGGTACCGAACAAAGCAGTGGAGGGAATGAAAGGGACGAGTATAGGCTTTTGTTTTTGTTTCTTACTCTATTCCTGGCTGTGCCTGTGGAATTTGCCATCTGGGTCAGTGGGACAGCCCCCAAAGTTCAGTACTGTCCCACTGAATCTGAGACAGTTGGGAGATGTGCGGTACCTTGTGATCATCAAGGAGCCCTACTGAGGGTGGTTTCACACCTGCGCTGGGGATTCGGCCATCATGCTCTGCTCAGGGAGCTGGAAAGGGAATCCTTGCGGCCGAATGGTTCTGATTCTGGACTCGGGGTTGACTGATTCCAAGTGGCAGCCAGTAGAGGCCGAATGCGCTTTGACTATAAAGAATGGCCCAATAGTATAATTTGGTACTTGAGAATTAACCCTTTCCCACCCCAAGGATATAAACTTGTACACATGGATGTAAACTTATCTCCTATGGATGGCACAGGCTCAAAAGCTGCGCCTGCACCATCCGCAGCTGGAGCAGTCAGTGACGGACAGCCAGCCTTCCATTGCAACAGCAGGGATCAGTGAGCACTCCGATCACCGCTGTTAACACCTTACATGCTGCAATTCAATTTAATTGCGTCATGTATAGAGGGCGCTTCCTATGTGACGACATGGACCCTCCGTCACGTAATCGCGGAGAGTCATTAGGTTGCCATGGCAACAAGATGGTCTACCATAGCCAGTGATCGCTACGATTAGCAAGAATTGTACCGACTCGCAGAAAAAATGTATCCTGTCATTTAAAGGCTGTAAAACAAAAAAAAAACTAAACTAGAAAACATTGGCAGAATGTGTTATACGTACCCAAAAGAGCGGTACAGCTCGCTACGGAAAAAACGAGCCCTCATACGGCCACGTCAATGGAAAAATAAAAGTGGCTTTTTTGAAAAGTGGCAATAGGCCGCGTCATGAAGGGGTTAAAACGCCTTTCCCCAACAATACCGCATAACATGGTTATAATGTAGCGGTATTCTAGCACCCGCCAGCGAGTAAATCGGCGGTCTCTTTGATAAGTCGTTTATGTTGCCGTTACATTTCCTCGCAGTGTTCTAACCTGCAGCGAGCGGCACCGATAACAGCGCCCGCCGGCGGGTTTCATTTCTCTGGATGAGTCACCCTCTTTCCATTTCCCACCCGCCCGTCTGGTTCTGCGTGTGACACTGGCACGGCTCCCTTCCGCTCTGTGCAGGTGACACGGATGTTGGATGATGTTTATAGCTGCAGGGGGTTGGGAGACACGGCTCTGTGACTCCAGTCACACCCAAAGCTGCATTCAGAATTCTATTGGTTACTTGTAACCCCAGAGCGAGGCATTATGGGAGCTTAGAGAAAGGCTGAACCGTTGGGTTTTCAGCCAACCTGCGCCATTGAGCCATGCGTAGGCCCAGAGCGCAGGGCATCCCCAAAATGTGGAAACTCCCTTATAGAATTAAACCGGTTTTGCAGACGGTGATGCAATTCTGCGCACAAGCTGCGGGAGAAGGCGGATTTTTAAGACGGAATCCGCGGTTGCCATCCGCAGTGAGCCTTGAAAGGTATGTAAATTCGCCTTTTCCTTCACACTAGCGGAAACAAATTGCGTATTCTGCGGGTGGAGAAAAAAACGCAGCATGCTCTATTTTGCTGCGGACTCCATGCGGACGGCGTCCATTGAAGTCAGTGGAAGCCGTCTGACCCGCAGTCCATCTGCAATAACATGGCGTCATCGCCTAGCAACGGCACAGGAAAAAAAATATTTTAGAGAAAATCTGTACTGCCCATGACCACCCGTGAGCGCCCGCGGTCATCCGCAGTAGAGAAAAAGCAGATATGCGTGGTCGCCGGCGGCCGTCACAACCAGATTCTGCTGCGGGAACACGCATGCAGAATCCGGCTGTGCCGTGTGCAGCTGACCTTGGGCCATGTCAGCAACCTGACGGCCATTTTGAATGCCGCCATCTTGGATTCAGCGCTGCTTTTTCCGAAGGTCGGTCGGTGTGCGATATATCATTAATAGATCTCGTGTTAGCGCAGCGGTTTTTCCTCATTCCAGGCAATGTGATGAAGACAAATCATACTGACGGCGTGATCTTCAGCGTGAGATCGTCCGTGCGCCGGCAGCTGCAGCAGTTTGTAAGGATGCCATCTATGCGTAGACAGAATTCGCTTTATCGAGGCGCGGCTAGTCCCACGTTCCTGAGACACGGCAAGCGCTACGTTGTGGGCTCTGGCTGAATGAGGCGAGAATGGCGCTCGCAGATACTTTATCGTAGTCCCAGTTTTATCAGCGACAGAACCTGTTTCTTGGAATTTGCAAAGGCGTTTGGCTGATGCATTGTGGGTAATGGGAGGTCTGGTTGGACGTTGTTGATTGAAATCTGCAGCGATGACAGGTGTGCTTCCTCCACCTGACGTAACGACAAGCGCAACACGTTCTGCATGAGAGAACGCCGGCGTTCACGTTACGTGCAATGAAGATAGATCGCCGTGTTCACACGAGAACGAATAGTTATATTAAAATGAAGCTCATTGTTGTATTTCTGGTGAAATACCAAGGCGTTTGGTCTCGGGACGGTGCACCCCCGTCCCCCGAGGCGTTGGGTCTCGGGACGATGCACCCCCCCGTCCCCCGAGGCGTTGGGTCTCGGGACGATGCACCCCCCCGTCCCCCGAGGCGTTTGGTCGCGGGACGGTGCACCCCCGTCCCCCGAGGCGTTTGGTCGCGGGACGGTGCACCCCCGTCCCCCGAGGCGTTTGGTCGCGGGACGGTGCACCCCCGTCCCCCGAGGCGTTTGGTCTCGGGACGGTGCACCCCCGTCCCCCGAGGCGTTTGGTCTCGGGACGGTGCACCCCCGTCCCCCGAGGCGTTTGGTCTCGGGACGGTGCACCCCCGTCCCCCGAGGCGTTTGGTCTCGGGACGGTGCACCCCCGTCCCCCGAGGCGTTTGGTCTCGGGACGGTGCACCCCCGTCCCCCGAGGCGTTTGGTCTCGGGACGGTGCACCCCCGTCCCCCGAGGCGTTTGGTCTCGGGACGGTGCACCCCCGTCCCCCGAGGCGTTTGGTCTCGGGACGGTGCACCCCCGTCCCCCGAGGCGTTTGGTCTCGGGACGGTGCACCCCCGTCCCCCGAGGCGTTTGGTCTCGGGACGGTGCACCCCCGTCCCCCGAGGCGTTTGGTCTCGGGACGGTGCACCCCCGTCCCCCGAGGCGTTTGGTCTCGGGACGGTGCACCCCCGTCCCCCGAGGCGTTTGGTCTCGGGACGGTGCACCCCCGTCCCCCGAGGCGTTTGGTCTCGGGACGGTGCACCCCCGTCCCCCGAGGCGTTTGGTCTCGGGACGGTGCACCCCCGTCCCCCGAGGCGTTTGGTCTCGGGACGGTGCACCCCCGTCCCCCGAGGCGTTTGGTCTCGGGACGGTGCACCCCCGTCCCCCGAGGCGTTTGGTCTCGGGACGGTGCACCCCCGTCCCCCGAGGCGTTTGGTCTCGGGACGGTGCACCCCCGTCCCCCGAGGCGTTTGGTCTCGGGACGGTGCACCCCCGTCCCCCGAGGCGTTTGGTCGCGGGACGGTGCACCCCCGTCCCCCGAGGCGTTTGGTCGCGGGACGGTGCACCCCCGTCCCCCGAGGCGTTTGGTCGCGGGACGGTGCACCCCCGTCCCCCGAGGCGTTTGGTCGCGGGACGGTGCACCCCCGTCCCCCGAGGCGTTTGGTCGCGGGACGGTGCACCCCCGTCCCCCGAGGCGTTTGGTCGCGGGACGGTGCACCCCCGTCCCCCGAGGCGTTTGGTCGCGGGACGGTGCACCCCCGTCCCCCGAGGCGTTTGGTCGCGGGACGGTGCACCCCCGTCCCCCGAGGCGTTGGGTCACACACAGTGTACGGCAATACCACTTATGCTAGGACCCTTAGATCCTTCAGCAACTTGCATGGGACAACACCTGAACATCCCATCCAAGTGCTGAACATGGCAGATTAATATGTGCTCTTCTCGTCCAGGAACAGGACCTGCTGCGGGCACCACTGACATGAATGAGTGCCGTTTCCCTCCGATTTTTGGTCCACTTGTTCTTCTAAAAATCGGATGGGGGGAAAAAAACCGTGTGAAGGTCGCCCTAGAAGTAAAAGTGAGCGCTAAACCCACTCCTGATCCCAGTAACTTGCCTCATCAAACACGTGGCTGCTCTATTTATGGCACTACAGCAAAGAGACGTCATCTGTGTACCTCACCCAAGTTGATGTGAGGCCACGCAGGTGGATCAAAGGGCAGCGAGGACTTAAGCACTAATGTGTGAAGGGAAAGTCGTTAATCTGCAACAGAAATCCCTGAAGGTCCTGAGGATCCTGGCATGAGTGGTGATGTAAGGGGTGAGGGCGCAACGTCTAAATCGCCCGTGTGAAAGGAGCCTCGGAGGGAATCTAAACTTCACAGGCGGGAAAAAAAGAAAATGTCTAAACATTTTTACAGGTTTTTGAATTTTCATGTGATTTTTTTTTTTTTTTCCACTCTTTTTGTGCAGCCTGAATGTTAACCCCTTAGCGATGCAACTTATGAGGAAGCCATGATTTTTTTTATTTTTTTTTTAGGGGATTTTAATTTGCACTTTTCAGAAGTCCTAACTGTCCGCTTGTGTAAGCGATATATACAGGCAGATACATTGTTCGCTCAGTCGTCACATTCGCTGCATAAAGGCCCTTTATTACGATTCTCGTTCAAAAAAATCGTTCCAGTGAGCGAAAGTGAATAATGATCTTCAGCCTAAACGCACGTAAACGCTGACCAATACAAGGGCCTTTAATGTTTGGAGGATGTGTATGTTCTACCTCTGTTGTACTGCAGGAGACTAGATAAGCAGGTTGATACAATTGTATGTCTTAAGGATATTTGTGCCACTATTGCTAGATTATGACGTTCTAATAAATGGTTGGTGACGGCCTCTGTTGTATCTGTCAGGCTCTGACGGCCTCTGTTGTATCACAGGAGACAAGATAGGCAGGCTGACCGAGCTGTAATACTATCAGGATGTTCATACTACTATTAAGGATATTATTTTGTGATTGGCTCTGACGACGTACCGTAGATAGTACGACTGTAGACCATGAGGACAGGTTGGCCCCTTTTTTTGGCTAGATGGTGATAACGGAATGATCATCCTGTAAAGAATGTGAAGGTAGGTATGATGTCTCTGTTGGCACTGAATACTTCTGCTGTACTGCAGGGGACTAGATAGGCAAGTTGTACAACTGTGGATACTGCGGGAGACAGGATGGACAAGTTGAACAACTGTGCACTTTGCCATCAGCATTTTCAGATTATGATCACTAGAGTGTCATTTTTATACTGGAGACTAGATAGGCAGGTCCATAAAACTGTGGGCTGAATATCCATAATTTATTTTTCCCCTCTATCACTAGACTGGGGGTTGTAATGACCAAATGCCTTTGACTTCTCAATACCTATGATGTACTGCAGGGGACTAGATAGGCAGGTTGAACAGCTGTGAACTTTGTCTTTAGGATGTTTGTCCTACGATGCTATGGTGTGGGTTTATTATAATTGACTGTCACTGTTGGATGGGAGTGCCTATTTTGTACTGGTGAAGACTCGACATGAGGCTGATGACAACTGTTACCTCCATGTTATCCTCATGTTTATCTTGGTGTCACGAATGTATGGGATTTTAATGAATGAATACCTCTATTGTACTGCAGGAGACTAGACAGGCAAGTCGATACACCTGTGGACTGTATATCCATAGTATGCTTTTCCCACTGTCAGTAGACTCTGGGGTTGAGCTGACTGCGTGGCCCTGGACTGTGAATACCCATGTCCTACTACAGGAGCCTAGATAGGCAGGTTGAACAACCGAAGTGTGCCATTGGGATGTTTGCCCTACAATTACAAATTGTCACTATTACTTGTGAATACTTTGTACGGATGGAGACTAGATATGAAGGTGACACAACTGTTAACTCAATGTTACCGTGATGTATATCCTGGTGTCGCTAGTGTATGGGATTTTAATGACTGAATACCTCTATTTTACAGAGGGGAGACTAGATAGGCAGGTCAATACACCTGTGGCCTCAATATCCATAGTATCCATCACTAGACTGTGGAGTTGTCATGATTGAATGGCCCTTGAACTCTCAATGTTGTACTGCTGGAGACTAAATAGGCAGGTTGATGCAACTGTACACTTGATAATCCTTGATTAGCCACTTATACTGTGAGATTGTGACTACTCGATGACTCCATATTCACTGAAAAGCAGCGGTATGTTGTGTTTAGAATAACTGAATGACGGCCTAGCTTTACTGTTGGAGACTAGATAGGCAAGACTCCATCTCTGATTTAGAGTACAACTACTGTGAGCAGATCGTGTGCCTTCTGGAGCCTGTACCAGGCTATAGAGATCATTGAGTCCCACAAGAACTAGTAATTGCATCTGCCATAAAGCAGACCCACCCTGCTGCGCTGCGTAAGCTGAGAACACCGTATACATGTATACTCGTCTCCTTCTTGTAAGGTTTATCTAATTCATTCTTTGTAATTTTAGGTGAAAGTTACACAAGAGCTGAAAAACATTCAGGCCGAACAGATGACTAAGCTGCAAGCCAAGCATCAGGCGGAATGTGATCTCCTCGAAGATATGAGGTAAGACGTTTTTTCCAGCACACCCCGCTGGATTGCTGCGCTATTTGCTCCTCCGCCTCCTTATTTTGGAAGAACAGTTGGTTTTAAGCAAACTCCAGGAACTGTCAGTGGAATTTCCTCTCGTCCTTCCTGTCCGAGGCGCACGGAGCTGTCACACAGCTGGAAAGTGTAGACGTAAGGAGCGAGCAGATGTAGCCTTAAAGCGATAGCGCACTTTATTCCGGTCAGACGTAGCTGGACTCTTTAACCCCTTAATGACGCGGCCTAATTGGATTTAACCCCTTAATGACGCGGCCTAATTGGATTTAAAGACCTGACGAATTTCTGGGGATTTCCATCTCCACTTTTAATAAGCTATAACTTTTATCTTCCTGTTGACACGGCCGGACGAGGGCTCGCATGTTGGGTGGCCAACTGTAGTTTAAATTGGTACCATATTTTGAGTACATCTACTGAATTGTAGAACTTTTATTCCTTTTCTTCTTTTTTTTTTTTTTTTTTTTTTTTTTGTAGTAACTGAGTTAATCCTAATATCAAATATTATTTTTAGGTTTTTTTCCACTTTCTTTTCTCTTCAAAATTCCATTTATTCTTTTCCATTTTTTTTCTGTATCCCTATAGGGGACTTGAACCTGCTATGGTCACTGTGATAATACACTGCAGAGCTTATGTATTGCAATGCATCATCACTGATCGTAGCAATCACAGGCTATGGCAGACCCGGAATTCATTGTCTGGTGTCTGCTTGCCATGGAAACCCATTGATTTAAATAGCGGAGGACGAATGACGTCACAGAGAGGACCCTTTCTTCTGTCAACCTTTTACATGCCGCAATCTACTGTCAATCACAGCCAGCTCCCACGGACGTTGGCGCGAATTTAAGCTTCCATCCTGGGAAGCTGTTAAGTGTCCTTTGCTTTTTGAGAGACCTTAAGTGTGGATGTGCCCTAAGGGGGTTGCACAAGATTTTTCCACAAACAGCTCCACAGCTGTCCACAGGTTTTGTCTGGTATTGAAGCTTAGACCAATTCACTTAAATAAAGCTGAGATGTAATACCAGACACGGCCTAATAGGAGGTGTGGTGCTGTTGCTGGAAAGACTCATAGCCCTTTTATATGGGATGTTATCGTTCTGATTCCCGTACTCCGCAAGAATATGAAGGCATGCAGCGACTCAACGGGAATCATGCAGAAGACTGAACTACGTTTTGTTCAGTATTAAAGCCGCTCTACAATGTATGTACACAGTGACTCCACCAGCAGAATAGTGAGTGCAGCTCTGGAGTATAATACAGGATGTAACTCAGGGTCAGTGCAGGATAAGTAATGTATGTACACAGTGACTCCACCAGCAGAATAGTGAGTGCAGCTCTGGAGTATAATACAGGATGTAACTCAGGATCAGTACAGGATAAGTAATGTATGTACACAGTGACTCCACCAGCAGAATAGTGAGTACAGCTCTGGAGTATAATACAGGATGTAACTCAGGATCAGTACAGGATAAGTAATGTATGTACACAGTGACTCCACCAGCAGAATAGTGAGTGCAGCTCTGGAGTATAATACAGGATGTAACTCAGGATCAGTACAGGATAAGTAATGTATGTACACAGTGACTCCACCAGCAGAATAGTGAGTGCAGCTCTGGAGTATAATACTGGATGCAACTCAGGATCAGTACAGGATAAGTAATGTATGTACACAGTGACTCCACCAGCAGAATAGTGAGTGCAGCTCTGGAGTATAATACAGGATGTAACTCAGGATCAGTACAGGATAAGTAATGTATGTACACAGTGACTCCACCAGCAGAATAGTGAGTGCAGCTCTGGGGTATAATACAGGATGTAACTCAGGATCAGTACAGGATAAGTAATGTATGTACACAGTGACTCCACCAGCAGAATAGTTAGTGCAGCTCTGGAGTATAATACAGGATGTAACTCAGGATCAGTACAGGATAAGTAATGTATGTACACAGTGACTCCACCAGCAGAATAGCGAGTGCAGCTCTGGACTATAATACAGGATGTAACTCAGGATCAGTACAGGATAAGTAATGTATGTACACAGTGACTCCACCAGCAGAATAGGGAGTGCAGCTCTGGAGTATAATACAGGATGTAACTCAGGATCAGTACAGGATAAGTAATGTATGTACACAGTGACTCCACCAGCAGAATAGTGAGTGCAGCTCTGGAGTATAATACAGGATGTAACTCAGGATCAGTACAGGATAAGTAATGTATGTACACAGTGACTCCACCAGCAGAATAGTGAGGGCAGCTCTGTTTTCAAGTATGGAACATTGATCCCTTCTACAGATGCATGCCCGTCCTCTGAGTGATGTTTGTACTGTGATATGGGCACTCGCTTTATAGCTGGTAGTAAAGATTATGCCCTGTGTAATCTTTGTATCTCTCTAATGACTGTTCCTTCAGCAAAGTAATGAGCTGTAACGACGCATTAATAATGAACCCGGAGGAATGTGGATCCCATAATAAAGTCTCTATTACATATTCGGACCTCGAAATGTTATTTCTATAGACATGGATTCGGTGAGCCACAGTTGTCCGCTCTGTTCATCCTGAGCTTCCTTGTTCATCACTACAATACAGAGATTACATTGAATATTGATTCTTAGTTATCAATTGGTGCGGGGGGGGGAGGGGGGCTTAACTTGGGGTGCTTTTACACGGGATGACCTGTTGGTCACAGATGCCCCACGGGTCGGCCCAGCGATAATCGTTCCTGCGCTGTTATGTATGAACGGAGGCCGGGTGATCGTTCCTGCCTGCACCCATTCGCCGTTAACTATCGGATACTCATAGATGAACGACCGCCTGCAGAAACCGAGCGACAAACACATTTCTTGTTCGTCATTCAGTCGTGCCGGCAGTTCGATCAACGAGTATCTGAACAGTTTTTCGTCCCTTGTAGAAGGGCCCTTAGCCATTTGGAGAGTCTGATGGTCACCTCCTATGGCCTCTAATGGTTGCTACTGTGGTGTCACCCAACTTTCCGAAAGACCCGAATGGCAACTTTGAATAGTAATCTATACAATCTGTTCCTGTATGATCAGGCAGATCTACATTGGGTGAGAAATTCTTGTGCCATTATGTCAGCCATACTGACTGTTTCCTTGAAATATTTTAGGGCTCCTTCTCACGGACGTATTTACGCTCTGCATGACACGTGTGACACGCAGGGCTGAATTTCTATTAAGTTGCATCAGGTTATTCAGGTGTGTCCCCTATTTTGGTTCATGTTATCGACTGAAATAGCCCATTGCAGTCCATCAGATGTTGTAAATACGCCGTGAAGAATGGTAGAGTTGGGAGGGACCTCCAGGGTCATCGGGTCCGACCCCCTGCTCAGTGCAGGATCACTAAATCATCCCAGACAGATATCTGTCCGGCCTCTAGGTAGCCATCCATTAAGGTTCGCCTTGACGTGGCGGATGGGCATACATGGATTTGATCAAATTGTGCATTTTTATGTAGTTAGTACAGAAAACCGTTATGCATTTGTTGGGTGCTGAAGCCCATGTTTGTTAGTGTTTTTTGCCCCATCACACTTAATTTATCTGTTGGATGTGCAGACTTTTGTTTTCTATGTCCGGCCTCTGAAGACTTCCATTGAAGGAGAACTCACCACCTCCCGTGGCAACCGGTTCCACTCATTGATCCCCTCACTGTCTAATAGCTAATCTGTGTCTCCTCCCTTTCAGTTTCATCCCATTGCTTCTAGTCTTTCCTTGTGCAGATGAGAATAGGGCTGATCCCTCTGCGCTGTGCAGCCCTTCAGATATTTGTAGACAGCTATTAAGTCTGCTCTCAGCCTTCTCTTCTGCTAAACATTCCCAGATCCTTTAACCGTTCCTCATAGGACATGATTTGCAGACTGCTCACCATCTTGGTAACTCTTCTCTGAACTTGCTCCAGTTTGTCTATGTCTTTTTTAAAGTGGGGTGCCCAGAACTGGACCCAGTATTCCAGATGAGGTCTGACTAAGAAAGAGTAGAGGGGGATAATGACCTCATGTGATCTAGACTTTATGCTTCTCTTAATACATCCCAGAATTGGGTTTGCCTTTTTGGCTGCTGCATCACATTGTTGACTCATGTTCAGTCTATGATCTAGTTGTATACCCAAGTTTTTTCACATGTGCTGCTGCTTAGCCCAATTCCTCCCATTCTGTATGTGGTTTGTTTTTTTTTAAAATATTTTTATTTTTCTTGCCCAGATGTAGGACTTTGCGTACCTCCCCGTTAAGTACCATTCTGTTAAGGCCGGTTTACACAGGCCGATGATCGCTCAAAGATTGCTCCAACGACAGTTTGAATGACCGCTTTGAGCAATCATTTTGCATAAAGTATTAAAGGGGTTGTCCCGCGGCAGCAAGTGGGTCTATACACTTCTGTATGGCCATAATAATGCACTTTGTAATATACATTGTGCATTAATTATGAGCCATACAGAAGTTATAAAAAGTTTTTCACTTACCTGCTCCGTTGCTGGCGTCCTCGTCTCCATGGTTGCCGTCTAATTTTCGCCGTCTAATGGCCAAATTAGACGCGCTTGCGCAGTCCGGGTCTTCTTATCTTCTCAATGGGGCTCCGTGTAGCTCCGTGTAGCTCCGCCCCGTCACGTGCCGATTCCAGCCAATCAGGAGGCTGGAATCGGCAATGGACCGCACAGAAGAGCTGCGGTCCACGGAGGGAGAAGATCCCGGCGGCCATCTTCAACCGGTAAGTAAGAAGTCACCGGAGCGCGGGGATTCAGGTAAGCGCTGTGCTGTTTTTTTTTTAAAGTCCCTGCATCGGGGTTGTCTCGCGCCGAAGGGGGGGGGGGTTGAAAAAAAAAAAAAAACGTTTCGGCGCGGGACAACTCCTTTAAGTAGCTACTCAGCTACTTAAATACCAATTAGGTATGCAAATAAAGCCTTCCCTGAACCTAGTTAATAGCCCATCTGCACTCAGATGCTTTGTTCTCCACAGGGGAAACAATGCTATCAGTACTCCCCGTGGAGAACTGCTGATGAAAGTGACTGATGATTTTTAGGTTAGCCTGAATTTACCGATCAGCTAACAGTGCCTGAAAAGCAGACGATGGGCGCACATTTACACGCACCGATTATCGCTAAAACGATCGCCAATTAGTAGTTTTGTGCGGTTTTTTGTTCTTTTTTATTTATTTAATTTTTTTTTTAAAGCTATTATTGGCTGGTGTAAATGGGCCTTAAAGGGGTTGTCCCGCGATAGCAAGTGGGGTTAAGCACTTCTGTATGGCCATATTAATGCAGTTTGTAATATACATCGTGCATTAAGTATTGGCCATACAGAAGTTATACACTGTGCGGCGCGAGCACGCCGGAGCCGGACAGAAAGCGCAAGCGCGTCTAATCCAGGGAGAAGGCAGCTTTGGTCGGCACCATGGAGACGGGGACGCCAGCATCGGAGGGGGTAAGTGTAAAACTTCTGTATGGCCAATACTTAATGCACGATGTATATTACAAAGTGCATGTATATGGCCATACAGAAGTGCTTAACCCCACTTGCTGCCGCGGGACAACCCCTTTAAGTCACCACCCACTGTTCACGCTTGTCTACATACTCTCTCTCCACTAGTGTTAGCCATCATTCCTAGCTTTCTATCGTCTGTGAATTTGATCACTTTCCCCTCAATTCCCTAATCTAGATGAAGAATGGTGACCAACACTGGGCCCTAGGACAGAGCCTTGTGGTCCCCACTTGACACCTTCTTCTCGTTCTATCCGCATTAATGACCATTCTTTGAGTGATTCCTCTGTTCCCTCTTCTCTGACTGTTTCCATGTCGGTGAAGCTAAAGCAACACCAGATACAGGACTGTCATATTCTCCCGTGCTAACGGGTCTGAGGACTGTGCTATCCATACTACCGTGGTTCCCTAACAGAGTATGTATAACCGGACAACACCTGTATACTGGTCCTGTTCTGTTTTCTCTACAATGGTGGCTCTATTAGGGTGCATCAGCTACAACTGGACTCTCCATTCCATGCCAGCTAATAAGGCCCACTCTTGAGAGAGACCCTCACCAGATCCATTACAGCTGGAACCCGTCCACGAGTCCCTGGTGTTGCAGTAGAAAAGACCATGACCACCTTAGCAAAGCTCAGCCTAGCCCTACTCACTATAGAGACAAGCCGGCGCAGTGTTGTTAGGGCTACTACCGACCTGGTTGACTGGGGTGATGCTGAACTCTTACAGAGGTTCCAGGAGTCTCACTTGGCCCAACATCGCAGTAGGCAGGAGTAAAATGGCCTTCCTGCCAAGGAGGATCATACCACGTTGCTACCTGGTGGCTTATTGACATTTACTCCAGTAATGTATGTTCAGGTGGAGTAGTCCCAAGCGCACATGGTGTCAGGGATTAGTAGTGGGGGGTTTGCTTCCCATAATTCTCCCAGATATCTATTAGGTCATCCATACACATTAGCGGAATGTCACCGAACCAATAGATTTTATCATGATTGTATCTAACATGCAGCGGGGTGGCCTGATTCTTCCTTCCCAATAGTTGGTAATGGGGGGGGATGTTGAATGGGCCAAAACCTGCCACATCCAGTCCACATAGTCTTATGGCTAGAGATGCCTTGTCCCTGGAGGACCATTGATTGGCATTTGTGGCACCACTTTCCTGTTCAGCCACCAACACGCCCGCTGCCTTGGGGTCATATTTGACTCTGATCTCTCTTTTGCCCCCTACATCCAATCTCTGGCCCGAACATGTCAGCTGCACCTCAAGAACATCGCAAGATCCGCTCTTTTCTCACTGTGGAGACGTTAAAAACGCTTACTGTCACCCTCATCCACTCCCGGCTCGATCATTGCAACTCGTTGCTGATCGGCCTCCCCTGCACCAGACTCTACCCTCTCCAATCCATCCTGAATGCGGCAGCCAGGCTCATCTTCCTGTCCAGCCGCTACTCGGTCGCCTCTGCCCTGTGCCGGTCACTGCACTGGCTGCCCGTTAAATACAGAATTCAATTCAAACTCGCTACCTTCATCCACAAAGCCCTCCACAGTGCAGCGCTCCCCTATATCGCCTCCCTCATCTCAATCCATCACCCAGCCCGGGCTCTCCGCTCTGCTAGCGAAACCAGACGGAGCGCCCCTTTAATTCGAACTTCTCATTCCCGCCTCCAACACTTCTCCAGAGCAGCACCGCTCCTCTGGAACGCACTACCAAAGGCTACCCGAGCAATCCAGGACTCGCAGAACTTCAGGCGTGCTCTAAAAACGCACCTCTTCAGGGAGGCATACCGCATTCCCTAAGAAAAAAAAAAACCTCTCTTTACTCCGCCTGATAACATGCTCCCTGACCTACTGACTGCAATCCCTGCTAGCCATCATAAACCGCTCCTGCAGTCACACCGTTTCTGTCGTCACACGGCTAAATGTCTGACCATTGTCTATGTGTATAGCATCCCTCACACTCCGCCATACCGCGCACATCTCCAGCCCCTTTACCTTCTGTATCACCCCACCATTCGTAGAATGTAAGCTCGTTGGAGCAGGATCCTCACCCCTATTGTTTCCATCAACTGATTACTATATGTAACCGTGGTCCTGTAATGTTTGTATTTTGTCTTTCTGTATCCCCCGTCTATGTAAGCGCTGCGGAATATGTTGGCGCTATACAAATAAAGATTATTATTATTATTATTATTATTATTGACACCAATCACAGAGCAGCTTTCACTCCTTCTTGCCTTTGCTTGACTAAGCAGTAGGGAATTGTCTTTCGAACTTTTGTCGGGTCTCAACTTTTTGGCATCCGAGCAGAAGACAGAGCCTGCGCTCTTTGCCTCCATCTATAAATATGATTGTACTTTTTGATACTTTTTTTTAATAGTTGGATACATTTTTCATATTCCAGAAATCTGAACAGAATTTCCACTTCTCGCGCGTTCATTTTTCCGGAATTTTCCATAATAATGTGCTACAATCGTTAGCAGCCCTAATATTGGGCCTTGTGCCTACAAAGGCATGGTGGGTGGCCTCTGGTGTCATGGATGGGTCACGGTAATGTTTAGCATCCCATGCTCGGCAGTACTTGATACAGTCACATGACCTGATGTTATGTAGGGGGGTATCATAGGCTGTATATATTAAAGACTGGTGGATATCGTGCTGAGAACTCGCAGCTGCTCCATCCATTATTGCTCCTCTGTTGGAGTTTGACCGTTGACTTGCCTTTCTGACACTGGAAACAGATGTAAAGCAAACACAAGAGGCCGTGCGGAGGGCCAGCCCCGGAATGGGATGTATCTACTGCCGCACAATGTCACATTCCTTGTTCTGCAGGCTCACGTTCTGTAATGCATTGAACCATTAGTCCCCTATATCCAGGCCTGCATATGAAGACGCTATAGGGGTGCACAAATGGCAGTTGTTCTTGTGCCCTGGCAATGGATGATGGTGCCCAACAGCCACTTTGCCACCTAAGATGTATTATAATGACCCATGGCCATTGAGGGGCCATGTTTTTTTTCTATTAGGACCCCTGAACTTAAAATTGGATGTTCAGTTGTAAACGTTGATGGCCTATCGATAAGCTTTTAATATTAGATTGCCAGAGGTTCGCCGTCTGGGACCCCTGCTGATCAGCCACTTAATGGGTTCAGTGGCCTCATGCGCTGAGCTAATTTCTGCAGGAAGTAGACACCTCCATTCTCTTTACAGTGGCCAGACCTGGTATTACAGGTGCAGTTTACATTCACTTTAATGGGCACTTTACAAGCCTGGCGATCACAGTAGGAAGGAACTGTCTGCTTCCTGCAGATATCGTCTCAGTGCGCAAACAGCTAGTCAGCGGAGGTCCCAAGCTGTGCCGATTTACTGTTGATAGACTGTCCTAAGGATAGACCATTAATAGTTGACAACTTGACAACCCCTTAAAGTTATGCCCTGTTCCAAGACCAAATTATTGTTCCTTTTCGTTTTGATTCCATCCACCCATAACCAAGGAATCTATGCTTTCAGCCTCATGCCCACGGACGTGACGGGCTCTGCAAGTGGAATACCCCGCTGCCCCCCCTTCCCCAATGACCCCATACTCCTCTCCGGATCTGCTGCGTAGCTCCCGCATGACACGCAGTACAGCGTGACGGGTGGCTTCCATTGACTACAATAGAAGCCATCTGTGCGTATTCCCGCGGCAAATAGGACATGCCGCGGGAGATTTCACGCTCCGGAATTCTGCAGCGTGTACATTGAGCTATTAGTTTCAATAAAACCTAATAGCTGCGGTGAAATGCCGCGGATTTCCGCCGCGTCAAACGCAGCGGAAATCTGGCTGTGGCCATTAGCCCTTTGTCAACTTTTTTTTTTTTTTGATCGGTGGGTGTTTGAACCCAAGGTCTATGAAGTGCGGAAGTCCTGCAGATGTTCTTAATGCCCATCCTGATCTGGGGCCTCCTTGTGGAGCAGGTTCAAGCTACGTCCTTTGTTGGACAGGTGGGCACTATGCCTGTAGCAGCTCCTACTCTTATTGGGACAGAAGGTCATTGGTATCCCTTGGGATCTCCTTCCCACATTTGCTTTCTAACTTTGCAGTGACCGTATATACGATATATTGACACATGTTGATCCATATCAACCCCAGGGATAATAGATGAGGCCATGGTGAACCTCCTTCCAACTTTTTATGTTGGCCAATTGGGGCCACTTGAAATGCCCTTTTTGGGTATGTATGTTCTTATGGTCAAATTCTACCTTCAACTGATATTTCTCAACATCCATACCTTGGTCTGAAATTGCAGACCCTACAGACTACGGTAAGTGCCCCATGTGTCCAGCCCTCCGACTTTTGTTCCCTCCAGCGCTGTAGTTAAACACTGAGGGAAAACTGGTGGCATCCTATGAATTAATTTTGATGCCATGTACCTCCTTGCACCGAACAGAAAAACTTTGCATGCGTTGTTTCTCTGTATGACTATGGACTCTGGACCGGTGCACAAAGTGCAGCAAAATGATACCCGTTCTGTTCAGATCTGACAATCCCTTCCTAACGTGTATTGTACCTTGTAGGGAGTGGGTGCAGAAGTCAAGCCCAGTTCATACACGGCAGGTGTCATTGTAGGGAGCGGGCGCAGGAGCCAAGTCCACTCCATACACAAAAGGTGTCATTGTAGGGACTGGGCGCAGGAGCCAAGCCCACTCCATACACTGCAGGTGTCATTGTAGGGAGCGGGCGCAGGAGCCAAGCCCACTCCATACACTGCAGGTGTCATCGTAGGGAGCGGACGCAGGAGCCAAGCCCACTCCATACACGGCAGGTGTCATCGTAGGGAGCGGGCGCAGGAGCCAAGCCCACTCCATACACGGCAGGTGTCATTGTAGGGAGCGGGCGCAGGAGCCAAGCCCACTCCATGCACGGCAGGTGTCATTGTAGGGAGCGGGTGCAGGAGCCAAGCCCACTCCATACACGGCAGGTGTCATTGTAGGGAGCGGGCGCAGGAGCCAAGCCCACTCCATACACGGCAGGTGTCATTGTAGGGAGCGGGCGCAGGAGCCAAGCCCACTCCATACACGGCAGGTGTCATCGTAGGGAGCGGGTGCAGGAGTCAAGCCCACTCCATACACGGCAGGTGTCATCGTAGGGAGCGGGTGCAGGAGCCAAGCCCACTCCATACACGGCAGGTGTCATCGTAGGGAGCGGGTGCAGGAGCCAAGCCCACTCCATACACGGCAGGTGTCAGCTCTTTTTGACAGCTGGCAGCCATGATGAGAGTTGACTCTGATTGCGGCATTTAAATGTCCCAGTTTGGATTGGCATGTCCCGAAAGGCCGCGTTGCAATGAAATCGCAAGTTGCCTCTGGATGTCATGGCCTTATAAAGGCCTCCACAGCTGCCATAACTGTTGTATCTGTCAAAATACAGAATTGCAGTATACCGTGAACAAACTATCACAAGTTCAATTTCTCTATGGGGACTAAAAAAGAAGTAAATGAAAGATTTCTTTAATTATAACAAAACTTTTTAATTATAAAAAAAAAAAAAAAAAACCTTTTCCCAGTCAATCCATAAAAATGCATAAAATTAAATTGGTATTGCTGTGTCCATAAAAGTCCAATTTATTACAACATCCCATTATTAATTGTGCACGGAGAATGGCATGAGAAAGCAAGAGAAAAGCGATGCCAGACCTGTGCTTTTTTTGGTCACCCCATCGCCAAGAAAAAATAAAATAAAAAGCAATCAAAGAGATGTTTGTACCACAAAACGGTATCGATGAAAACTATAAGCTGCCCTGCATCAGCGGAAAAAGGTATGAGACTAAAAAGATGCTCCCTGAATGCTGCAAAAACAACCCGACTCCCCAGGCCTGCCAAAAAACTGTGCAGTTGCTTTTTTTTCCCCTAGTTCTCCCCACTTAAAACTTTTTAAAAGTTTTCCAATACCTATATGGTCTGCTAAACAGAACCATCGAAAATGCAACCTGTGCCACAAAAAACAAGCCCTCATGTAGGTATGCCACTGAAAGAAGAAAAAAATGAAGATATATATATATATATATATATATATATATATATATTATAATTTTTTTTTTTAAGTGGGGAGAAAAAAATGGCCGCAGCGGGAAGGGGTTAAAACAATGGCTGAACACAACTGATAAAAGGGAACCCAGCCTTGGGCATTGTCAGAGGTGACCATTGATTCCAACATTTGAGGTTTCAGGTTGTGCATTGTATGAAGTATTCTTCCCCCTCCCTGCCGCATTATGTCACCACTGAAGCTAGAATTACTGTCCCTTTAAATTGTACTTTGTAGAAGACCCATGATAATTACTGACCAGAAATCAATGAGTTAATTCAGACAGTTTAGGTTGCTCATCCAGAGGTGTAATTGGCAATTACTGGGAAAACAGGACTCCCACCGGATCCATGATGGTCAGCTTGTTTTCACTGGGGGTGGGGGCACTGGGACCCTTCTGCAGGATAATTGCGGTCTTGTAATTTCTGTGGGCATTCTGACCCTCGAGACAAAGGTTCATGAAATTTCCTTCCGAATCTGAAGGTTTATGACTGTAAAAACCGGTTCCCACGGGAGGCCGAGGTGATTCCCATAGTGAACTGTGTGACTTTGATTCCTTTGCTTTTTGGGACGTCATTCTGATTTGAGGCCAAAATCTCTAGTGTTACTGGTGATGTCACCGTGATGCCCCCCTCCTGTAAAAAAAAAAACCACAATTTGTTCTACAGGCATTGAAACCGCCAATGAACAAGATAACCAACACCTATCTGAACCATGAAGATTATAATAATGTCCCCCTTCGTTACCCTACCTAATAGTTCTAGTGGGACCCCCTTAATGACCCCGGTAGTAACAGTGATCCTATTGGGGGCACTATTACCATTATAACTGAGCCCCGCATACTAGCCAGCGCCTGCGTGCAGGAGCACAGACACCAGGTGGAGAGGGGAAAATAGGGGTCAGGTGTCACAGACTGAGTACAGCTTGGTGTCCGCGGACAGAGCCTGGCTGGCTCGCAGCTGACAAGAGCACTACCAAAAATATTTCTTAAAAGCCGCACATAATGCGTATTACTGAGTTCGCTACGACCCGGACATTGAAAGTGGTTTCTTATTCCTCGCACACGGCGAATGCTGTAAAAATAATTGTAAAAGGTAACGGCAGATTTGCTATTTTTCGATTGTTCACCTTCTGAAAAATGTAATAAAAATCAATCCAAAAGTCACATGTCCCTCAAAATGGTACTAATTGAGCACTTGAACTCCCCCCACAAACGAGCCCCCACAGAGCAACAGTGCCAAAAAATAAACATTTCAGGGTCTTAGAATGCGGCGATGCAGAGTCAGTAGTTTTTCTTTAAAAATGTGTTTTTATTTGCTGAAGTAGCAAAAAATAAACCTATATAAACTCTATGGGCTCATGCCCGCGGCCGTGATGGACTCCGCAAGCGGAATACCGCAGCAGAATCAGTCTCTGTGCCCCCCCCCCCCCAAGACCCCACACTCTCCTTCGGATCCGCTGCTTAACTCCCACATGACTCGGTGGGCGCGGTGCGTATTCACGCTATACTCCTGCTGGCTTCCATTGACTACAATCCACGCGCGTATACCCGTGGCAAATAGGACATGCCGTGGATAATTTCATGTGGGGGAATTCCGCAGCGTGAACATTCAGCTATTAGGTTCAATAGAACCTAATAGCTGTGGTGAAACGCCACGGATTTCCACCGCGGGCACTCGCCCGTGGGCATTAGCCCTATATCGCAGTAATTGTGCCGGTCCAGATCAATTATGTTGTTTTTACCGAATGCTGAACGCTGTAAAAACGAAAAACCCCAAAACAATGGAGGAATTTTTGGACCTTTTATTTCTATCTACCGCGCCAGAAAATGCAATAAAAGTTATAAAAAGACATCACACATACCCCAGAGTGGCGTACAGTATACAACTCATCCCCATAAAAACCCGCAAGCTCTAGTATGACTAGCCAGAAGTTATGGTGCTGGCAATGCGAAGATGAAATGAAATTGGTCGGTCACGAAGGAGTTAACTGCCTCACCCGCGCCCCCTGGTCAACCAGCTGAACCACGGTGTAATACTTAATATCTCCTCATGACAAATAAACTTTGTAGCTGTTGGGATGACGTAAAGTCCTCATACGGCTATGTAGATGTATAAATAAAGGCTATGGCTCTTGAAAGCCAGGAAAGGGGTTAATTGTTAAAACTGCTGATTATACTGCACATCTGTAAACACAAGACTTGTTTATTATGATTTTATATAGTAATGGATGTTTTATACATTCTTCAAGCAACAATAGGGCTGCCCCCTATGTACAAGAATATAACTACTATAATACTGCCTCCTATGTACAAGAATATAACTACTATAATACTGCCCCCTATGTACAAGAATATAACTACTATAATACTGCTACTATGTACAAGAATATAACTACTATAATACTGCCTCCTATGTACAAGAATGTAACTACTATAATACTGCCTCCTATGTACAAGAATATAACTACTATAATACTGCCCCCTATGTACAAGAATGTAACTACTATAATACTGCCCCCTATGTACAAGAATGTAACTACTATAATACTGCCCCCTATGTACAAGAATATAACTACTATAATACTGCCCCTATGTACAAGAATATAACTACTATAATACTGCCTCCTATGTACAAGAATAGAACTACTATAATACTGCCTCCTATGTACAAGAATAGAACTACTATAATACTGCCCCCTATGTACAAGAATATAACTACTATAATACTGCCTCCTATGTACAAGAATAGAACTACTATAATACTGCTCCTATGTACAAGAATATAACTACTATAATACTTCCCGCTATGTACAAGAATATAACTACTATAATACTTCCCGCTATGTACAAGAATATAACTACTATAATACTGCTCCTATGTACAAGAATATAACTACTATAATACTGCCCTCTATGTACAAGAATATAACTACTATAATACTGCCCCCAATGTACAAGAATATAACTACTATAATACTGCCCCTATATACAAGAATATAACTACTATAATACTGCCCTCTATGTACAAGAATATAACTACTATAATACTGCCCTCTATGTACAAGAATATAACTACTATAATACTGCCCCCAATGTACAAGAATATAACTACTATAATACTGCCCCTATATACAAGAATATAACTACTATAATACTGCCCCTATATACAAGAATATAACTACTATAATACTGCCCCTATATACAAGAATATAACTACTATAATACAGCCCCCTATGTACATGAATATGACTACTATAATACTGCCTCCTATGTACAAGAATATAACTACTATAATACTGCCTCCTATGTACAAGAATATAACTACTATAATACTGCCCTCTATGTACAAGAATATAACTACTATAATACTGCCCTCTATGTACAAGAATATAACTACTATAATACTGCCTCCTATGTACAAGAATATACCTACTATAATACTGCCCCTATATACAAGAATATAACTACTATAATACTGCCCCCTATGTACAAGAATATAACTACTATAATACTGCCTCCTATGTACAAGAATATAACTACTATAATACTGCCCCTATGTACAAGAATATAACTACTATAATACTGCCCCCTATGTACAAGAATATAACTACTATAATACTGCCCCCTATGTACAAGAATATAACTACTATAATACTGCCCCCTATGTACATGAATATAACTACTATAATACTGCCCCCTATGTACAAGAATATAACTACTATAATACTGCCCCCTATGTACAAGAATATAACTACTATAATACTGCCCCCTATGTACAAGAATATAACTACTATAATACTGCCCTCTATGTACAAGAATATAACTACTATAATACTGCCCCCTATGTACAAGAATATAACTACTATAATACTGCCCCTATGTACAAGAATATAACTACTATAATACAGCCTCCTATGTACAAGAATATAACTACTATAATACTGCCCCCTATGTACAAGAATATAACTACTATAATACTGCCCCCTATGTACAAGAATATAACTACTATAATACTGCCTCCTATGTACAAGAATATAACTACTATAATCTTGCTCTCTATATTCAGACTACTAATGACCTGTCTGTTCTTCCATGCATGAGTGAGTTGGTTTGTGAATGACTTGCATGCTCCACCCCTGATCATATGACGGTGACGTCATCAAGACCCTGCTGCTGTCTGGCTAAGTGTTCGTTAGTATTTCACAGCAACTGAGGCTACAGGGGGTTTGTAGTCTGCCTGTAATCTGCATAACTATACAGGACCTGTGATGACGTTACCATCACGAGATAATGGGCGGAGCATGGAACTCCCTCACTGGCAATAAAAGACCTTTGATTATGGCACGGTCGTGATCAGGGGCGGAGCATGACAGTCACTTCGTCACATGTCCTTGATCTGCACTACTGTGCTGCTTCTGATCCGTGTTGTATGGGATAAACAAGGTATGTAGCAGAGCTGTGTGTGTGCGGCGTGCATGTAGCAGAGCTGTGTGTATGCGGCGTGCATGTAGCAGAGCTGTGTGGAGTATTGCGTCGCCAGGAACACTGGTGCTATAACTTCCTAATAATTACTATTACTAGTGATACTAGTGTGACTACTTTACATCCCAGTAGTCACCTGAGCAGTTAGCACATAATTAGTTGTTGTGATTGCCATTAACCCTTTCTTGTCCTTCTCCTGCATATAGCCGTGCCCGGCTTCACCCCAGAATTGTGTGTTCAGCAGTATACCCGCTCTCTCTCTCTTCAGGAGTTCCTTTGTGCATTCGCTGCTGTCAAGGTCGATGCGCCGATTTCCTTCCAGGGACCTGCCGTTGGTTTGCAGACCTCTGTGGCCTGACATAGACGTTCTGGGCCGCTCGGTTATTCCTGTCCGTTTGTGTGAAGTCCTTTCATTTCCTTTGACTTACCTTAGTACTTTCCAGGTGTAGCAGGCATTGGGTACAACCAGTATTGACCACCCTTGCAGATCTCTATGGGGTTGTCACGCTTTCCATAGCTGTCCACAAGCGGAGAATCATAGCGATTCTTCGCTCGCGGGACTCAAATCGCGGCATGCTGGGAGTTGCCACAATTCTCTGCAGTGAGCCGACCTGTCAGTTCTCTCCCGTGCTCCCCGCTGGTGGAATGTCGCTAGTGATATTCCGCCTCGCCCATGGACAGGGGGCCTAAGTGCCCTAAATCTATTATATGTACAGTTGCATTCACCACTTCTCGCTTCTTGCTCGAACAGTGTTTGTGTCAGTCTACCCTGTAGTTCTGGCATTCTATTCCCATTATCGCCAGGGTCAGTTGACGATATAATGCAATTGCCCTACCAGTGTATCCTAAGGAAGCGCTAGGAAAGATACTTGTTGAGGGGCTAACATTCATGCACAAAGTTTGTGACAGGTGGAGCCCGGATGGCGAGATAACATAAATCATCACCAGCAGGGGGCCCCATTTTGCTCTTCCTATGTGGCCACTTTTCTCTGTGTCCAACCTGGATACTCTGATTGCTGCTTAGTACAATGTAACCAATACCCGTTGAGGGCAACCAGTTTCGGCTCATAGAACGCCCAATAGCGCCATACATAAATACCAACGCATTTCGGTGACTTCCATGGTTAGTGTGAATGGGAAACACTTGGGTGAAGGCATGACTAGTTACGCCAAAGGCGTCTTCTTATCCCTTGTCTAATGAGTCTTTAGCTGTCTACCTGTTCTTGATGCAATTCCTCAGTAAAACGCGTGGCGGTCGCTCTTAAATGTGGTAAATCGTATAACTTGGGGCTCTTTTACACCGACCAATAAGACTGAGCGATGGATCGGCCGTGTGAACAGGCAGTTATCACTTCTGAAGGCCTGCCTGTTTACTGTGAATGGAGGCGGTGGGCCAGAACGATCCCCTGTCTGCCTCTGTTCACTAGCGATGATCGTTCCTGTGTAAAAGCACAGGTATGGTCATTTTCACTAGGATGAACTGTTGGGCATCTGCGCCCGTCAGCTTGTCCCGTGTAAAAGGGCCCCCAACTTCGTGAGAACACACGTTTACAAGTCATTACGTGCAGCTCGTAAACTCCCACTTTTATTTGCCTAATGCCCAGAGTGACATCTGCCGTGTATGTATCACAGGAACACTGAGGATGTGGCATTGACGTTGGCAGCGACAAACTGATGTAAAGCGGCATACATGTTATATTTCTAAAAACCTGTACTGACCACAGACTTCACAAGGCGGAGGGCTTGCTGCATTTGTCTCCAATCTAAACAATGCTCTGTGAGCTGCAGAGCCTCGACTCCAGACTGATACATTGTATACAGCTATTCCTGCTCTCAGATGAGAAGTGGATACAATTGTGCCAGTGTAGAAAATGCTCTGTGAGCTCAGCAGCCCGGACTCCAGACTGATACATTGTATACAGCCATTCCTGTTCTGAGATGAAAAGTGGATACAATTGTGTCAGTGTAGAAAATGCTCTGTGAGCTCAGCAGCCCGGACTCCAGCCTGATGCATCGTCCTTAGCGAGTCCTGCTCTCTTCTCGGTAGTGGATATAACTGTATCAGTGTAGACAATGCTCTGTGAGCTAAGAGCTCAGACCCCAGGCTGATAAGTTGTAGCAAACTATCAGAGAGATTTAGATGGTATATCTGCATAATTTTTTACTGTATAGGTAATCATAGTCTTCTGTGTTTTGTATACTGCACCACCACAAAATAATATACCGCACAGTATATGTACTATGTGACCTATGGGTAATGTATTCCAGTATGTGGTATGTCAGGCCTTTAATTTCAGCCCATATGTTGGCAAATCGTCTTGCCGTCTCTAACTAACGTGCAGGGAAATGTGAACAGAGCTGTAGTTGAGCGCTGTATGGTGGTATATATTTGGGCATTGTTTGGCACTGCTACATAGATATCAACGGAAGGCAACACAAAGGCAAAGGTATCACTATGGTGAATGTAGGGGTAGTGCTCAAACCTGAGCCCTGGGGCGTTAGGGGGCCTGAAAGCCCCTCTGCCACTTAAGGCGACACCAGTATTATAAATGCTACTTGGTAGCTGGCGCCTGGTGCAGGTTTTGCATTCGCACCTGGAGGTTGCTCCTCAGCCCAACATAGCGTCCGATGCAAAGATGCTCTTGTGTTGGGTTACTTCCTCCCCTCACCTGACAAGGACTGGTTTTCTGCAGCAGCACAAAGTATTATTGTTCTCGCATCGCTTAATCATCGTGTAAAAGAAATAAAATGGTGAATAGTTTGCGTCACACGAGACTGCT
This sequence comes from Eleutherodactylus coqui, assembly GCF_035609145.1. Lineage (NCBI taxonomy): Eukaryota > Metazoa > Chordata > Amphibia > Anura > Eleutherodactylidae > Eleutherodactylus > Eleutherodactylus coqui. The sequence goes on along the minus strand of NC_089837.1, from coordinate 524,669,229 downwards.
TTGGAGGAAGGAAATGGGTCGAGAGTGAAAGAGGCGAATCCGCGCGTCCGTCTGACTGATGGATCTACACCTTTCAGGTCACTGACTGTTATGATCTTGTTTCTTCTTTCAGGACGTTCAGTCAGAAAAAGGCCGCAGTGGAGAAAGATTACGCACAGGTAAGAGCAAAGACTGATGCTTAAAGGGCCACTCCGGGCACCACAATATCCACCTGTGATCCAGCACTCCTCACACATACAAGAACTATACTAATTCTCATTCTATTAGGTCTGATTGTGCCTCCCCACACGTGTTGGGATGTAGGCATGTTCCTGTATTGAGGAAAGTGCTTCCTTTATTACTGCCCTCAGCTCCATAATGTACTGTGTGTGTATGTAATATATATTATAATGTGTATATGTATGCATGTGTGTGTATATAGATAGGTACATAGGTAGATGGGTATAGATATATAAATATATATAATCTTCATACACACATACATACTGCCAAAAAGCGTGGGGAAAGAGAAGTGACCACTAATCAGAGCACTGTTCTTAATTATGTAAGAGGGAAATTCTCACAACCAGGATCCTGATAAACTAAGGGGCTGTTTACAACAGCTATTATAATATTGTCCCCATGTATAAAATTATAACTACTTAAATGCTGCCCCCTGTGTACAAGAATATAACTACTATAATACTGCCCCCTTTGTACAAGAATATAACTACTATTATACTGCCCCCTATGTACAAGAATATAACTACTATAATACTGCCCCCTATGTACAAGAATATAACTACTATAATACTGCCCCTATGTACAAGAATATAACTACTATAATACTGGCTCCTATGTACAAGAATATAACTACTATAATACTGCCTCCTATGTACAGGAATATAACTACTATAATACTGCTCCCCATGTACAAGAATATAACTTCAATAATGCTGCCCCCCTATGTACAAGAATATAACTTCTATAATACTGCCTCCTATGTACAAGAATATAACTACTATAATACTTCCCCCTATGTACAAGAATATAACTACTATAATACTGCCCCCTATGTACAAGAATATAACTACTATAATACTGCCTCCCTATGTACAAGAATATAACTACTATAATACTGCCTCCCTATGTACAAGAATATAACTACTATAATACTGCCTCCCTATGTACAAGAATATAACTAGTATAATACTGCCCCTATGTACAAGAATATAACTACTATAATACTGCTCCTATGTACAAGAATATAACTTCTATAATACTGCTCCTATGTACAAGAATATAACTACTATAATACTGCCCCCTATGTACAAGAATATAACTACTATAATACTGCCCCTATTTACAAGAATATAACTACTATAATACTGCCCCCTATCTACAAGAATATAACTACTATAATACTGCCCCCTATGTACAAGAATATAACTACAATAATAATGCCCCCTATGTACAAGAATAGAACTACTATAATACTGCCCCCTATGTACAAGAATAGAACTACTATAATACTGCCTCCTATGTACAAGAATAGAACTACTATAATACTGCCCCCTATGTACAAGAATATAACTACTATAATACTGCCCCCTATGTACAAGAATAGAACTACTATAATACTGCCCCCTATCTACAAGAATAGAACTACTATAATACTGCCCCCTATCTACAAGAATAGAACTACTATAATACTGCCCCCTATCTACAAGAATAGAACTACTATAATACTGCCACCTATGTACAAGAATATAACTACTATAATACTGCCCCCTATGTACAAGAATATAACTACTATAATACTGCCCCCTATCTACAAGAATATAACTACTATAATACTGCCTCCTATGTACAAGAATATAACTACTATAATACTGCCTCCTATGTACAAGAATATAACTACTATAATACTGCCTCCTATGTACAAGAATATAACTACTATAATACTGCCTCCTATGTACAAGAATATAACTACTATAATACTGCCCCTATGTACAAGAATATAACTACTATAATACTGCCTCCTATGTACAAGAATATAACTACTATAATACTGCCTCCTATGTACAAGAATATAACTACTATAATACTGCCCCCTATGTACAAGAATATAACTACTATAATACTGCCCCCTATCTACAAGAATATAACTACTATAATACTGCCCCCTATATACAAGAATATACCTACTATAATACTGCCTCCTATGTACAAGAATATAACTACTATAATACTGCCTCCTATGTACAAGAATATAACTACTATAATACTGCCCCCTATATACAAGAATATAACTACTATAATACTGCTCCTATGTACAAGAATATAACTGCTATAAAACTGCCCCCTATGTACAAGAATATAACTACTATAATACTGCTCCCTATTGTCAAGAATATATCTACTATAATACTACCCCCTATGTACAAGAATATAACTACTATAATACTGCTCCCCTATGTACAAGAATATATCTACTATAATACTGCCCCCTACGTACAAGAATAGAACTACTATAATACTGCCCCCTATCTACAAGAATAGAACTACTATAATACTGCCCCCTATCTACAAGAATAGAACTACTATAATACTGCCCCCTATCTACAAGAATAGAACTACTATAATACTGCCCCCTATCTACAAGAATAGAACTACTATAATACTGCCCCCTATCTACAAGAATAGAACTACTATAATACTGCCCCCTATGTACAAGAATAGAACTACTATAATACTGCCCCCTATGTACAAGAATAGAACTACTATAATACTGCCCCCTATCTACAAGAATAGAACTACTATAATACTGCCCCCTATATACAAGAATATACCTACTATAATACTGCCTCCTATGTACAAGAATATAACTACTATAATACTGCCCCTATATACAAGAATATAACTACTATAATACTGCCCCTATATACAAGAATATAACTACTATAATACTGCTCCGATGTACAAGAATATAACTACTATAATACTGTCCCTATATACAAGAATATACCTACTATAATATTGCCTCCTATGTACAAGAATAGAACTACTATAATACTGCCCCCTATGTACAAGAATATAACTACTATAATACTGCCCTCTGTGTACAAGAATATAACTACTATAATACTGCCCCTATGTACAAGAATATAACTACTATAATACTGCCCCCTATGTACAAGAATATAACTACTATAATACTGCTCCTATGTACAAGAATATAACTACTATAATACTGCCCCCTATGTACAAGAATATAACTACTATAATACTGCCTCCTATGTACAAGAATATAACTACTATAATACTGCTCCTATGTACAAGAATATAACTACTATAATACTGCCCCCTATGTACAAGAATAGAACTATAATAATACTGCCCCCTATGTACACATGTATGTAATTACTAGTACCCTGGTTCAGGGCTTCTGGCTATTTGCTATACCCCGAGATCTTCTCGTTATGGTGAACTCGTCTGTATTTTGGGGATGGATGCGGGCTCGTCTGGTTCTTGTTTTTTGTCTCGGTGCCATCTTTAAGCGGCAGCTGTTTGTTTGAGCTCTGGTTGCATTCATCGGCGCTGGCTGGCATTCTTCAGCTGGTGCACGAGTCCTTCATAAAGGGAAGCGTTGTTGACCTACACAGCAGGGGAAACTGCTTCCTGCATCCTGCAATGAATACCTATGAGCGAGCTGAAATTCCGTCTTTGTTCTGGAGCAGAACAGCGATTGTCCCTGGCCCCATGAGAAAGTGATGCGTTTACATGCCAGGGAATCCGTGCCAGTGTCACCTGCCAGAGCGGGTTTCATTAGAGATACGTTATGTTTATGTGGCTTGTGCACAATCACTTTACATTTCTTCAGAATAAACAGTTCATTCATCAGTGTTTGCCTTCTGGCTAGAAAGCAATAACTATCTGTATAGATAGATGGCCATTTTAACCCCCAGTGATCAGCTGCGATCTATGAGTGTTAAAGTTCAATTTCCCTGCAGCACCCCCTCAGGAGAAATAAAGTATTACACAGTTCTTGCCGAGATCAATATGCTGTCTACACTTGTTTGATCCTCCAGAGACCACCTGTGTAGATTCTCTTCAGTCTGGGTAATTTATATTAAATAACTGGGTCCTAAGTTACCTTAACCCTCCTACATATCTGAGTGATGATGATGGGTGGCAACCAATAAGGGCAGCTATTACGGGGCCCAAAGGCTTGTTACATGGCTTTTTTTAGACTATGAATGACATTGGAAGATCAGATTTTATAGAATCAGAGATAAAGCCATTTGAAGTGGGGTCGGGAATATCGAGTGTACAACTTTTGTGTGCGCAGAGCAGAAGGGAATGAACCGGAATTAACAGTAAATCCAAAAAGTTGTATATACTTTTAGATGGCGCCCTTAAAATCTACAAGTCATCCTATCAAAAATAAGCCCTCCTACAACTCTGTTATGGCGGTCACTGACAACAGAGTAGACGAGAGTTACCAGCGCTCAAGTGCAGGTGTCAAAAAGAGGAGTTTTGTGAAAATCTGAGCACTTACTTCCCAGGGGTGCCTTGTCCTCGGCCCCCCTGAATCCCCGATAACAGGCAATATCGCAGCTGTAGCGAAGAAGTAATAATTTATAAAGTTGCGACGCGTTTCGGCTTGATGACAACCCTTTCTCAAGCCAATTTTTTATGGGTGATCTCGCCCGTTAAGCGCAGATGTGATTTTTGCACAGTGTTAAATTTTTGTTTTTGAAGCAACATGCGACTTTAAGGCGTGTGAAATGTGTGCAAAATGTATGGCGGTTTTCTCACAAATTGCATCGCAATTGCAGGTTGGCGAGCACAATATTGGTTCGAGGTTCTCGGCCCGACATCGCGCTCGCCCGTGTAACTGTAGCCCAAGTTGGGAGTTATCGCTCCGTACACGTTTTACAGCTACTGGTATTTCCCAGTCATTGACAGTAAGCAGAGGAACTGAAGAGTCAATGCGGATGAGGCTTTAGAGCAGCCTTTTGTGTCATAGACTTCAAGAGCTGCAGTATGACCCTCTGACCTTTCAGTGGGGGTCAGGAGAGGCCACCGAGTTGTCGTCTACTCCGCTTAGTTCTGTGTTCGCATTGGATGTTGTTTTTCTCCAGCGCTGGAATGTTTTATGTCAGCCAAAAGCAGCAGCTCGCCAGCGCCAGAACCCTGCGCCTATTATTGGAAGTGACACAGTGGATCTGCTTGGTCATTCTTGGCTCCGGATCCTCAAGTCTCGGGCGGAGTGCTGGATGGAGAGGTGACATTTAAAGGGCCATGGCACCGAAATCAAGCCACAATATGTTACATTGCCATGTACGCACTGTTTATAGGAACTTTTTGGCTGAGCTGTCTTAAAGGGGAAATCGATGTTAGGATATGGCAGTCTCTTAATCTGCGCTCAGACCTGAAGGGTCTGCCTACGTTTTGCCAAGGGTCCTTCTTCGGTATAGTTCCTCTTTCTTTCATCCTAAGCCGTTAAGGACGCAGCACTTTTTCTTTCTAGTATTTCCTCCTCACACTTTCAAAAAATTGTTGACTCCTATATTTTTTTTGTCAGCTCAGCTGCCTGATGGCCTCTTGTGGCTTTTTGCAAGGAAGAGCGGTACTATTTAATTTACCATATGATGTACTGAAGAACAGTTTTTTTTTGCGGAGCATCCTGATGTTCCTATTGACTCCACTTTGGAGTAGATATAACTTTTTTGATAATTTTTTGTTACATTTTTTTTCTTGATGGTGGGGCCAAAAAATAAGCGCAAATTCTGGCATTGTGTATTTTTCTGCTTCATTTTGATTGGACTTTTACGTATGTGGCAATGCTAAATATATTTTGTTTTTTTGTTTTTTTATTGGAAAACTGTTTGTTTTTTTTATTATTTTTTTTTAGAATACTTTACTTTTCTTTCTTTTTTTATAATAGAAAACTATTTTTCACTTTCTGGAAAAAAAAAATTGTCCCTATAAAGGACTTGAACTTACGATTGTTTCATCGCTTACACCATATACTGCAATACATCAGTATTGCAATATATGGTCTTTCTACTGGAATTTTTCACGAAAGCCCACATGACCATCCTAACGTAAAAATATATGGCAGCACGGGTGGCTTTCAGAAGGCCCTCTGCTGCCGTGGCAAGCAAAAGGCACCTTGTGATCCCATCGCTAATGGGTTGTTCGGGACCCTGTGGCATTTAAATGCTGCTGTTAGAATTGACAGCGGCAATTAATGGGTTAATAGCTGCGATCAGCGCCCAAGCTGATCGTGGCTGTAGCCAGCGCGTATCGGCTGTCAGAAATAGCCCAAACCTGCCCTGTAAGTAGCGGGATATGATCCCGATCCCGCTCCATACGAACCCTGGCGCTGCTGGAGGGGCATATATGTGCTACCAAAAGCATAAAGGCTTAAAGGGGAAATTCATGTTGACACAGTGTGTGACATTCTGGTCACTGCTCAGTCCTGAAGGGTCTTTCTATGTTTTGCAAAGGGTCCTTCTTCAGGCCCTCAGCTTTGCAGGATATCCTCCAGTTGCTACATTGTAGCAGGATTGCCAGCTTTGCTATTCATATAGGTAATGTGTAACTGGACGCCTGTGGGAACTGTCGGGTTCACGTGTCACTGAGCCGCTGGTGAGTGATGTCATGTAAACTGTGGCCTGGCCAATGTTTGGCGTAAAGGTGTGTAGTCCAGCGTGAGATAAAGGTGCGCTGCCGAGAAACCCCGCCCGTTGGGACAATACAACTCCGACTGTTCAAGTACCATCTCGTTCATCACTTAACAGCCGCCTAATATAATCTGAAGTCGGGCGGTTGTGAAGGGTGCATGGAGTCGGCTGGTGATCCGAGTCCACGCGGTACTGGCCGACTATCAGCTGCTTCTGAAAGCAATCGAAGTTAGCTGGCAGCGCATCTAAACAGTCAGCAGGTGGGGGAGGACGCCTTCACACCATCAGCACCCCCGCCATGCAATTGCAGTAAGGTGTATACTCGCTGTATACTGTAATACTAAAGTATTGCAGTATATAGTACAAGCGATCAAATGATTTGTTCTTGGGTTTTGCTTTTACAGCATTCACCGTTCGCTAAAATTAGCATGACTTCAGCGCGATGACTGATTTTGTAATTTTGTTTTTTTTTTACTACTTTTACACATTTACAGAACATTTTTAAAGAAAAGCAATTGAATTTGCATCACCGCGAATAAAAAAAAAATTTTTTTTTATTTTTCCGGCAGCGGAGCTGTGAGCGCTTGTTTTTTGCAAGAGGAGTTGTATTTTTTATTACTACTACTTTGGGGTACATGTGGCTTCTGGATTGTTTTCTATTGCATTTCTTAGCATTAGTTTTTACGGCATTTAGCATGCGATAATAATTCTCGTTGGGTATTCACTAGAGATGAGCGAGCCTACTCGGCCACGCCCCTTTTCTGCCCAAGCCCCGCGATTTTTCGAGTACTTCCGTACTCGGGAGAAAAGATTCGGGGGGCGCCGTGGGTGAGTGGGGGGTTGCAGCGGGGAGAGGGAGAGAAAGAGGGCTCCCCCCCTGTTCCCTGCTGCTACCCCCTGCTCCGCCACGCCTCCCCCCGGCACCCCCCGAATCTTTTCGCCCGAGTACGGAAGTACTCGAAAATCACGGTGCTCGATCGAGTAATTACTGGAAACGAGTATATTCGCGCATCTCTAGTATTCACACGTTCAAATTATAAGTTGCTTTTTTATCATTTTTTATTGTGTTTTATCCATTTAAAAAGGGGCTTTTGTGGGGGGGAAAAGTTTTTTCACGTTTTTTTTTTTTTTTTGGTTCTTTAGGAACTTTTTTTTAAAACTTTTATTTATTTATTTATTTTTTTAGTTCCTCAAGGGGATTTGAAGATGGAATTGTTCAATTGCTAATCTAGTACACTGAATTACTTGTGTAGTAACCCCGCCGTAAGGAGGACAGGGGACACTGGGCTCCCATTCTTAAGATCGACTGGGTCTCTGCAGTGAAACCCCCCTGATCAGCGAGTTATCTCCTATTTTGTGGGTATCCTGTGGATAGGAGGTCACTTGCAATTGTGGTAAAACCTCTGTAAACAAAACCTATCGTTTTGAGTAAACAGGTCTTCTTAAGGGCTATGTGTCTCCATGGTAACAGACTACAAACGAAGCCTAGGTAGTCAGATGCTGCAATGATGTGTTACTCCCCTTGTTCACTGGTCTCCAGTTGGGCCACTCTCAGACTGGTGCTTCTTACTGTGATTAGCTTCGTGTTTTGGGCACCGCGCTAATCGCAATAACACGCTCACCTTGATTTTAGACTTGCAGGCCTGCGCCCAAACGTGGCAGTTTTTAACACCACGATTTTCAAGCGCTGTCTATTCTGTCTTTGTGCGTTTTTAGCATTTTTTTAACACACATCATCAATAATGGGTCACATTATAAGGTGCGTTCAAAAATGCCCTTCAAAATTTCGTTGAAACGCTGCGTTTTACCGACGCTGTGTGTGTGGGAGTGGCCTAACCCAACTCCCAGCTTACGAATGTGAAGGCATACTGGAAGTTGTACTTGTGCGAGTGATGTGGGGTCACAGATTGGAAACCACTACTATAGGATATTAAGAAGGGGGGGGGGGATAGAGGGTGTCGCAGGTGACCACAGTTTAGCCAATCCCCATATGTTGTCAACCATGGTGTGGCTCCCCCTGCAGGCCAACTGCAGTGCTGCCCTGATCTAAGCTGTAGTTCCTTTTTTCCTGGCTTTGCGCTCCTCCCTGCTGCTGTCGCTCGTGTCTAACTTCTTCTCCCTGTGTTGAAGTTGTCAGAGGATACTGCAGAGGCTACAATGGGAGATGAGCGGTGGCTACATGACGCCGTTGGCCTCTACACTTGCACTTTCCAAACCTGCTGATTGTGGACCATCATAATGTATCTAATGTATATCTATATTGTATCCTTTTTGTAGCGCCCCCATAGGGATGATATATCCTCATTTGCTACTATTTTCGCGGGGGCATTCTTCACTGCTGCTCCCTCGCTTTACGTCACACGTATCTATTAGTCACCGTGACACAAAAGTTCCATTTTTCGTGGAGATATTTGGATGACAGAACTTCTCGTGGAGTCGAGGCTTTTAAACCCGAGCGTAAATAATGGCTGGTGGGCATGTGACGCCCGGCTGACAGTGCTCAGCTTGTCTCCTGGCACACTCGGGGCCTTGTACTTAGCGAGCGGCTGCATCCTGCCTCCACCCAACAAAAATACAGGAGTGTGTGGGGGGACAGAGAGCAGTCAGTGCGCTCCATCCTCAGCCGCAGGAATGTTTCCATAGGATGAAGAGTTTGGGTCAGTGGCTCCTCTTCAGGCCCTGGCAGTGAAGGGCACCATTCATAGCTACTTGGCATGAGGACAGCTTCAACTAATACCGTAGGTGCTACTCTACCCAGCAAGTACCTGAGCGCATGTATACAGGAATGTGCCGAGCCGCCATCCGAGCCCTTGTATACTAACCGGGCCTGTTTATTTCATTACATTAGCACATGGGTAATTCTATATGGGAGCCTCTCGTGATACTGAGCCATCGTATCTAAGCCTATAAGGGGGCAGTATTATAGTAGTTATATTCTTATACATAGGGGGCAGTATTATAGTAGTTATATTCTTGTACATAGGGGGCAGTATTATAGTAGTTATATTCTTGTACATAGGGAGCAGTATTATAGTAGTTATATTCTTGTACATTGGAGGCAGTATTATAGTAGTTATATTCTTGTACATAGGGGGCAGTATTATAGTAGTTATATTCTTGTACATAGGGGGCTGTATTATAGTAGTTATATTCTTGTACATAGGAGGCAGTATTATAGTAGTTATATTCTTGTACATAGGGCAGCAGTATTATAGTAGTTATATTCTTGTACATAGGGGGCAGTATTATAGTAGTTATATTCTTGTACATAGGAGGCAGTATTATAGTAGTTATATTCTTGTACATAGGGGGCAGTATTATAGTAGTTATTATTCTTGTACATAGAGGGGGCAGTATTATAGTAGTTATATTCTTATACATAGGAGGCAGTATTATAGTAGTTATATTCTTGTACATAGGGGTAGTATTATAGTAGTTATATTCTTGTACATAGAGGGGGCAGTATTATAGTAGTTATATTCTTGTACATAAGGGGCAGTATTATAGTAGTTATATTATTGTACATAGGGGGCAGTATTATAGTAGTTATATTCTTATACATAGGGGCAGTATTATAGTAGTTATATTCTTGTATATAGGAGGCAGTATTATAGTAGATATATTCTTGTACATAGGGGGCAGTATTATAGTAGTTATATTCTTATACATAGGGGGCAGTATTATAGTAGTTATATTCTTGTACATGGTGGACAGTATTATAGTAGGTATATTCTTATACATAGGGGGCAGTATTATAGTAGTTATATTCTTGTACATAGCGGCAGTATTGTAGTAGTTATATTCTTGCACATAGGGGGCAGTATTATAGTAGTTATATCCTTGTACATAGGGGGCAGTATTATAGTAGTTCTATTCTTGTACATAGGAGCAGTATTATAGTAGTTATATTCTTGTACATAGAGGGCAGTATTATAGTAGTTCTATTCTTGGACATAGGGGGCAGTATTATAGTAGTTATATTCTTGTACATAGGGGGCAGTATTATAGTAGTTGTTGTTCTTGTACATAGAGGGGGCAGTATTATAGTAGTTATATTATTGTACATAGGGGGCAGTATTATAGTAGTTATATTCTTATACATAGGAGGCACTATTATAGTAGTTATATTCTTATACATAGGGGCAGTATTATAGTAGTTATATTCTTGTATATAGGAGGGCAGTATTATAGTAGATATATTCTTATACATAGGAGGCAGTATTATAGTAGTTATATTCTTGTACATAGGGGACAGTATTATAGTAGTTATATTCTTGTACATAGGGGCAGTATTATAGTAGTTATATTCTTGTATATAGGAGGGCAGTATTATAGTAGATATATTCTTATACATAGGGGGCAGTATTATAGTAGTTATATTCTTGTACATAGGGGCAGTATTATAGTAGTTATATTCTTGTACATAGGGGGCAGTATTATAGTAGTTATATTCTTGTACATAGGGGGCAGTATTATAGTAGTTATATTCTTGTACATGGTGGACAGTATTATAGTAGGTATATTCTTATACATAGGGGGCAGTATTATAGTAGTTATATTCTTGTACATAGCGGCAGTATTGTAGTAGTTATATTCTTGCACATAGGGTACAGTATTATAGTAGTTATATCCTTGTACATAGGGGGCAGTATTATAGTAGTTCTATTCTTGTACATAGGAGCAGTATTATAGTAGTTATATTCTTGTACATAGAGGGCAGTATTATAGTAGTTCTATTCTTGGACATAGGGAGCAGTATTATAGTAGTTCTATTCTTGCACATAGGGTACAGTATTATAGTAGTTCTATTCTTGTACATAGGGGGCAGTATTATAGTAGTTATATTCTTATACATAGGAGGCAGTATTATAGTAGTTATATTCTTATACATAGGAGGTAGTATTATAGTAGTTATATTCTTGTACATAGGGGCAGTATTATAGTAGTTATATTCTTGTACATAGGGGTAGTATTATAGTAGTTATATTCTTGTACATAGAGGGGGCAGTATTATAGTAGTTATATTCTTGTACATAAGGGGCAGTATTATAGTAGTTATATTATTGTACATAGGGGGCAGTATTATAGTAGTTATATTCTTGTACATAGGGAGCAGTATTATAGTAGTTGTATTCTTGTACATAGGGGGCAGTATTATAGTAGTTGTATTCTTGTACATAGGGGTCAGTGTTATAGTAGTTGTATTCTTGTACCTAGGGGGCAGTATTATAGTAGTTATATACTTGTACATAGGGGGCAGTATTATAGTAGTTATATTCTTGTACATAGGGGGCAGTATTATAGTAGTTATATTCTTATACATAGGAGGCAGTATTATAGTAGTTATATTCTTATACATAGGAGGCAGTATTATAGTAGTTATATTCTTATACATAGGGGCAGTATTATGGTAGTTATATTCTTGTACATAGGGGCAGTATTATAGTAGTTATATTCTTGTACATAGGAGCAGTATTATAGTAGTTATATTCTTGTACATAGGGGGCAGTATTATAGTAGTTATATTCTTGTACATGGTGGACAGTATTATAGTAGGTATATTCTTATACATAGGGGGCAGTATTATAGTAGTTCTTGTACATAGCGGCAGTATTGTAGTAGTTATATTCTTGCACATAGGGTACAGTATTATAGTAGTTATATCCTTGTACATAGGGGGCAGTATTATAGTAGTTCTATTCTTGTACATAGGAGCAGTATTATAGTAGTTATATTCTTGTACATAGAGGGCAGTATTATAGTAGTTCTATTCTTGGACATAGGGAGCAGTATTATAGTAGTTCTATTCTTGCACATAGGGTACAGTATTTTAGTAGTTCTATTCTTGTACATTGGGGGCAGTATTATAGTAGTTATATTCTTGTACATAGGGAGCAGTATTATAGTAGTTGTATTCTTGTACATAGGGGGCAGTATTATAGTAGTTGTATTCTTGTACATGTATTCTAGTCCATGGGGGTCAGTGTTATAGTAGTTGTATTCTTGTACATAGGGGGCAGTATTATAGTAGTTATATACTTGTACATAGGGGGCAGTATTATAGTAGTTGTATTCTTGTACCTAGGGGGCAGTGTTATAGTAGTTGTATTCTTGTACCAAGGGGGCAGTGTTATAGTAGTTGTATTCTTGTACCAAGGGGGCAGTGTTATAGTAGTTGTATTCTTGTACCTAGGGGGCAGTGTTATAGTAGTTGTATTCTTGTACCTAGGGGGCAGTGTTATAGTAGTTGTGTGTTCTTGTACCTAGGGGGCAGTGTTATAGTAGTTGTGTGTTCTTGTACATAGGGGGCAGTGTTATAGTAGTTGTGTGTTCTTGTACATAGGGGGCAGTGTTATAGTAGTTGTGTGTTCTTGTACATAGGGGGCAGTGTTATAGTAGTTATATTCTTGTACATAGGGAGCAGTATTATAGTAGTTGTATTCTTGTACATAGGGGGCAGTATTATAGTAGTTGTATTCTTGTACATGTATTCTTGTACATAGGGGTCAGTGTTATAGTAGTTGTATTCTTGTACATAGGGGGCAGTATTATAGTAGTTATATACTTGTACATAGGGGGCAGTATTATAGTAGTTATATTCTTGTACATAGGGGGCAGTGTTATAGTAGTTGTATTCTTGTACCTAGGGGGCAGGATTATAGTAGTTGTATTCTTGTACCTAGGGGGCAGTGTTATAGTAGTTATATTCTTGTACATAGGGGGCAGTATTATAGTAGTTGTATTCTTGTACCTAGGGGGCAGTGTTATAGTAGTTGTATTCTTGTACCAAGGGGGCAGTGTTATAGTAGTTGTATTCTTGTACCTAGGGGGCAGTGTTATAGTAGTTGTATTCTTGTACCTAGGGGGCAGTGTTATAGTAGTTGTGTGTTCTTGTACCTAGGGGGCAGTGTTATAGTAGTTGTGTGTTCTTGTACCTAGGGGGCAGTGTTATAGTAGCTGTGTGTTCTTGTACCTAGGGGGCAGTGTTATAGTAGCTGTGTGTTCTTGTACCTAGGGGGCAGTGTTATAGTAGCTGTGTGTTCTTGTACCTAGGGGGCAGTGTTATAGTAGCTGTGTGTTCTTGTACCTAGGGGGCAGTGTTATAGTAGCTGTGTGTTCTTGTACCTAGGGGGCAGTGTTATAGTAGTTGTGTGTTCTTGTACATAGGGGGCAGTGTTATAGTAGTTGTGTGTTCTTGTACATAGGGGGCAGTGTTATAGTAGTTGTGTGTTCTTGTACATAGGGGGCAGTGTTATAGTAGTTGTGTGTTCTTGTACATAGGGGGCAGTGTTATAGTAGTTGTGTGTTCTTGTACATAGGGGGCAGTGTTCTAGTAGTTGTGTGTTCTTGTACCTAGGGGGCAGTGTTCTAGTAGTTGTGTGTTCTTGTACCTAGGGGGCAGTGTTCTAGTAGTTGTGTGTTCTTGTACCTAGGGGGCAGTGTTCTAGTAGTTGTGTGTTCTTGTACCTAGGGGGCAGTGTTGTAGTAGTTGTGTGTTCTTGTACCTAGGGGGCAGTGTTCTAGTAGTTGTGTGTTCTTGTACCTAGGGGGCAGTGTTCTAGTAGTTGTGTGTTCTTGTACCTAGGGGGCAGTGTTCTAGTAGTTGTGTGTTCTTGTACCTAGGGGGCAGTGTTCTAGTAGTTGTGTGTTCTTGTACCTAGGGGGCAGTGTTCTAGTAGTTGTGTGTTCTTGTACCTAGGGGGCAGTGTTATAGTAGCTGTGTGTTCTTGTACCTAGGGGGCAGTGTTATAGTAGCTGTGTGTTCTTGTACCTAGGGGGCAGTGTTATAGTAGCTGTGTGTTCTTGTACCTAGGGGGCAGTGTTATAGTAGCTGTGTGTTCTTGTACCTAGGGGGCAGTGTTATAGTAGCTGTGTGTTCTTGTACCTAGGGGGCAGTGTTATAGTAGCTGTGTGTTCTTGTACCTAGGGGGCAGTGTTATAGTAGCTGTGTGTTCTTGTACCTAGGGGGCAGTGTTATAGTAGCTGTGTGTTCTTGTACCTAGGGGGCAGTGTTATAGTAGCTGTGTGTTCTTGTACCTAGGGGGCAGTGTTATAGAAGCTGTGTGTTCTTGTACCTAGGGGGCAGTGTTATAGTAGTTGTGTGTTCTTGTACCTAGGGGGCAGTGTTATAGTAGCTGTGTGTTCTTGTACCTAGGGGGCAGTGTTATAGTAGCTGTGTGTTCTTGTACCTAGGGGGCAGTGTTATAGCAGTTGTGTGTTCTTGTACCTAGGGGGCAGTGTTATAGCAGTTGTGTGTTGTTGTACCTAGGGGGCAGTGTTATAGCAGTTGTGTGTTCTTGTACCTAGGGGGCAGTGTTATAGCAGTTGTGTGTTCTTGTACCTAGGGGGCAGTGTTATAGCAGTTGTGTGTTCTTGTACCTAGGGGGCAGTGTTATAGTAGCTGTGTGTTCTTGTACCTAGGGGGCAGTGTTATAGTAGCTGTGTGTTCTTGTACCTAGGGGGCAGTGTTATAGTAGCTGTGTGTTCTTGTACCTAGGGGGCAGTGTTATAGCAGTTGTGTGTTCTTGTACCTAGGGGGCAGTGTTATAGCAGTTGTGTGTTCTTGTACCTAGGGGGCAGTGTTATAGCAGTTGTGTGTTGTTGTACCTAGGGGGCAGTGTTATAGCAGTTGTGTGTTGTTGTACCTAGGGGGCAGTGTTATAGCAGTTGTGTGTTCTTGTACCTAGGGGGCAGTGTTATAGCAGTTGTGTGTTCTTGTACCTAGGGGGCAGTGTTATAGTAGCTGTGTGTTCTTGTACTTAGGGGGCAGTGTTATAGTAGCTGTGTGTTCTTGTACCTGGGGGGCAGTGTTATAGTAGTTGTGTGTTCTTGCACCTGGGGGGCAGTGTTATAGTAGTTGTGTGTTCTTGCACCTAGGGGGCAGTGTTATAGTAGCTGTGTGTTCTTGTACCTAGGGGGCAGTGTTATAGTAGCTGTGTGTTCTTGTACCTAGGGGGCAGTGTTATAGTAGCTGTGTGTTCTTGTACCTAGGGGGCAGTGTTATAGTAGCTGTGTGTTCTTGTACCTAGGGGGCAGTGTTATAGTAGCTGTGTGTTCTTGTACCTAGGGGGCAGTGTTATAGTAGCTGTGTGTTCTTGTACCTAGGGGGCAGTGTTATAGTAGCTGTGTGTTCTTGTACCTAGGGGGCAGTGTTATAGTAGCTGTGTGTTCTTGTACCTAGGGGGCAGTGTTATAGTAGCGGTGTGTTCTTGTACCTAGGGGGCAGTGTTATAGTAGTTGTGTGTTCTTGTACCTAGGGGGCAGTGTTATAGTAGTTGTGTGTTCTTGTACCTAGGGGGCAGTGTTATAGTAGTTGTGTGTTCTTGTGCCTAGGGGGCAGTGTTATAGTAGTTGTGTGTTCTTGTACCTAGGGGGCAGTGTTATAGTAGCTGTGTGTTCTTGTACCTAGGGGGCAGTGTTATAGTAGCGGTGTGTTCTTGTACCTAGGGGGCAGTGTTATAGTAGTTGTGTGTTCTTGTACCTAGGGGGCAGTGTTATTGTAGTTGTGTGTTCTTGCACCTAGGGGGCAGTGTTATAGTAGCTGTGTGTTCTTGTACCTAGGGGGCAGTGTTATAGTAGTTGTGTGTTCTTGTACCTAGGGGGCAGTGTTATTGTAGTTGTGTGTTCTTGCACCTAGGGGGCAGTGTTATAGTAGCTGTGTGTTCTTGTACCTAGGGGGCAGTGTTATAGTAGTTGTGTGTTCTTGTACCTAGGGGGCAGTATTATAGTAGGTGTCCTAACAGTGGAGCTTTATTCCACTCCCTCTTGCCATACATATCACGCACACACGAGAGGCTCAGAACATGATGCAAATGGCTTCTCTTCCTTCTACCAACATGCAAATATTGACACGGGGCGCGCAGCTGGGTGTGAGTTTTGGGAGCCGCACGTTGCAGTATTCTGCTTGGATATAATTAGTCTGTTTCTGCCAGGAACAGAGTCTCTTCCCGGAATCTGAATGTAACGAGCCGCGTTGGGTTTCTGTTCAGTGGAATCTATATTCCCAAGAAGCGCAAATTGGCCGCCACGGCTGCCCCTCCCCGTATGACGGGTTTTGGTCTCCTCTCTGTGACGTCGATAACCGAACAGCATGAGAACTTTGCCCAGATGCCAAAAGCCATTGTGCAATCCCGAGCCGTCTGACTATTTATAGCCGCCCCTCGCGTGCTGAATATGCAGAACATCTCCCTTCATTCCTGAGTAATCTGTTCCCGGGAAAGCTGGATGATGACCAGAACGCTCAGGATGTTTTCCAGACAACTCTGCTTTCTTGCATTTCCAAACCACTGCAAAAGTAGGAGGTTTTGTCATTTAGGCGAAGAGCATCTATCAATACAAAATATTGCCCTTCAGGGTGCAAGGAAAGCTGGGTGTCAACCAGTGTTGCTTCTTTTAAGGCATCAGACCAGCTTGCTAGAGCTCAGAATCACATCTTTATTGATAAGGGACTGGGGCATATATAGCTCTAAAACATTGGCGTTCAGGAGGCAAGAAAAGCTGGGTGACTATCTGTATTGCTCTCTTTAGGGTCTACCCAGGTTTCCTAAGCCCCAAGTATGTCCACATATGCCGATAGTTGTGAGTGGGGTATCTGTCACTTCAAAACAGCCATCCAGCTTTCCCTGCCTCCTGAATGGCTATTGCTATTAAATACAGAACCCACTTGTTGTCCCAGGTCTATGTGTAGCACAACTACTTACTTACGCATTAGTATGTGAGTGACAATCATAATGTTTTCTGTTCAGTAAGTAAAGAAAGCTTGCTGCCAACATATATGGCCATTAGCACACCATTCACCCAGCTTTCCTAGACCCCTGAATAGCAAGTTTGGTAAGTTTGGCAGTGATATCGAAGTGGAGCATCTGGCACCATTAAAAATGATCGGAGCTTTAATGGAAGGAGCTGTTTAATGGGTGCAAATGCCCCATCATGATCTGCTCTTATCTATGGTCTTTGGATGCTACTCATCCTCCTCTTAAAGAGACGGCACAGATGTTGGGCAGATGCTCTGTTATGTACTACAGAAACATCCCAATCCGGCATCTGCAGCTCTGATTACAGAGGAATGGCACATTTTTCCTGTCTGTTTTAATGCTGCAAGAATATAGAAAAAAAGGCTGATATTTTTAAAGGCAAGTGCCCGTGAGGTCTGTGTCTGGGCAAGTGCCCGTGAGGTCTGTGTCTGGGCAAGTGCCCGTGAGGTCTGTGTCTGGGCAAGTGCCCGTGAGGTCTGTGTCTGGGCAAGTGCCCGTGGGGTCTGTGTCTGGGCAAGTGCCCGTGGGGTCTGTGTCTGGGCAAGTGCCCGTGGGGTCTGTGTCTGGGCAAGTGCCCGTGGGGTCTGTGTCTGGGCAAGTGCCCGTGGGGTCTGTGTCTGGGCAAGTGCCCGTGGGGTCTGTGTCGGGGCAGGTGCCCGTGAGGTCTGTGTCGGGGCAGGTGCCCGTGAGGTCTGTGTCTGGGCAAGTGCCCGTGAGGTCTGTGTCTGGGCAAGTGCCCGTGAGGTCTGTGTCTGGGCAAGTGCCCGTGGGGTCTGTGTCTGGGCAAGTGCCCGTGGGGTCTGTGTCTGGGCAAGTGCCCGTGGGGTCTGTGTCTGGGCAAGTGCCCGTGGGGTCTGTGTCTGGGCAAGTGCCCGTGGGGTCTGTGTGTCTGGGCAAGTGCCCGTGGGGTCTGTGTGTCTGGGCAAGTGCCCGTGGGGTCTGTGTGTCTGGGCAAGTGCCCGTGGGGTCTGTGTGTCTGGGCAAGTGCCCGTGGGGTCTGTGTGTCTGGGCAAGTGCCCGTGGGGTCTGTGTGTCTGGGCAAGTGCCCGTGAGGTCTGTGTGTCTGGGCAAGTGCCCGTGAGGTCTGTGTGTCTGGGCAAGTGCCCGTGAGGTCTGTGTGTCTGGGCAAGTGCCCGTGAGGTCTGTGTGTCTGGGCAAGTGCCCGTGAGGTCTGTGTGTCTGGGCAAGTGCCCGTGAGGTCTGTGTGTCGGGGCAAGTGCCCGTGAGGTCTGTGTGTCGGGGCAAGTGCCCGTGAGGTCTGTGTGTCGGGGCAAGTGCCCGTGAGGTCTGTGTGTCGGGGCAAGTGCCCGTGAGGTCTGTGTGTCGGGGCAAGTGCCCGTGAGGTCTGTGTCGGGGATAATGGGGCAAATGCCCATGAAGTCACTGTTGTGGATAATGAGGCACATGGGGCAAATGCCCGTGAGGTCACTGTTGGGTATAATGAGGTACATGGGGCAAATGCCCGTTAGGTCACGATTGGGGCAAATGCCTGTCAGGTCACTGTTGGGGATAATGGGGCAAATGCCCATGAGGTCACTATTGGCGCAAATGCCCGTGAGTTCTGTATGGGGGATAATCTGGTATATTGGGCAAATGCCTGTGAGCTCACTGTTGGGGATAATGGGGCAAATGCCCATGAGGTCACTTTTGGCGCAAATGCCCGTGAGTTCTGTATGGGGGATAATCTGGTATATTGGGGCAAATGCCTGTGAGGTCACTGTTGGGGATAATGGGGCAAATGACCATGAGGTCACTATTGGCGCAAATGCCCGTGAGTTCTGTATGGGGGATAATCTGGTATATTGGTAAATGCCCGTGAGCTCACTGTTGGGGATTATAAGGTACATGGGACCAGTCTTGTGTGGTCCCTATTGGGGACGTTTGCCCACATTTCCTCGGGGTGGGGGGGGGGGGGTCACATACATTTTTGTGTCATTAAAATGTTTATAGCTATTTACATTTTTAGAAAACCTTTTCCAATTGTTTTCCATTTAATTTGATCTCGTTTCCCAGGCAGATGATAGCGGCTGTTTCCTGCAGAGGGTCTGGTAGTAGTAGTCCCCCACCGTGAGGCCTGAGCTTTTTTCCAATTTTTATCTTTTTATAACTAAGGTGACATTTTTAGGGGAAAAAAGTATTAAATTTCTATGAATCCACGACTGGATTTACCAGGAAATGACGGCCTGCAGCCCCAAAACAGAAGTTCACACAAAGACCTAAGAACATCGGGGGAGCGTTACCAAATACTTATTGGTGTCCCAGTCCTCAGACTTTGACAGCTACGCTATGCCCAGAGAGGATGGCCTGACACAAGGAGAGACCGGCAGAACGTGTCCAAGAAATCTACTCCAGCCCCTCGTTATACACTACCTGCCCCCCCCCCCCCCCCCCCCCAGAGGGAATGAAAATATATAATTAAACATTGATAGAAGTGATTACAATATCAGCTCGTGGGGAGGCTCTAGTACCCTGTAGTACCGCCTCTAGCTTGGATACAAGATGTGATACGGGCAGGCATGGAGGCTCTAGTGCCCTGTTGTACCCCCTCTAGCTTGGATACAAGATGTGATACAGGCGGGCATGGAGGCTCTAGTACCCTGTAGTACCGCCTCTAGCTTGGATACAAGATGTGATACAGGCGGGCATGGAGGCTCTAGTACCCTGTAGTACCGCCTCTAGCTTGGATACAAGATGTGATACGGGCAGGCATGGAGGCTCTAGTGCCCTGTTGTACCCCCTCTAGCTTGGATACAAGATGTGATACAGGCGGGCATGGAGGCTCTAGTACCCTGTAGTACCGCCTCTAGCTTGGATACAAGATGTGATACAGGCGGGCATGGAGACTCTAGTACCCTGTGGTACCGCCTCTAGCTTGGATACAAGATGTGATACAGGCAGGCATGTAGGCTCTAGTACCCTGTGGTACCGCATCTAGCTTAGATACAAGATGTGATACGGGCAGGCATGGACGCTCTAGTACCCTGTTGTACCGCCTCTAGCTTGGATACAAGATGTGATACAGGGGGCATGGAGGCTCTAGTACCCTGCTGTACCGCCTCTAGCTTGGATACAAGATGTGATACGGGTGGACATGGAGGCTCTAGTACCCTGTGGTACCGCCTCTAGCTTGGATACAAGATGTGATACGGGTGGCATAGAGGCTCTAGTACCCTGTTGTACTGCCTCTAGCTTAGATACAAGATGTGATACGGGCAGGCATAGAGGCTCTAGTACCCTGTTGTACCGCCTCTAGCTTAGATACAAGATGTGATACAGGTGGGCATGGAGGCTCTAGTACCCTGTTGTACCGCCTCTAGCTTGGATACAAGATATGATACAGGGGGCATGGAGGCTCTAGTACCCTGTTGTACCGCCTCTAGCTTGGATACAAGATGTGATACAGGGGGCATGGAGGCTCTAGTACCCTGTTGTACCGGCTCTAGCTTGGATACAAGAAGTGATATGGGTGGGCATGGAGGCTCTAGTACCCTGTTGTACCGCGTCTGTCTTGGATACAGGATGTGATACGGGCGGGCATAGAGGCTCTAGTACCCTGTTGTACCACCTCTAGCCTGGATGCAAGATGTGATACAGGTGGGCATGGAGGCTCTAGTACCGTGTTGTACCGCCTCTAGCTTGGATACAAGATGCGATACAGGTGGGCATGCAGGCTCTAGTACCCTGTGGTACCGCCTCTAGCTTAGATACAAGATGTGATACGGGCAGGCATGGAGGCTCTAGTACCCTGTTGTACCGCCTCTAGCTTGGATACAAGATGTGATACGGGCAGGCATGGAGGCTCTAGTACCCTGCTGTACCGCCTCTAGCTTGGATACAAGATATGATACAGGGGGCATGGAGGCTCTAGTACCCTGCTGTACCACCTCTAGCTTGGATACAAGATGTGATACGGGTGGACATGGAGGCTCTAGTACCCTGTGGTACCGCCTCTAGCTTGGATACAAGATGTGATACGGGGGGCATAGAGGCTCTAGTACCCTGTTGTACTGCCTCTAGCTTAGATACAAGATGTGATACGGGCAGGCATAGAGGCTCTAGTACCCTGTTGTACCGCCTCTAGCTTAGATACAAGATGTGATACAAGTGGGCATGGAGGCTCTAGTACCCTGTTGTACCGCCTCTAGCTTGGATACAAGATATGATACAGGGGGCATGGAGGCTCTAGTACCCTGTTGTACCGCCTCTAGCTTAGATACAAGATGTGATACGGGCAGGCATGGACGCTCTAGTACCCTGTTGTACCGCCTCTAGCTTGGATACAAGATGTGATACAGGGGGCATGGAGGCTCTAGTACCCTGTTGTACCGGCTCTAGCTTGGATACAAGAAGTGATATGGGTGGGCATGGAGGCTCTAGTACCCTGTTGTACCGCGTCTGTCTTGGATACAGGATGTGATACGGGCGGGCATGGAGGCTCTAGTACCCTGTTGTACCACCTCTAGCCTGGATACAAGATGTGATACAGGTGGGCATGGAGGCTCTAGTACCGTGTTGTACCGCCTCTAGCTTGGATACAAGATGCGATACAGGTGGGCATGGAGGCTCTAGTACCCTGTTGTTCCGCCTCTACCGGTAGCTGGGATACAAGATGTGATACAGGGGGGCATAGAGGTTCTAGTACCCTGTTGTACCGCCTCTAGTTTGGATAAAAGATGTGAAACGTGCAGGCATGGGGGCTCTAGTAACCCTGGAAATGGCTTTGACAGACCCAGGGGTGTAACGTTGGCACCACCTGTCTCTTGATGGCGGACAATGAAACAGTTGGAGCTGCTTGTGCTTGACGGATGACCAGACGATCCTTGGTCCTAACGGTGTGGTCGGACGCTCCTCTACTGGTGGTCTGTAGGGGGCGTCCTGAGCCCAGTCCCCTTGTGTGCCCTTACACATCCACTGGTTCCAGCACCTCCTAACAGTCTGGTCAGAACGGCCCGGTGGGGGACAATTCATGGATACGACCATCCAGCTTCTCACATCCCAATAATGCGCCCCACTCTGGTAATGGGGTGAAATCTCTTCTCAGCGTCGTAGAGACGTCTAGTGGCCAACAAGCTCTACAAGCAGAAGAAGAGGTCACTACACACAAGGGGCCTCCGAGAGCCTCTTATAGGCCGAGGGGGGAACCACTTTTAGGGCCTCCGGTGACAAGACCGTCCATCTAATCACCACAACTCTCATCATCTACAGATCTGCCTGAGATGGAACCGCAGGAGGGGTCTGCAGCAGAACGACAGCTACGTCTAGGGGATTGTAAAAATCATACAACAAAACCTGTGTATAATAGGCGCATCATATGCTTATGGGGATATTGGCTTGCAGCGCTGGTTTTAACACTTATTCCCCATCGTACACTATTGTATTTTATATTTGTAAAATATCCCAAAAAATATATATTTTTACCTTTTTCTGCGTAAAGAACATTCAGAACTTTTTTATTTGCTAAATCATAACTTTTCAAACACTAATATTTCTTTTTGCCGTCTTCAGTTGTGCAGCTTCATCCAGCCTGATGGAGAGCGGTCAGAGGAGCCACTCTAGTTGATTGTGTTTTCATTGTATGAATTGCCAGACGAGGGGTTAATGTAATCACTGGAGACAAATTAAAACCAGTAATGTCTAAATTAAATAAGGAACATCTGGCTGCAGATCTATGAATGGAAGACGAAGGCAGTAAGCTGCTCTGAACTGCTTAACTGCAGTCAGTGACGACAGGGGAGAAACCTGTACAGTGAGGGTGTAAAGTATAACAAACTGCCAGAAGAGGCAGTATTATAGTAGTTATATACGTGTACATAGGGGCAGTATTATAGTAGTTATATTCTTGTACATAGGGGGCAGTATTATAGTAGTTATATTCTTGTACATAGGAGCAGTATTATAGTAGTTATATTCTTGTACATAGGGAGCAGTATTATAGTAGTTATATTCTTGTACATAGGGGGCAGTATTATAGTAGTTATATTCTTGTACATAGGGGCAGTATTATAGTAGTTATATTCTTGTACATAGGGGGCAGTATTATAGTAGTTATATTCTTGTACATATGGGCAGTATTATAGTAGTTATATTCTTGTACATAGGGGGCAGTATTATAGTAGTTATATTCTTGTACATAGGGAGCAGTATTATAGTAGTTATATTCTTGTACATAGGGGGCAGTATTATAGTAGTTATATTCTTGTACATAGGGGCAGTATTATAGTAGTTATATTCTTGTACATAGGGAGCAGTATTATAGTAGTTATATTCTTGTACATAGGGGGCAGTATTATAGTAGTTATATTCTTGTACATAGGGAGCAGTATTATAGTAGTTATATTCTTATACATAGGGGGCAGTATTATAGTAGTTATATTCTTGTACACAGGGGCAGTATTATAGTAGTTATATTCTTGTACATAGGGAGCAGTATTATAGTAGTTATATTCTTGTACATAGGGAGCAGTATTATAGTAGTTATATTCTTGTACATAGGGAGCAGTATTATAGTAGTTATATTCTTATACATAGGGGGCAGTATTATAGTAGTTATATTCTTGTACACAGGGGCAGTATTATAGTAGTTATATTCTTGTACATAGAGGGCAGTATTATAGTAGTTATATTCTTGTACATAGGGAGCAGTATTATAGTAGTTACATTCTTGTACATAGGGGCAGTATTATAGTAGTTATATTCTTGTACATAGGAGGCAGTATTATAGTAGTTATATCCTTGTACATAGGGGGCAGTATTATAGTAGTTATATTCTTGTACATAGGGGGCAGTATTATAGTAGTTATATTCTTGTACATAGGGGGGCAGTATTATAGTAGTTATATTCTTGTACATAGGGAGCAGTATTATAGTAGTTATATTCTTGTACATAGGAGGCAGTATTATAGTAGTTATATTCTTGTACATAGGGGGCAGTATTATAGTAGTTATATTCTTGTACATAGGGGGCAGTATTATAGTAGTTATATTCTTGTACATAGGGGGCAGTATTATAGTAGTTATATTCTTGTACATAGGGGACAGTATTATAGTAGTTATATTCTTGTACACAGGGAGCAGTATTATAGTAGTTATATTCTTGTACATAGGGGGCAGTATTATAGTAGTTATATTCTTGTACATAGGAGGCAGTATTATAGTAGTTATATTCTTGTACATAGGGGGCAGTATTATAGTAGTTATATTCTTGTACATAGGAAGTAGTATTATAGTAGTTATATTCCTGTACATAGGGGGTCGTATTATAGTAGTTATATTCTTGTACATAGGGGGCAGTATTATAGTAGATATATTCTTGTACATTGGGGGCAGTATTATCGTAGTTATATTCTTGTACATAGGGAGCAGTATTATAGTAGTTATATTCTTGTACATAGGAGGCAGTATTATAGCAGTTATATTCTTGTACATAGGAAGTAGTATTATAGTAGTTATATTCCTGTACATAGGGGGCAGTATTATAGTAGTTATATTCTTGTACATAGGGGGCAGTATTATCGTAGTTATATTCTTGTACATAGGGAGCAGTATTATAGTAGTTATATTCTTGTACATAGGGAGCAGTATTATAGTAGTTATATTCTTGTACATAGGGAGCAGTATTATAGTAGTTATATTCTTGTACATAGGGAGCAGTATTATAGTAGTTATATTCTTGTACCTAGGAGGCAGTATTATAGCAGTTATATTCTTGTACATAGGGGGCAGTATTATAGTAGTTATATTCTTGTACATAGGGGCAGTATTATAGTAGTTATATTCTTGTACATAGGGGGCAGTATTATAGTAGTTATATTCTTGTACATAGGGGGCAGTATTATAGTAGTTATATTCTTGTACATAGGGGCAGTATTATAGTAGTTATATTCTTGTACATAGGGGGCAGTATTATAGTAGTTATATTCTTGTACATAGGGGGCAGTATTATAGTAGTTATATTCTTGTACATAGGGGGCAGTATTATAGTAGTTATATTCTTGTACATATGGGCAGTATTATAGTAGTTATATTCTTGTACATAGGGGGCAGTATTATAGTAGTTATATTCTTGTACATAGGGAGCAGTATTATAGTAGTTATATTCTTGTACATAGGGGGCAGTATTATAGTAGTTATATTCTTGTACATAGGGGCAGTATTATAGTAGTTATATTCTTGTACATAGGGAGCAGTATTATAGTAGTTATATTCTTGTACATAGGGGGCAGTATTATAGTAGTTATATTCTTGTACATAGGGAGCAGTATTATAGTAGTTATATTCTTATACATAGGGGGCAGTATTATAGTAGTTATATTCTTGTACACAGGGGCAGTATTATAGTAGTTATATTCTTGTACATAGGGAGCAGTATTATAGTAGTTATATTCTTGTACATAGGGAGCAGTATTATAGTAGTTATATTCTTGTACATAGGGAGCAGTATTATAGTAGTTATATTCTTATACATAGGGGGCAGTATTATAGTAGTTATATTCTTGTACACAGGGGCAGTATTATAGTAGTTATATTCTTGTACATAGAGGGCAGTATTATAGTAGTTATATTCTTGTACATAGGGAGCAGTATTATAGTAGTTACATTCTTGTACATAGGGGCAGTATTATAGTAGTTATATTCTTGTACATAGGAGGCAGTATTATAGTAGTTATATCCTTGTACATAGGGGGCAGTATTATAGTAGTTATATTCTTGTACATAGGGGGCAGTATTATAGTAGTTATATTCTTGTACATAGGGGGGCAGTATTATAGTAGTTATATTCTTGTACATAGGGAGCAGTATTATAGTAGTTATATTCTTGTACATAGGAGGCAGTATTATAGTAGTTATATTCTTGTACATAGGGGGCAGTATTATAGTAGTTATATTCTTGTACATAGGGGGCAGTATTATAGTAGTTATATTCTTGTACATAGGGGGCAGTATTATAGTAGTTATATTCTTGTACATAGGGGACAGTATTATAGTAGTTATATTCTTGTACACAGGGAGCAGTATTATAGTAGTTATATTCTTGTACATAGGGGGCAGTATTATAGTAGTTATATTCTTGTACATAGGAGGCAGTATTATAGTAGTTATATTCTTGTACATAGGGGGCAGTATTATAGTAGTTATATTCTTGTACATAGGAAGTAGTATTATAGTAGTTATATTCCTGTACATAGGGGGTCGTATTATAGTAGTTATATTCTTGTACATAGGGGGCAGTATTATAGTAGATATATTCTTGTACATTGGGGGCAGTATTATCGTAGTTATATTCTTGTACATAGGGAGCAGTATTATAGTAGTTATATTCTTGTACATAGGAGGCAGTATTATAGCAGTTATATTCTTGTACATAGGAAGTAGTATTATAGTAGTTATATTCCTGTACATAGGGGGCAGTATTATAGTAGTTATATTCTTGTACATAGGGGGCAGTATTATCGTAGTTATATTCTTGTACATAGGGAGCAGTATTATAGTAGTTATATTCTTGTACATAGGGAGCAGTATTATAGTAGTTATATTCTTGTACATAGGGAGCAGTATTATAGTAGTTATATTCTTGTACATAGGGAGCAGTATTATAGTAGTTATATTCTTGTACCTAGGAGGCAGTATTATAGCAGTTATATTCTTGTACATAGGGGGCAGTATTATAGTAGTTATATTCTTGTACATAGGGGCAGTATTATAGTAGTTATATTCTTGTACATAGGGGGCAGTATTATAGTAGTTATATTCTTGTACATAGGGGGCAGTATTATAGTAGTTATATTCTTGTACATAGGAGGCAGTATTATAGTAGTTATATTCTTGTACATAGGGGGCAGTATTATAGTAGTTATATTCTTGTACATAGGGGGCATTATTATAGTAGTTATATTCTTGTACGTAGGGGGGCAGTATTATAGTAGTTATATTCTTGTACATAGGGAGCAGTATTATAATAGTTATATTCTTATACATAGAGGGCAGTATTATAGTAGTTATATTCTTGTACATAGGGGGCAGTATTATAGTAGTTATATTCTTGTACATATAGGCAGTATTATAGTAGTTATATTCTTGTACGTAGGGGGGCAGTATTATAGTAGTTATATTCTTGTACATAGAGGTAGTATTATAGTAGTTATATTCCTGTACATAGGAGGCAGTATTATAGTAGTTATATTCTTGCACATAGGAGCAGTATTATAGTAGTTATATTCTTGTACGTAGGGGGCAGTATTATAGTAGTTATATTCTTGTACATAGGGAGCAGTATTATAATAGTTATATTCTTATACATAGGGGACAGTATTATAGTAGTTATATTCTTGTACATAGGGGGCAGTATTATAGTAGTTATATTCTTGTACATAGGGGACAGTATTATAGTAGTTATATTCTTGTACATAGGAGGCAGTATTATAGTAGTTATATTCTTGTACATAGGGGGCAGTATTATAGTAGTTATATTCTTGTACATAGGGGGCATTATTATAGTAGTTATATTCTTGTACGTAGGGGGGCAGTATTATAATAGTTATATTCTTATACATAGGGGGCAGTATTATAGTAGTTATATTCTTGTACATAGGAGCAGTATTATAATAGTTATATTCTTATACATAGAGGGCAGTATTATAGTAGTTATATTCTTGTACATAGGGGGCAGTATTATAGTAGTTATATTCTTGTACATATAGGCAGTATTATAGTAGTTATATTCTTGTACGTAGGGGGGCAGTATTATAGTAGTTATATTCTTGTACATAGAGGTAGTATTATAGTAGTTATATTCCTGTACATAGGAGGCAGTATTATAGTAGTTATATTCTTGCACATAGGGGGCAGCATTATAGTAGTTATATTCTTGTACATAGGGGGCAGTATTATAGTAGTTATATTCTTGTACATAGGGGGCAGTATTATAATAGTTATATTCTTATACATAGGGGGCAGTATTATAGTGGTTATATTCTTGTACACAGGGGGCAGTATTATAGTAGTTATATTCTTGTACATAGAGGGCAGTATTATAGTACTTATATTCTTGTACATAGAGGGCAGTATTATAGTAGTTATATTCTTGTACATAGGGCAATATTATAGTAGTTATATTCTTGTACATAGGGGGCAGTATTATAGTAGTTATATTCTTGTACATAGGGGGCAGTATTATAGCAGTTATATTCTTGTACATAGGGGGCAGTATTATAGCAGTTATATTCTTGTACATAGGGGGCAGTATTATAGCAGTTATATTCTTGTACATAGGGGCACTATTATAGTAGTTATAGTCTTGTACATAGCAGCATTATAATAGTTATATTCTTGTACATAGGGGGCACTATTATAGTAGTTATATTCTTGTACATAGGAGGCAGTATTATAGTAGTTATATTCTTGTACATAGGGGAGCAGTACTATAGTAGTTATATTCTTGTACATAGGGGAGCAGTACTATAGTAGTTATATTCTTGTACATAGGGGAGCAAACTATAGTAGTTATATTCTTGTACATAGGGGGCAGTATTATAGTAGTTATATTCTTGTACATAGGGGCAGTATTATAGTAGTTATATTCTTATACTGCCCCCTATGTACTATAGTAGTTATATTCTTGTACATAGGAGCAGGATTATAGTAGTTATATTCTTGTACATAGGGGGCAGTATTATAGTAGTTATATTCTTGTACATAGGGACCAGTATTATAGTAGGTATATTCTTGTACATAGGCGGCAGTATTATAGTAGTTATATTCTTGTACATAGGGGGCAGTATTATAGTAGTTCTATCCTTGTACATAGGGGGCAGTATTATAGTACTTATATTCTTATATATAGGGGGCAGTATTATAGTAGTTATATTCCTGTATATATGGAGCAGTATTATAGTAGTTATATTCTAGTACATAGGAGGCAGTATTATAGTAGTTATATTCTTGTACATAGGGGGCAGTATTTTAGTAGTTATATTCTTGTACATAGGGGGCAGTATTATAGTAGTTATATCCTTGTACATAGGGGGCCTTATTATAGTAATTATATCCTTGTACATAGGAGGCAGTATTATAGTAGTTATATTCTTGTACACAGGGGGCAGTATTAACTTATTATGACTCTATCATGTAAGTAGATGCTGATATGCGGCCAGGCTCAACATGACTGTCATTTTTTATTTACATAGTTTTAGTCAGTATGTATTATAATTTCCTGGATATTATAATGCCTGTTATTATCTGTGGTAACAGGACACAAGACCTTTCCTCTCCTCTCTTTACTGACACTTGGATCTTCCATCACTCAGCAGTTCATGGGAAATTGGCAGGAAATACTAGGAATTAGCATAATCTTATTTAAGTCGGTTGGTGGGCGGGGTTTGGATGGCAGCACTGACAGGCTGTGTGTCCACCTGGCCGGAACAAATGATCCTCTGACTGTGTGACTTTATCTGGATTTCTGTGTCAGGGTTATCCTCCAGAATCCTCATATTAACTCCTTAAATGCTGCGTAGCGAGGCCCAGAGATTTACTTGGTTCGTGGCGACAGAGAATGAGCCCAGGAATTCCTTACATGGCGGTTGAATCTCAGTCCCCCAATAATCCGTTATGTGTCTGTGCTAGATGGCCCTGGATTGCAGGCACCTAATTTTGGGGAGATTTGGGGTCCCCTGCCTGCAGGCTTTGCCACAATGAATTGGCAGCTGCTTCAGTCTCCCCTCCTCCACTTTAGCATGGAACCACCACCACTTTAACCCTGTAGGAATTCTACCAAATGCTCATGAGTTCTTTGTTCTTTGGTCCTCATGAATATGAATTAAGGGGGGTGGGTTGGCAGAGGGGGGAACAGGCGAGTCATTTGCATATGTCTGCATAGGAATGAGCTATTAATTTTGTCTGGAATGTGTCCGCTGTAATTTGTTCATTCCATCAAGACAAGAAGCCGTGGATCCTTGAGCAGTTTGTCCGGGGATCTCGATACAAACGAGGAGGAGGAATGCTGGGAATACGAGATTCTTAAAGAATTCTTTAGTTGCAATATTATGTTCAAAGAAACTTTTTTTTTGTTTGCTTGTTTTATTTATTTAGGGATTTTTTTTGCTTTTTTTTTACCTTTTTTATTCCCATCTCCATTAATATTTTGTTCTTTTTCTATACGAGTCAAAAACTATTCGCACTCTGACTGTAGAATATATTGTAATCACAGAAAAGACAAATACGTTACTTTTCGTTGTAATCTCCCTGCTTTCCAATGCACTTTGTCCATCTGTCAACAATTTTTTGTAATCCCTCATTAAAACAGTGTTTGAGGCTGAGCTGCGAGCCACGAATGCGCCACGGTCTTCAACTCTTCTTCGCATGTGAATTTTAGTCCTCTTAGGGCTTCTTTTAAGGGGACCAAACAGGTGATGGTCCGATGGGAAAAGATCAGGACTATACGGGGAATGCTTTAACCAATCATAACGCGCTCAATGCCGTCATCCGTTCTGGACGGGGATGGGCATCTCGCTCCGTGGCTGGCACTTGTGCGATCTTCCTTGAACTTCTCTATCCATTTATACGCATTTCTTCGCAACAAGTCGCTTCCTCTGTACTATTCATAAAGTCCTCGGTAAATATCAGCAGACGCCCTGAGACCCCCAACAAAAACGTATCGCTACATGCTGCTTTGCTTTCGTGCAACAAACAAGTGGGGCAGCCATATTTTCTTGCACGGGAGTCACAGATTAGCTGACGTGACACTTTAAGCCTGCACAGCGGCGACTTGAGAGACTGTGGCCTATAACGGAAAATGTCGATAAGAGTGCGGCCAACGTAAGTTGTAATATAACTGGAGTGCGGATAATTTTCGACACTGCGTCGTACAAATGTATTTTGAATATTTTTTTATTTTTGTACATTTTAGTTTTTTTTATACTTTCTTTTATTAGGCTGGGTTCACACGGGGCAGATTTGCTGCTCATTTTCCCACACATACATTCTGTGATCAAAATCCGCGGCCCGGCTGAGCTGAAATTCTGCGTTTATTGACGCGCGTTTTATACGTAATTTTCCACAGGAAATTTCCACAACAGAAATTAGTGTGCAGAATTAGCTGTGAATTTAGCGATTTCTATTGAGGGCTATTACGGACCTGCTAACGCTGCAGAAACTACGCCAAAATTGACATGCTGCGAATCATAAACCCGCACTGCAAGAACATTTCCGCAACACTTCATGCCTAAATTTTCTGCAACTTGAAAAACATTTTTTTGAAAACCACATTGACTTGTCTTATACTGTAAATGCTGCAGATTTTTCGTACCCCACGTCCGCTGCAGATCCGCCCCGTGTGAACCAGCCGTAGAATTCTACTTGATGTTTTTACTTTGTTCACGGTTTTGTAACTTTCATTAGAACTCGTTCAGCAAAAAACAATTCCTCAGACGGCTTTTTTGCAGGAAAAGTAAAATTTTTGTTGTTTTTTTTTTTGTTTTTTTTTTTAAAGTGGGGATGGAGAAACAAAAAGAAAAAAAAAACAACTTTTGAATCACTTTTTGAATACTAACTTTGAGTTCGTACGTTTAGTTTCGCCATAAGTTTCACAAAAGGGTGGTCCATGAATGTAAATAAGACTCTGCGCCTCTTGTGATTTCCACGGCTGGCCCCTTACCCCTAGGATGAAGTCATGATGTTCGTCTATCAGTGGCGCCCCCGATGACCCTTAGTAAAAATAACTGATTTCATGTTTCTAGCCTCATCTATGTGGGCTCGGTTTTATTTGGTCATGTGGTAGAAGTGATGTAATGATACATTTAGCAGTGCTTGGGCCATCCGGTCGGCCGTCGCGGTCAGTTGGTTCAGCTGTATAATTGCGGCCTCCCTGCGTGACTTCCCTTGTTCCCGGTGACCTCGCCGTCACTATGTAGTTTTGTTATTTTATGACTATTATCGACCCGTCATGGAAACTTCCTCAATCTTATTTCCTAGGAATGGCTTGTCCGCGGCCTACAACTCCCGCACGGTCCTCTCCTCCGACGCAGTCAGCGTTATACTGCTTGCAGTCAGGACATTTCACCCATCTTGATGTTGCTGCAGCTTCAGTGACCATATTTAAAGGGGAACTCATCCAGTTGTAGAGCATTATGGCCTCCGCCACAACTGCCGCATCCTAAAGGACTTGTGATGGGAGGAGGGTCGTGGATCCCTTACAGGAAGGAAGGATGCAAAGGCGAAAATCTGATTTACTAAAGCCATCTGAGATGGTGATTGGTATGATGTGACTGGTTCAAGGTCCTTCCTACCTTCTCTGCTTTCAGTACTGAGACAACCTACATCTGCTCTACCTGTGGTTAGCTGGTTAATCCCTAGCAACCAGACTGCAGTGCTCAGGAAGCGCCTCCCTAGCAACCAGACTGCAGTGCTCAGGAAGCGCCTCCCTAGCAACCAGACTGCAGTGCTCAGGAAGCGCCTCCCTAGCAACCAGACTGCAGTGCTCAGGAAGCGCCTCCCTAGCAACCAGACTGCAGTGCTCAGGAAGCGCCTCCCTAGCAACCAGACTGCAGTGCTCAGGAAGCGCCTCCCTAGCAACCAGACTGCAGTGCTCAGGAAGCGCCTCCCTAGCAACCAGACTGCAGTGGTCAGGAAGCGCCTCCCTAGCAACCAGACTGCAGTGGTCAGGAAGCGCCTCCCTAGCAACCAGACTGCAGTGGTCAGGAAGCGCCTCCCTAGCAACCAGACTGCAGTGGTCAGGAAGCGCCCCATTAAGTAGCCTCTGCACAGACGTATTCAGACTTTATTGAAAATAAGATTGCCGCCTGTTTGTTACAAAAAAATATCGGTCATTGTAAAGTGTGGGTGTGGTTTGAGGTGGGGGGAGGGGTTAGGGGTGTGGCTTATCAGGACATATGTTATTCCAGTGGCCCCAATAGTAATAGTGCCCTCTCTCAATGACTCCCATAGTAATAGTGCCACCTTTAGTGGCTTCATTAGTAATTGTTGCCCCAGTAAGTAGGAGTGCCCCCTTTGGTGGGCCCAGTACTATTACTGCTGGGGCTACCGAAGGGGAGAGGGGGACTCGTACCGCTAAGGCCACCAAAGAGGCCCTGTAACTCACACTCAAGATCTGACTGGGACGCCGCATCAGTGCCTAGGCAAGATCCTCACTCCTCCTCCGACGTCTGCGTTCATACACGTACTGTTCGCAGTGGGGAAAGACAGCCGTAACGGGATCTTCAGTGGGAAACCTCACATTTGTACTGCGTGCCCTGCGCACGCCACGTGATGCTGCCTCCAACTCAGTGAGACTGATGGGCGATGTGAGGGCAACCCCACAGATGGGACACAGTACTGTCTTTGTAAGCCGCCTCCGTGTTCCATCATTGTGCGCCATCTTTGTTTGACAATTGTGGTAAATAAAACGAATTTAAAAAAGATATATTGCAATTCAATGGAAGGTTCCGGATCACCGGCGTGTTAATGCACTTAGTACGCACAGAATAAACCACCTTGATCTTTATCTTTCACTTGACTTCTGGTCATGTGAAGAACATCTCAGCTTGTCCCACTCACGGAATCGGGGCCCGAAACCTTGTCCTTTTTTTTGAAGTCTGTGTAAAAACACAGCAAATCCGCCATTGTATACGGATGTACTGCGTCTTTCTGCATGTTACGGAAGGTTGGGTATTTGTGGCGACATATTTACACACGGCCGGTATGGATGGCGAGCTGTTTGGTTGTAGATGATGACCGGTTGCATCCGCTGGCGGGGAGATGTATAAAGTGTGAGATGGGCGCTTCTCTCACAATCCACCGGATTAAAGTCTCCATATAATTCCAGCTACTCGACATAACACACTTTTGGCTTTGTTGCCCCTTTAAGAGGTGCCATAATTCTGTTCTTGTTTCTGCAGACCATCCAGAAGCTCGCCAGCCAATACCTGAAGAAGGAGTGGCCTGTAGTGAAGCCGGAGGAGAGGAGCGAGTACAGGTAACCCATAGATCACATCTCCTGCTCCATGGTGTGCAAGGCTGAGGCTGGAAACCATAGCGCTAATAATGTCTGCAGCGATCAAAGGGAAAGCCCTGCTATTAGAACACCTTCAGAGCTGAACTCGCTGTTCTGCTGGTGAAGTACCTGTGTAGATATATCCCCATAAGCATATGATGCGCCTATTATACACAGGTTTTTTTTGTATGTTTTTTACAATCCCCTAGACGTAGTTGTCGTTCTGCTGTAGACCCCGTCCTGCGGTTCCATCTCAGGCAGATCTGTAAATGATGAGAGTTGTGGTGATTAGATGGACAGTCTTGTCACCGGAGGCCCTAAAAGTTCTGGCTGTTCTGACCAGACTGGTAGGGGGTGCTGGGACCAGTGGATGTGTGAGGACACACAAGGTGACCGGGCTCAGGACCCCCGACAGACCACTAGTAGAGAGGAGCGTCTGACCAGACTGTTAGGGGTGTTGAGACCAGTGGATGTGTGAGGGCACACAAGGTGACTGGGCTCAGGACGCCCCCTACAGACCACCAGTAGAGAGGAGTGTCTGACCAGACTGTTAGGAGGTGTTGGGACCAGTGGATGTGTGGGGACACACACGGTGACCGGGCTCAGGACGCCCCTACAGACCACCAGTAGAGAGGAGCGTCTGACCAGACTGTTAGGAGGTGATGGGACCAGTAGATATGTGAGGGCACACAAGGTGACCGGGCTCAGGATGCCCCCTACAGGCCACCAGTAGAGAGGAGCGTCTGACCAGACTATTAGGAGGTGTTGGGTCCAGTGGATGTGTGAGGGCACACAAGGTGACCGGGCTCAGGACTCCCCAACAGACCACCAGTAGGGAGGAGCGTCTGACCAGACTATTAGGAGGTGTTGAGACCAGTGGATGTGTGAGGACACACAAGGTGACCGGGCTCAGGACGCCCCCTACAGACCACCAGTAGAGAGGAGCATCTGACCAGACTATTAGGAGGTGTTGAGACCAGTGGATGTGTGAGGACACACAAGGTGACCGGGCTCAGGACGCCCCCTACAGACCACCAGTAGAGAGGAGCGTCTGACCAGACTGTTAGGGGTGTTGAGACCAGTGGATGTGTGAGGACACACAAGGTGACCGGGCTCAGGACCCCCAACAGACCACCAGTAGAGAGGAGCGTCTGATCAGACTATTAGGGGTGTTGAGACCAGTGGATGTGTGAGGGCACACAAGGTGACTGGGCTCAGGACGCCCCCTACAGGCCACCAGTAGAGAGGAGCGTCTGACCAGACTATTAGGAGGTGTTGGGTCCAGTGGATGTGTGAGGGCACACAAGGTGACCGGGCTCAGGACTCCCCAACAGACCACCAGTAGGGAGGAGCGTCTGACCAGACTATTAGGAGGTGTTGAGACCAGTGGATGTGTGAGGACACACAAGGTGACCGGGCTCAGGACGCCCCCTACAGACCACCAGTAGAGAGGAGCATCTGACCAGACTATTAGGAGGTGTTGAGACCAGTGGATGTGTGAGGACACACAAGGTGACCGGGCTCAGGACGCCCCCTACAGACCACCAGTAGAGAGGAGCGTCTGACCAGACTGTTAGGGGTGTTGAGACCAGTGGATGTGTGAGGACACACAAGGTGACCGGGCTCAGGACCCCCAACAGACCACCAGTAGAGAGGAGCTCTTGGTTGTGAACGATGAAACTGGACGCTAAGGATGGGAACCCGGTGTCTTCAGCGATGAATCCAGGTTTAGTTTGGACGCTGACGATGGCCGTGTTCATGTCTGGGGACCTCAGGGTGAGCGCCTCAATCCTGCCTTTGCTGTGGAGCGACACACTGCCCCCTGCTGGTGTGATTGCCTGGGGGACATCACATACAACAGTCGGTCCCCCTAGTAGTGGTACGAGGGACAATGACAGCTCAGCGATATGTTCAGGATATCCGGCAGCCACATGTGTTCCTCTCATGGCGGGTTCCAAGAGGCAGCAGGATAATGCTCAGCCGCACACACAAGCGGGTCACAGGAGCCCCCACAACACTGTCACACTGCTGTGGTCCAACAGGGTACTAGAACTTTGATGAGAGCTAGTTTTGACAATTAGTGTATATTACTTATCCTGTACTGATCCTGAGTTACACCTTGTATTATACCCCAGAGCTGCACTCACTATTCTGCTGATAGTCACTGTATACATACATTACTTATCCTGTACTGCTCCTGAGTTACATCCTGTATTATACTCCAGAGCTGCGCTCACTATTCTGCTGGTGGAGTCACTGTGTACATACATTACTTATCCTGTACTGATCCTGAGTTACATCCTGTATTCTACTCCAGAGCTGCACTCGCTATTCTGAAACCTCCGAGCCCAGCCTGTACAG
Organism: Eleutherodactylus coqui; assembly: GCF_035609145.1. NCBI lineage: Eukaryota > Metazoa > Chordata > Amphibia > Anura > Eleutherodactylidae > Eleutherodactylus > Eleutherodactylus coqui. The sequence continues at coordinate 524,632,459 of NC_089837.1, read as the reverse complement.
TATCTGCATAGAGCGTTGCCTTACACCAGGCACTGTACACAGTTTATCAGTGTAGGACCAAGTGCATTATAGAAGCTTATTTTGGGCTCTGTGGCCCCAGAATAAATTCGGTGTGACTTTGGATGTGACTAGAGTATTGTGTAACTTTTCGGTTTCCTCGCTGTCCGTGTGAGTCTGTGATTGTTCTAGTTTCCATGAACTCGTAGTCTCCGGTTCTGTAAGGACAGATGGTAGCGCGGCGCGGATTACCTGTACTCACCGCTTCGCTTCGCTTGTTTGAACTTTCCCCGCAGACACACCGGGATGATTCTGAGACCTTTCTCGACAAATCATGGAACTCTTTCCTCCCTTTGGAAGTGTTGCTGACAGATCTGTGTGCTTCATGCTAGAAGCGTCCGATCTCCCGTAGCGCCAGTTAGCGCAACGCATTTCCGGCTTCATCCCGGTATTTTCCAGCGGCAGGGAATGGTCCTGATGGATCATAAATGTGTGGAGTGGGACGTCTTCAGCGGTGGGGGTCCAGTATCCTCAGGAGGTCAGCGCTAACCGCCGGCGATGTCACGCTGCTTGTACCGACCAGCCGCTACATTAAAACCCGCCTGATATCCTGTAGCTCCTCCTCTGTGACCCCTCGCGGCCCGGACTCCACAAGACCTCTGCTGCGTCCTGCGGATCCTGTAAGTCGCTCGGTGCCGCCTCCGTGGATCGGATGAGATCTGGAAGGAGAAGTCGTCCCCCTCATCTCTGCCCCTGAGCAGTTCCTGCAGTGCGGCCGGCGCATTATCCTGCTGGAAGGGGGCGCTGCCATTAGGGAATCCCGCTGCCATGCAGGAGGGACGTGTCTGTATAATGTTAGGCAGGTGACCCTCCACATCATGCCAAGACACGAGTACCCAGCAGCACATTGCCCATCACACTGCCCCCTGCTGGCTTGTCTTCCCATCCTGATACCATCTCTTCCCCAGGTAAGCGATGCACCCGGCCGTTCACATGATGCCACACGTGATCCATCAGACCAGCTGCCTTCTTTCACCGTGATCCAGTTCTGATGCTCATTGTAGGACCTTTCGGTGGTCACATGGGCGCTCCTGCCCAATCTGTGGCTCCGCTGCCCTGTGCACATTGAGCTGCGATGCTCGGTGTGATCTGACACTTTCCCATTATCACCAGCAGGGACTTTATCAGTACTTTGTCCAACTGTCCCTCCTCTGTAGGATCGGACCAGGTGACTAGTCTTCACCCACCACACACACCAGTGAGCCCTGGGTGCCCATCACAGTCACTGGTCGCCCGGCCTTGTGCCACTTTTGGTGTAAGCCTTCAGTATAAGGAACAGTTCTGCAACTTTGCAAGTTTTGCAACAGACTTTGTTTCAGATTCTCAGCATTTATAAGATCTCTGCTTGCTGTCTTTAAACCATGCGCTCCACAGGGTGTACAGTTATGTCCGGGGACACACGGGATTTGTATGGGAAACCAATTGTGGCTGTTAACCCTTTAAATGCCCAGATGGGGGGGGGGGGCAATAAGGGGTTAATTATCATTAAGGGTTAAAAGAGCATTTTGACCTAATGTTACAGAGCTGAGGGTTTGCTCCCCTGTAGAGGCCCGGCTGCTGCTGTCAGTCACACATAAGGATGTAAATGTCTCCGCTTTCAGGAACATCTATACGGTGTGGAAGTCCTTCCTGGAGGGGACGATCCAAGTGGCGCAGTCCCGGATCAACATCTGCGAGAACTACAGGAACCTGATCTCCGAGCCCGCCAGGACGGTGAAGCTGTACAAGGAGCAGCAGCTCAAGAGGGTGCGTTATACACCTATTACAGGGGCATCCCCCGCTTAAAGGTTCTGCAAGGTGCAGTCACCCAGCTTTCCCAGGTTCCTGAGCAGCAGTATGATAGCTTGGTGTGTATCACTGTACACCCAGACAGATTTGAATTTCAGAATCCTGGAAAAGCTGGGTGGGGTGGAACAGAACTCTCATTACAGCTTCCAAACACTAGATCACCCAGCTTTTCCAGACTCCAGAAGAGCAAATCTGTCTACCTATGCAGCATTATGGTGGCTTGTAGTTTGCCGTGTACAACTAGCTAGCTTTGCTAGAGATTACAGCTGCTAAAGGTGCCATCGCCCAACCAGATTCTTGAATGGCAAGTGTGTCTGTGTGCAGCAGTATGGTAGCTGAGGGGGTAATTTCTCTCTCCAGTTAGTGAGATTAGCCATTCAGGAGCCTTGGAGAGCTAGGTGGGAAGCAATATGACTGCTAAGTCCTAAAAATAAAATCAATCTACATGTGATTCAGTATAATAGCTGGGAGTGTGGCACTGGCAGATTTGACATTCAGGAACCTGGGATAGCTGGGTACAAAGCATACACCTAATGTTCCCAGCAGCAAATCTATCTATATGTACATCAGTATGACAACAGGGGTATATCTCTGTATAACTGCTCACATTTTCCATTCAAGAGACTGGAAAAGCTGGGTGGGAAGCAATACGACTGTCCCCCCGAAACACAGTAACCCAGCTTTCTTAAACTCCTGAAAAGCAAATCTGCCTATATATGCGGCAGCCTGATAGCTGGAAGTGCATCTCAGTAGAACAAATTAAATTTGCCATTCAGTAGCCTGGGAAAGCTGGGGAGGTAGAAATGTTATTCCCACTACAACTCCCAGAAATGCTATCACTTAACATTATCAACGTCTTCTGTTGCCATTGAGAACTCTGGGAAAGCTGGTTGAAAAGCAATGTGGCTGTCGGTACAGCTCTCATGCATGCTATCACCCAGCTTTTCCAGACTCCTTAACAGCAAATCTTGTCTGCATTTACAGCAGTATAAGATCTGGCATGTATTTCAGTTCAACAAGTCAGAATTGCCATTCAGGAACTTGGAAAAGCTGGGTGGGAAGCAATATAAATATCATTACAGCACCTAACCTGTTATAAATCTGCTTTCCCAGTAACCTGAGGCAATGACTGCTGGAAGTGTAGCTCTGTATAGCTAGATAGATTTGCCATTCAGGTGCCTAGGAAAGTTGGTTGGGTAGCAATAAGATTGCCATTACAGTTCCCAGAGACTCTTTCACCCAATGTGCACAGACTCCTGAATAGCAGATCTATCTATATGTGCAGCGGTACAACAGCTGGAGGTCTATATTTGTACAACTAGTCAGATTTGGCATTCAGGTGTCTAGGAAAGCTGTGTGATCAGCAATGTGACTGCACTTAAAGCTACTAAAGACTATATCACCAAACTTTCCCATATTCCTGAGCAACGTATCTGTCAATGCAGCAGTTGGGTAGCTTTGGGGTGTAACTAGACTTATTTGCCATTCAAGGGACTGGGAAAGCTGAGTTGGGGGAAATGTGATTGCCATTGCAACTCCCAAAAAAAACTTTTTACTCAGTTTTCCCACTTAACAGCAAATCTGTGAAGTTGCCAGCATGCACAACCCAGCTGTCATAGTGCTGCATATGTAGACAGATTTGCCATTCAGGAGCCTGAGAAAGCTGAGTAGGAAGCAACAGGATTGCTATTATAGCCCTGAAATATGGTATCGCACAGTTTTCCCAGATTTCTTCAGATCAAATTTGTGTGTGCAGCAGTATGTCAGCTGGGAATATAGATCTATACAAGTAGTTAGATTTGCCATTCAGGGCCCTGGGAAAGCACATCAGTCAATATATGCAGCACTATGACAGCTGGGTTGATGTATCTGGGCAACTAGACAGGTTAGCTGTTCAGTAGGAAAGCTGGGTAATATTGTCTCTGGTAATGGCAGTCACATTGCTCCTGAATAGCAGATCTGATGGGGATTCAACCTCCAACTGACAAACTGCATCTCCATCACATCTGCTATTCAGGGTCCTGGGAAAGCCGGGTGACAGGACAGTCTATATATTAGAAGGCTATGGATTGGTTCCCTTGGCTGGGCCGCTGCAGCCTGAGACGCGTTCCTGTTCCGTCCTCCAAACATAACATTTTGGTTGGAGGCCGCGGATGGTGGGAACGGCCTCCGCCCGGTCAGATGCTGCAATAATCCAGGCTGGGGTTTTGTCTTGCAGTGCGTGGACCAGCTGACCAAGATCCAGACGGAACTGCAGGAGACAGTGAAGGATTTAGCCAAGGCCAAGAAGAAGTACTATGAGGCCGAGCAGATGGCGCACGGAATGCGAGAAAAAGCCGACATCGATGCCAAGTGAGTTCCTGCTGTCCAATGTGATTAGCTGAAGATGCCGCCGCTTCACAATCAGTCATTGAGCGCAGCACTTGGCCCGACTGAGCGGCGGAAGGAGAAGCTGTGACCGAGCACACACTGATGTCCTGCCCCGTATACCTGCGAGACACCTGTGTATACAGCTAGGGGCGGCAGTCCTCCACTGCAGCCCTAAATAGGGGGCAGTATCATAGTAGTTCTATTCTTGTACATAGGGGACAGTATTATAGTAGTTATATTCTTGTACATAGGGGGCAGTATTATAGTAGTTATATTCTTGTACATAGGGGGCAGTATTATAGAAGTTATATTCTTGTACATAGGGAGCAGTATTATAGTAGGTATATTCTTGTACATAGGGGGCAGTATTATAGTAGTTATATTCTTGTACATAGGGGGCAGTATTATAGAAGTTATATTCTTGTACATAGGGGGGAATATTATAGTAGTTATATTCTTGTACATAGGGGGCAGTATTATAGTAGTTATATTCTTGTACATAGGGGGCAGTATTATAGTAGGTATATTCTTGTACATAGGGGCAGTATTATAGTAGTTATATTCTTGTACATAGGGGCAGTATTATAGTAGTTATATTCTTGTACATAGGGGCAGTATTATAGTAGTTATATTCTTGTACATAGGAAGCAGTATTATAGTAGTTATATTCTTGTACATAGGGGCAGTATTATAGTAGTTATATTCTTGTACATAGGGACCAGTATTATAGTAGTTATATTCTTGTACATAGGGGGCAGTATTATAGTAGGTATATTCTTGTACATAGGGGCAGTATTATAGTAGTTATATTCTTGTACATAGGGGCAGTATTATAGTAGTTATATTCTTGTACATAGGGGCAGTATTATAGTAGTTATATTCTTGTACATAGGAGCAGTATTATAGTAGTTATATTCTTGTACATAGGGGGCAGTATTATAGAAGTTATATTCTTGTACATAGGGGGCAGTATTATAGTAGTTATATTCTTGTACATAGGGGGCAGTATTATAGTAGTTATATTCTTGTACATAGGGGGCAGTATTATAGTAGTTATATTCTTGTACATAGGAAGCAGTATTATAGTAGTTATATTCTTGTACATAGGGGGCAGTATTATAGTAGTTATATTCTTGTACATAGGGGGCAGTATTATAGTAGTTATATTCTTGTACATAGGGGGCAGTATTATAGTAGTTATATTCTTGTACATAGGGGGCAGTATTATAGTAGTTATATTCTTGTACATAGGGGGTAGTATTATAGTAGTTATATTCTTGTACATAGGGGGCAGTATTATAGTAGTTATATTCTTGTACATAGGGGGCAGTATTATAGTAGTTATATTCTTGTACATAGGGGCAGTATTATAGTAGTTATATTCTTTTACATAGGGGGTAGTGTTATAGTAGTTATATTCTTGTATATAGGGAGCAGTATTATAGTAGTTATATTCTTGTACATAGGGGGCAGTATTATAGTAGTTATATTCTTGTACATAGGGGGCAGTATTATAGTAGTTCTATTCTTGTACATAGGAGGCAGTATTATAGTAGTTATATTCTTGTACATAGGGAGCAGTATTATAGAAGTTATATTCTTGTACATAGGGAGCAGTATTATAGAAGTTATATTCTTGTACATAGGGGGCAGTATTATAGTAGTTATATTCTTGTACATAGGGGCAATATTATAGTAGTTATATTCTTGTACATAGGGGCAGTATTATAGTAGTTATATTCTTGTACATAGGGAGCAGTATTATAGTAGTCATATTCCTGTACATAGGGGCAGTATTGTAGTAGTTATATTCTTGTACATAGGGGGCAGTATTATAGTAGTTATATTCTTGTACATAGGGAGCAGTATTATAGTAGTTATAGTCTTGTACATAGGGGACAGTATTATAGTAGTTATATTCTTGTACATAGGGAGCAGTATTATAGTAGTTATATTCTTATACATAGGGCGCAGTATTATAGTAGTTATATTCTTGTACATAGGGGGCAGTATTATAGTAATTATATTCTTGTACATAGGGAGCAGTATTATAGTAGTTATATTCTTGTAGATAGGGGGCAGTATTACAGAAGTTATATTCTTGTACATATGGGGCAGTATTATAGTAGTTATATTCTTGTACATAGGGGGCAGTATTATAGTAGTTATATTCTTGTACATACAGAGCAGTATTATAGTAGTTATATTCTTGTACATATGGGGCAGAATTATAGTAGTTATATTCTTGTACATAGTGGGCAGTATTATAGTAGTTATATTCTTGTACATAGGGGGCAGTATTATAGTAGTTATATTCTTGTACATAGGGGCAGTATTATAGTAGTTATATTCTTGTACATAGGAGGCAGTATTATAGTAGTTATTTTCTTGTACATAGGGGGCAGTATTATAGTAGTTATATTCTTGTACGTAGGAGGCAGTATTATAGTAGTGATATTCTTGCACATAGGAGGCAGTATTATAGTAGTTATATTCTTGTACATAGGGGGCAGTATTATAGTAGTTATATTCTTGTACATAGGAGGCAGTATGATAGTAGTTATATTCTTGTACATAGGAGGCAGTATTATAGTAGTTATATTCTTGTACATAGGGGGGCAGTATTATAGTAGTTATATTCCTGTACATAGGAGGCAGAATTATAGTAGTTATATTCTTGTACATAGGAGGCAGAATTATAGTAGTTATATTCTTGTACATAGGGGGCAGTATTATAGTAGTTATATTCTTGTACATAGGGGGCAGTATTATAGTAGTTATATTCTTGTACATATGGGGCAGAATTATAGTAGTTATATTCTTGTACATAGTGGGCAGTATTATAGTAGTTATATTCTTGTACATAGGGGGCAGTATTATAGCAGTTATATTCTTGTACATAGGGGGCAGTATTATAGCAGTTATATTCTTGTACATAGGGGCAGTATTATAGTAGTTATATTCTTGTACATAGGGGGCAGTATTATAGTAGTTATATTCTTGTACATAGGAGGCAGTATTATAGTAGTTATATTCTTGTACATAGGGAGCAGTATTATAGTAGTTATATTCTTGTACATAGGGGGCAGTATTATAGTAGTTGTGGAGTTGAGCTGAAAGTTACCGGGTGCTATTCGGAACAGCGATGTGTTTAGTTTTAAGCCAGAGAATGGCTCAAAACGCAGTGGAGATCAATACTTGCGCATATCCCAGGCTGCACTCTTTTTGGAGGATGGGTTCAGCAATCGTAGCATCACAGGTTCAAGTCCCCGACAAGGATATAAAATTAGTTTTTAAAAAAAAACAAACAATTTTTTGCAAGCTTTCCCATAAAAAATTTGGCGTCGTTGTAATGACTTGTGCAGTAAATTGAACGCACTTCACATACTATTTAAAAAAAAAAAAAAGTTTTTTATTTTGTTTATTTTGAAGCAATGAAAGTGATCATTTCAGCCGTATTTACCCCAAAACAGCACCAGTAAACACTACAGCTCGTCATTGAAAAAAACTATCCCTCGCAGAGCTCCATCCGTGGAAGAATAAGAGTCCCAGGACTGTGAATGCAGAATACATCACAGCAAAAACTATATATATTAAGTAAAAACAGCTTTATTCTTACAAAAGTGGAAAAACCTAAAATAAACAAAAATTATCCAATAAGTATATAGATACTTTGTCTCCCCGCCCTTCAAAAATTTTTTTATCAAAGTTATGCAATACATTACAGCGGCACTGCAGCTCGCCGCGCAAAAAAAGAGCCCTCAGATGGCCGTGTCAACGGAAAAGGAAAAAGTTATCGTTTATGAAATGAAATAGTCACATTCCTAGGTCCAAAGTGGGGCGCATCACTAAGGGGTTAATGTGGTGTTCGTCATTGTAGCCATTCTAAAGTAAAGGCGTTCATTCAAAAAGTTGTTCAAACGGGAGAAAGTGATCCGTATTTGCTCACTTTACGTTTGTTCTTATGCCTGCAGAGAAGGAGCGATCGTCGGCTCATTCACTTATAGTTCGGATGAAGCAGCGCTCATTCAGACACTTGTACAGTGAATGTGAACGACCAGCGATGTGTCTGCTGGTATAAACAGGACCCTCATGTAGTTCTGCAGATCTAACGGGTGTCGGGTTGTTACCCAGCTTAGGAAGCAATGCTTCCCCTCACTTCTCCTCTCTCACTGTTCTACTTGTGTCAGTCTTCACTATACTTTTGGAATTGAATTCATAGACTGCGAAGCTCTGATTGAAAGGGTGCTGCAGCACATGGACTGCAGTGTAACTGGTCACCGTGTCCGTTGCCGCACTTCACGGCGTCGTCATCCTGCTCGTTACATTTCCAGAATCCCGTTAGTTGCGTTGGGTGTAACGAGCTGACGTCTCTGCAGATCAGCGGCCTCTGAATGTAGGCCGCCCCCAGCCCCCCGCATTGTGTCTGTGGAATGCAGTAGCTGGAGGATTAGATTCACTCTCTCGGCCGGGATTAGTGTTTCCTATCTGAGGCGGAAGAGGATTAGCGCCAATCTCTACATCTATATTCTGCTGGGCTCCCCAAATGGAGAAGGAGAGGCTGCAAGAACATGTGGAGTCATGAGGGAAGCTTCGCCTCTTATATGGGGCCCATGGAACATGCAGCGAGTCGGGAACAGCGCAAAAATAAATGACTGGGCGTTCTGGGATTTCTGGAAACCACCAGCAAGTTGCTGTTGGCCGATCTGATGGCGATGATATTGTCTCTCTAGTTTAGTAAAGGATTTCAAAAGTATCGCAGGGCTCTGCTTATTTCCTAGGAACAGCGCCCCTCTTGTGCAAAGGCCATGTCTGATATTGCAGCTCAATCCTGGCCAAATGACTACCAGGCTCAAGACATCTGCTGTTTCTAGAAAAGAGAGCAGACCAGCGAACCCCTTTTAACCACTTCCCAACCGGGTACAGGCGATCAAGATGCGTGTATGAAGTGAGCTTGGGAGCGGAATCTGCTCCATACCCATCATGTATCAACCGTTATCAGCTGCAGGCAACTTCCAGGATTGGAGATAACTCTGATAGCGACCGTCAACTACTTAGATGTCAAGGTCAAAGCTAACTATACATCCAAACAGCCTGCAAGGGGTCTTCTCTTGTGCCCCATTGCCGTCCCCCCAGGGATGCCATCTTGGGGTGCTGATGGGTTAGCTTGTCATCCCGGGGCCTAGTGAAGGATGCCTGTAATCTGCAGCAGTGCTTGATGGGCAACACTGAAATTACTTTAGCCTGCAGTAGTGCAAGGCATAAAGTGACCATAGACTCCTAGAATGGTAGGAAGTGACCTCCAGGTCATCGGGTCCAACCCCCTGCTCAGTGCAGGATCACTAAATCATCCCAGACAGATGTCTGTCCAGCCTCTGAACACTGTCATTGAAGGAGAACTTCTCACCTCCTGTGGCAACCTGTTCCAATCATTGATCACCCCCACTGTCTAATATCTGATCTGTGTCTCCTCCCTTTCAGTTTCATCTCATTGCTTCTCGTCTTTCCTTGTGCAGATGAGAATAGGGCTGATCCCTCCTGCACTGTGACAGCCCTTCAGATATTTGTAGGCAGCTATTAAGTCTCCTCTCAGCCTTCTCTTCTGCTAAACATTCCCAGATCCTTTAACCGTTCCTCATAGGACATGATTTGCAGACCGCTCACCATCCTGGTAACTCTTCTCTGAACTTGCTCCAGTTTGTCTATGTCTTTTTAAAGTGGGGTGCCCAGAACTGGACGCAGTATTCCAGATGAGGTCTGACTAAGGAAGAGTAGAGGGGGATAATGACCTCACGTGATCTAGACTCTATGCTTCTCTTAATACATCCCAGAATTGTGTTTGCCTTTTTGGCTGCTGCATCACATTGTTGACTCATGTTCAGTCTATGATCTATTAGTATGCCCAAGTCTTTTTCCCATGTGCTGCTGCTTAGCCCAATTCCTCCCATTCTGTATGTGCTTTCTTCATTTTTCTTGGCCAGATGTAGGACTTTGCATTTCTCCTTGTTAAATACCATTCTGTTAGTCGCCGCCCACTGTACAAGCTTGTCCAATTCTTTTTGAATCCTCTCTCAATCATCTCTAGTGTTAGCTATTAGAGATGAGCGAATCGACTAGTTTAGGGCATTTTTGCACTCAAGCAGCGCTTTTTCCAAGTAACTGACTACTCGGACGAAAAGATTCGGGGGGCGCCGGGGGTGAGCGGGGGGTTGCAGAGGGGAGTGGGGGGGGGGGGTGAACACTAAAATAAAAATAAAAAGTATTCCACATGCTCAAATCCCTTGCAAGATTCAGAAAGAAGCTGTATGAGATCCGTGAACAGCAGCTGACCTGCCTGCTGGCAGTTTCTGATTAGACTGCAATATATAATCTAGATGCTGGATTTCCATTGCAGACTGTAGAACAGATGTAAGGTGAAGTGAGCTGCGATGTAGCAGAGCTAAGTGTGCGACTTCTTCACTCACAAGGTGTTTTTTTTTTTTTTTCACAGATCCAAACTTGGCTTGTTCCAGTCCAGGATAAGTTTACAGAAGGCCAATGTGAAGGTAAGAGGCGCCCCTCGTCGTGTCGAGGATTGGGGGACCATTTTAGAAGTGTTGTAATAATAAAACCAGCTGTACCCACCCATGCTCTCCTCTGGTGGTTCGGCGCTGCAGCCCCGCGGTCCTCCTGGTCTGTTGTGGAACGGATCCTGCCTGACCCCCGCAGCCAATCAGTGGCCGCAGCAGTCAGGTGCCAGTCTCCTAGCATAACCACTCATTATGCCACGATGGCAGAACGGTACCTGACTGCGGCGGAAGTAGTCAGGTAGGGTATCCTTCCACAGCAAAGACCGGGAGAGCCGCAGGGCTGCAGCGCCGGATGGCAAAGGGTGAGGGGGGGTAAGGACTTTCTGGTTTTGTTACTTTAGCACATTCGAGCCTGTACTTATAAAATCGTCCAGCCACAGACCGCCACTTTTACGCCTTTTTTTACGGTGGTCGATAACGGGCTTCACATCTGCACATACATACATCTTTTTAGGGCAATGGCTCGGCTGACAGCGAGGCTCCTGCTCTAACAGAGAGGAGAAACCTCAGATTCTGGCAGTTTAACCCCTTGTGTGCCACAATCAATAACAACTGCAGCTAGTAAGGGGGAAGGAGCTTATTTCTGTCACCCGTCAGCACCCTACAGTGCGATTGCAAGGTACCAATGGGTTTCCATGGCAGCCAGAAGCCTGGTGAAGGCCTCCATGTCTTCAATGTAACTTGGCCTATTAGACCCTAGCGTTGCAAAATGCGATGCAAAATCTATTATTTTTCTTTAAAACTGTAGGTTATTGTGCTGAAGTAGTAATCGCAGTAATCGTGCCGATCAGATGAGGAAGGTAGCCGGTTACTACTGAATTGGGAATACCGTAAAAACAAAACCCCAAAACAATGGCGAGTTTTCTGCTCAGATCTCTGACGATACAACAGCACGGGAGCGAGTACATGCAGGGGTGAGTGTCAGGCATCGTTTGCCCGACCGTCATCCCGTGTAAATGGGGCTTTAGAGGGCGCCCCCTGTTACAGTCCTGGGTATAATAAATGATGGGAGAGATCTCTGTACTGACCACTGATATATCTATACATAGTTATTAGAGCGCCCCCTGTCACAGTCCTGGGTATAATAGATGATGGGAGAGATCTCTGTACTGACCCCTGATATATCTGTACATAGTTATTAGAGCGCCCCCTTGTTACACTCCTGGGTATAATAGATGCTGGGAGAGATCTCTGTATTGTCCCCTGATTTATTTATACATAGTTATTAGAGCGCCCCCTTGTTACAGTCCTGGGTATAATAGATGATGGCAGAGATCTCTGTGCTGACCCATGATATATCTGTACACAGTTATTAGAGCGCCCTCTTGTTACAGTCCTGGGTATAATAGATGATGGAGAGATCTCTGTGCTGACCACTGATATATCTATACATAGTTATTAGAGCGCCCCCTTGTTACAGTCCTGGGTATAATAGATGATGGGTGAGATCTCTGTACTGACCCCTGACATATCTATACATAGTTATTAGAGCGCCCCCTTGTTACAGTCCTGGGTATAATAGATGATGGGAGAGATCTCTCTATAGCGACCCCTGATATATTATATATAGTTATTATAGCGCCTCTCAGCAATCTTTTTTCGGGTTTTTTTTGTTTGTTTTTTATCACCTCTCTGGGTATTGTAGTCCGCCCATCCCATTTATTACTTTAGTTGCCGCCTTTGTACCAGCTCAAGCTCTGTTACGTCCTTCCTTAGTACCGATGCCCAAAACTGTCCACAATATTCTCGTCACGTGCCCCTAAACCTCTTTTGATACACCCCATGATCCCCATTTGCCTTAGAGTAGCTGCCTGACACATTTATGGAGATCCATGGACAACCACCCCCATAGGGGGGCGCCATCAGGACCACCACTGTTGGTCAAAGCAGATTGACCGTTGGCTTGTTTTATCTGGAACCGTTGCGCCATCATTGAAATCTACCGCGGCTTTGCACATCTTTCCGCAGAATGCAACAGTAACCCTACAATGGGATGAATGGAGACCGAGGTCATGTGACTTTTCCCATTCCCTTCTAGCACGTTACATCACGCGTTTCAGGTCACAGATGAAATGTTAGTTGCCATTGTGTTGCAATTACTATTCTTCTTCATCATTATCGTTCTCTTCCAGTTAAAAGCTCGGAGACAAGAATGTAACGCCAAAGCCACTCATGCCCGCAACGATTATCTCCTCACCCTGGCAGCTGCCAATGCCCATCAGGACCGCTATTACCACACGGACCTGGCCAATACCATGAAGGTGAGTCCGGCTATATGATGGGGGATGAGGGATCTGTCAAGGGAAGTAGTGAGGGCCTGCTGCACAACGGGCAGTGCCCAGGTACCGAGCAGCTGAGGGCTCAGTGCCCAGGTACCAAGCAGCTCAGGGCGCCCGCTGGGTGGTAAGTGGCCAACGCTATCAGAACAGTTTACAAGGGACCCCGTGCATTTATATGACCGCCATGACCTGTCTCTGCACGTGGGTCTCTTTTATCTGTACGGATTGCGTTCACCACTATGGTTGGCACAATTGGTCGCCGCGCACTTTGTGGTGATCAGTTAAAGCTGCACGAGGTGCGCTGGAGGTGTTTGGGGTGGGGAGCCGGGCTCTCACGATTGGGGTGGGGTCCGTGATGCCCTTTGTTGTCTGCGGTGCCAGGCTTGCAGGGGTTTGCAGACAATGGCATTTCTTTGGTTGTTACATTGTTGCATTGTGCGGCTGGGACTGTTTATGCGGCTCGTCTAATGGGACTTCCTCCTTCCTTTGTACTCGGAGGGTCGGCGACGGCTGCGGAGCTGATTACACTGATGTCATTATAGAATTGTTCGAATGTTGGCAAGGAATGTGTGAGACTCTCTAGATGTGCCATATGGAAGGTCGGGCAGCGAGCAGTCTGCGCTGCCACCGCTGACCAGCTAAACCGTCTATAGGTGGTCACACTGAGCTGCTATGTCACAGGGTTGGAGGCTTTTTAGCTCCACTCAGTTAAGACCCAGGCTCATCAAATGTGACTGCTTTATCCAGCTTCCATGCTGTACACTGCAGCGCATCTCCATTAGGCCACAGCTATGATCAGCTTAGCTGCATTATTTGTTAGAATCTGAGGTAGTCTGAAATCCACCTGCTCATCAGAAACTTCTGTTGCCTCTGTCATGCTTTACACTGCAGCGTTGCTCCATTAGGACACAAGCTTTGTCTTTCCTCCATGCTTTACACTGCATTTATGACCCATTATAGCACATCTATGATTAGTGACTCTTGCAGAGCTGTGTTCTCTATCGGAGTCTGAGGTAGTCTGAAATTTAAGCTTTCCCTCTATCATGCTTTACACTGCAGCTTTGCTCTGTCAGGACACGGCTACGATCAATGACTCCAGCTCGGCCGCATTGAATGTCTCAGTCTGAGGTAGTCCGGTTACTGTTCTTTCTCTCTGTCCTGCTTTTTTAGTGCAGTGCTGCTCCATTAGGATACAAGCTATATCCCTCTGCCATGCTTTACACTTCAGCTCTGCTCCATTAGCTGCATTGTACAGTATATTTGAGTCTGAGGTCGTCTAAAATTCAAGCCTTTTCTCATCAGATTATTGTGCTGCTGTTCTGTCCCTTTCCCATGCTTTACACTGCAGCTCTGCTCTGTTAGGGCACAGCTATGATCAGTGACTCCAGCTTAGCTGTGATGTTTATTGGAGTCTGAGCGGGTCTGAAATCGCCTCCTGTTTCATCAGCATTGCAGTGCAGGGAAAAAATCGCAACATGTCCCATCTTTTGGCGTTCCCTCAGAACGCATCGCCCATTGGTTTCAATGGGGCCGTTATACGCATCGCTTGGTGTGCGAGGCGCAATGCGAGGCTTCCCATGGAAAACGATGGAAAACTCTTGCCGATCCTTTCAGCTGCATCGGAGGATCGCACTTATACTGAAGACTTCTCATTCTGCCGTACAGCGGTGGGAGGACTTGGCTTTTGCAGGACAACCGAACATTTCTAACGTTTTTGATCGCTTTTTCTAATATTTTTTCTGTGAGACCGTGTGACCCGAAAAAGCGCAATTCTGTTGTTGTGCGTTTCTTTTTTCCTGATCACCTCCACCATGCGGGATAAATAATGTGTTACAGTGATAGATGGGACTTTTACGGCCGTGGCGGTACCAAATGGACTTTTGAGGGTTTTTAAATATAAATATGGGAAGAGGTGTTGTATTTTTTTCTTAACTTTTGCTACAGTTTTATTTTTTCTAATAAAACTTCTTTCACTTATTTTTAAACATTTTTTTTTTTTTTTTTCTTTTCGGCCTTATAGGGGACTTGAACTTGCGGTCATCTGATCGCTCATACAGTATAATGTTATACCATAGTATTACATTATACCTCATTTTGACAGGCAGTCTCTCAGGTATCCATTCATGGCGGCCCTGGGGGCCCCAGGCCGCCAAGGCAACCAAACACAACCTCGCAATCTCATCTTAGAGGGGCCATTCAGAACCCCCGAACTTTAATAACGATGACCAGCTGCGATCAGTGTGAACGCTGATGATTGCTCTTGCCAGCGGGTATCAGCCGGTACCCGTATGCATGTAGGGATCCCACTCCATACTACACCAATGCTTGTGGGTGTACATGTATGCCCAAGAGTGTCAAGGGGCTGATCCTTCATTAACTTAAAATGATGCTGTGAGGCTTGGGCCATGCAAGGACTTTGACTGCAACAGGCGTCATGCATGCAAAGATTGCCATGTAGCCCTTCAGCCTTGGACTTTGAGGCTAATGGGGTCCCGGTGCAGCGCCCTCCTCTCCCACATGATTGTAGGGGGGCGCTGTCTCTGTGTCATGGCAACTCCGGACCTTCTAAAGGTCGCCAGGGCTGCCATGAATAGTCGCCTATTAAGATGTGCATGTGGCACGTCTAATGAGATGCCTGTTAAAATATAATATAATGCAGTACAATCAAACGATCAGAAGTTCAAATCTCCTACGGGGCCTAAAAAGGAAAAAGAAGGAACATTTAAGATTTTTTTAATTATTATTACTAAAAAAAATTTAAATAATAAAAACCTTTTTCCAGTCATTGCATCAAAAAAAAGGGGTTAAATAACTTGTACCAAGTTTTTGTACTGTAGCTACATCCAAAGCTGCAGTCGGCTTTCTTGGTTTACTGTTGGTTATAGAACTGCTGCGGTGCATAGCGGGAAATGTAGAGTCCAGTGCATAGTGGATGGTAAGGGGAGGAGCGCAGGCGCCACGCATCTGTAATGGCAACCAGCAGAGTTGTGATCGCAGCTTTGGATGTGACTGGAGTATAAGAATGATTGCATTTTGGTTTCTTCTTACTTTACTGCACTGATTTCCAGGAAAGGGACAGATTACCCCGGACGATGTGTCTCAGTTACCGGCATGAGTGAACTCTGCAGGTTGGGTTAACGATCTTGGCTTGACATCACAATCTCCCGTGGGTTTCTCCTCATCTACCGGACCACCCTAGGACCTGCCATGATGCCCGGGGAGCTTATTAGATGGACTTTATCTTCTTTGTTTGAGCCTTTTCACAAGTATCTGGGAAAGCAGGGTGACAATCAATATGGCTGCCATGCCCGCTCCCGTGTAGTTTGTCGCACGCTTCTCCCAGACATCTGGGTATGAATGATATGGATCATGGTGCTTGGTGGGGGCTGTGATGCCAGTTGTAGGGGTTAGGGAGGTGTGCGTTCCTATAGACGTCTCGCAGTGTCGCCGGCCGTGAGTCAGCGTCGCTGCGGAGGGCTGTGTGGGTTTAGTCTTTGTTGTCTGATAAACAGATTACAGATTTATAGGGTCCCCGTGCTGGGGGGGGGTCTCTCCCTTCCTCTCTGCGCTCCACCTGTTTCCTGCGCCCTGGTAGGACAGATCAGGAAATCTACCCACCATCCACTGCAGCACATTGGCCATTAAAGGGGCCCTAAATTGTGTCATGAGAAGTTCAGCAACTTACTAATATACTTTTGTTACAGTTTCTCAGGGTTCAAGAACTCTGCTTGCTGTCAGTATATGGGAATAGTCTTGTTTAGATTCAGAGGCTAAAATCCTGTACAGAGCTCATATTTCTCCCAGCTGACTGTTTGTTACAATGTATCCAGAACAGACAATACTCTGCGAACCCCAAATGACACGTTTCACCTGCACTGCTGGGTTGTAACCACAGGAGAGCGCTCACACAGGACTAGATAGACTCCATATAATGGCAACAAAACATCAGCTGTGAGATGTATTAGGACTGTATGGATTGTCGGCCTCTTGGGGACTGTTTCCATTCTCTGACAGCAAGCAGAGATGTTGTGAGGAATTTATGTATCAGGGCTCCTACCCGCTGGCGATGGGCTTTCCTGCGATGCGAGGAGTGAGTGAAACGCATGATGATAAATCCAATGACTTTCAATGGTTTCATTCTCCCTTCTGATGTCTTCACTCAAGGCTCGCAGCGATGAGAAAAATCTGCGCAATCGCCCAGCAGCGCCGGCCCCATTGAAATCAATAGGAGAAGATGGCGAAGCAGGCTAGGAATCCCCCCGAGACACCTCCATGGCCACCCCTGTATTAACCTCTGCAGTCCCCCCTCCCAGTCTCATGCTGTTTATCCTCTTGTGCCATAGAGGGGTCTTTGGGATCTCCGGATCTGCACAGTTACATCCCATCCCATCCATGCTGAGCCTGTATACGGTCAGTGCAGAACTCCTCCAGCTCCCTCTACTGACCAGTCTCGCACACTGCACCAGCGCCATGTACAAAGCAGAGAAGTCCCAAAATGTTTTTGGTCGCTTTTCATCGCCGCTCATTCTTTATCACTTTCATACACTCTGATGGAGAACTGCAGCGCCCCCTAATGTTCAGCTTAGTCTGTACAATAGAGAGAAATGGATATATTCGCTTAGGTTTATCACAGCAGCAACACAAATGCCCCTAATGTCTCAGGCTCTAGCCTACTGATACATTGTAACAAACCCCCGGTTCCTTAAAGAAAAAGCTGAACAGCGCCTATTAAAGTCAACGAAAGCCTGTGGCCCTTCAGTATATATCACCCGCAGCTGTCGGGTGTGCTGGGAGTTGTAGTTCTTGTAAGGTTGGAGAACACTTGATCTCGGCTGTGGATGATCATTGCCAGAGCCCTGGGAATCCCTCTTCTTTGGTTTCCCTCTGGTGTTTGATCTGCTCTCCGGTTACAGATTCCACGTCCGCTGCCAAGTCCCCTCTGGATTAGGACAGTAATGTCGCTGCTCGGATGACGGAGCTGTGAAAGAGCAGAGGTCACAATCCCAGGAGCTCTCTAGACGTCTCCCACAAAGCTCTGCTCTCCTTAATGTCATGGCCATATAATAAGAATCTAGAGACCATTTTTTGCAGTTTGTTACAATGTTTCAGCGCAGGGAAGCGCCGCCGGCCTCAGCGCAGGAGAGATGTCTGCGGCGTTTATCTCATAGGGTATTATTACCCTGCGCTGATACGTTATATCGCCGTGTGACCGGATGGCTTCTCAGCCTTTGAATGGCGGCTATGAATATTTCCATTCACTGACTGCAATGGATAGAAACAACCAAACTGATACATTGTAACAAATGATCAGGATAAGAGAGTGATGCTCCTAGTGTTTCTGGGCTTACTGCATGCACCCCGTGCAGAGAGGAGGAGATTTGGCCTGCCTGCGCACGAACGGATGTGCATTGCGGAATCTTCAGTCGGCGTCCGCATCACGGATCCACAGCGAATACCGTTCGTTACGTGCTATCGAATTGCGATTTCCGCGAGCAGCTGAAAAATCGCAGCATGTTCTATTTAAATGCAAGTTCCCCATGGACGACTCTTCCACAAATGACATTGCAGAAAGGTTGCAGATTCCGCATCATCACCTAGCAACTGGGCAGGAAAAAAAAATCTGTACTGCGCATGTCCGACGGCGAGCCATCTGCACCATCCGCAGTACAGCTAAATACAGGTACATGCGGATGCCAGCTGGGCACAGGATGGGATTCTGCTGCCGGCTCCCGCATGCAGAATCCGACCCGTTCGTGTGCAGGCGGCCCTAATGTAGCGCTGGTCGCACATGCGCCGGGACACTCCATTCACTTCCAATAGGACTGTCGGAGATGGAGTACAAGCTCAATAATTTCCTGTTTAAATGAATGGGAGAAGCGACTGCGCAGTGGAGAGAAGAGTGGCACCTGGATAGGGGGTAACCGCTTGGTGCCTGAGGGGGCTCAGAAGTATCATACTTGGCCGGTGGGCCCTGGCACAGATTTTGCATTGGGGCCCTGGAGCCTCATGTTGGACCTCTGCTTGCTGCTTTTGAGGATTAAGTCTCCTATAGTCTTCTATATGGGATTTTGGGGACCTGAGGTCACCCCGAGGGGAGACATTTTCCCTCTCATTGAGAACAGTTGACACCCGTTTTGCTTCCTGATGGTCTCATTGCTCCTTCTGTTTCCCATAGACCCTTGACGGCAATGTATACGATCACTTAAAGGACTATCTCATGGCGTTCAGCAGGACGGAGCTGGAGACATGTCAGGCCGTACAGAGCACATTCCAGTATTTGTTGGAGACCTCCAGCCGGGTAAGTGGCCTTCATCACATATATACATCGCTGGGCCTGGCAGGCCTCAGATAGCACCCGGTTGGGTCAGCGTTTTCTAATGGAGGCATCTTAAAGGGGGTTAGAAAAACATGGCTGCTTTCTTCAAAACACAGCGCCACCCTTGTCATTGGGGTGTGTCTGGTATTGCAGCTCATTCACTTTAATGGAGGTGAACTGCAATTACAGATACGATCCATTTGCCAAGAATGGCGCTGTGTTTAGAAGAAAGCAGCCATGTTTTTCTAACTCTGGACAACCCCTTAAGGGGGCTTTAAAAGTTTCCTATTTTATGTGGTTTCCTATAAAGTTGCCCCGGTGTATGTGTTTAATATAGGGGCATTAGATTGTCAGCTCCTCTGGCAACAGGCATTGATGACCTTGTATAAAGCCCTGGGAGATATGTTCGTTCACCATAACGCCTGGACTCACTGAAAACCTATAACTCAAACTCAGGTGATAGTTATGAGATATGAGGAACTGTTGGTTGGGGGTCCTAACAATACATTAGAGGTCCCTGCGCTGTGAAGCGCGCACTGGGCTCACCTGGGAATTTTATTCCCTAACCTCAAAAGTCAGAAATGGATTCTGGGTAATCTTGTGCTTTAGTCACAATCAGAGCTGCATTTGGGTTTTGTAGCCCATCTTTCCCTATGGTGCCTTCCTTTCCATAGAAGACTCTATAGGAAATTAAATGGCTGTGATTGGTTCACTAAGCGCTGCAATGATTGGCTAAGCCGCGGCGCACAGGAACCAATCAAGGCCAGCACTTCCTGGAGGCGGGGTTTTTGAACTTCCAATCAAGGAAGTGTTGCCTGAAGACTTGAAACAAATGCCAGGGATCTGCAAGGAGAAGTGCGGCGGAGCGGACAGCAGCTGTTAGGTGATGTATTATGGTTTTCTTTTATGCAACCAGGGCTTATTTTTGGGGGGTAGGGCTTATATATTTTAGATCCTCTGAAAATCCTGGCAGAAGAGCGCTACAAAGTCGCACGACTGTGTAGCGACACAATCACAATATCGCCGTGCACAGATAGAATATCATTGCAATTATTTTTTTTTTTTTTCTCGCTCCGGTATCACCGGTGTGAAAAAATCCGTAATGCAGTGACTTGTTCTAAACTGACGTCAGCAGAGTTAATCTGCACAGAAACTGAAGCAGCAAGAGATACTAAAAGGTTCTGCAGCCTGAGAGAGGAGATGGCAAAACTTTGAATGCTGCTTTGAATGTGACTGGAGTATATGAGATGATGAAAAATCAGTAGATTTCCAGATTTAACATCACCATGACCCGAGTCTATTATTGCTCCCCCCTTTTAACAACGGTCATTGTCTGCTCCGTGTTCCCTGCCCTAACACACACGTACCCCTCCTCTCTTTGATGTTCTAGGCTTTCATGCAGCTGAAATTCCCTTCCTCGGTAAGAACTTCACAGATCGCTAACGTTCCTTCAGTCATCGCTTGTCATGTATCTCCCTGTTCTGTGCATGTTCCATCCTGTTAATGCGGCTCCTATGTTCTGGTGACATGGTGCGATGATCGCTGCTCTCATCCTTCACTCATATCAGGGGTTGCAGGTTGCACTTTGCTTCATACTATGGTTTGGGGTATTTTTTACCTTGTTTTTGATTTTTTTTTTATCCCTTTTTTAATTTGGGTTTATGTATTTGCTTTATGGTCCGATTAATTTATATTGCTGCAATGACTTTTTTTCTCATGTGCTTCATCGTGGATGGGTCTGCAGTTTCGCTCTTTTGGTTTGTGGGTAACTTCTCACCATGAGCTAGATGGTAATCCATTGATATCACTGAATAAATGTTTCATTACTTGTAGGTGATGCGGGATTACAACCTCCAGTTATTCATCCAGGAGAATCCAGTATTTCACAAAGCTCAGCCATTTCAGTTTCAGCCAAGTGACAGTGACACGGTAAGGAACACAAGAATATAAATGTTATAACACTGCCCCCTATGTACAAGAATATAACTACTATAATACTGCTCCTATGTACAAGAATATAACTACTATAATACTGCTCCCTATGTACAAAAATATAACTACTATAATACTGCCCCCTATGTACAAGAATATAACTACTATAATACTGCCCCCTATGTACAAGAATGTAACTACTATAATACTGCTCCTATATACAAGAATATAACTACTATAATACTGCCCCCTATGTAAAAGAATATAACTACTATAATACTGCCCCCTATGTACAAGAATATAACTACTATAATACTGCCCCCTATGTACAAGAATATAACTACTATAATACTGCCCCCTATGTACAAGAATAGAACTACTATAATACTGCTCCCTATGTACAAGAATATGACTACTATAATACTGCCCCTATGTACAAGAATATAATTACTATAATACTGCCCCCTATGTACAAGAATATAACTACTATAATACTACCTGCTATGTACAGGAATATAACTACTATAATACTGCCTCCTATATACAAGAATATAACTACTATAATACTGCCTCCTATATACAAGAATATAACTACTATAATACTGCCCCCTATGTACAAGAATATAACTATTATAATACTGCTCCCTATGTACAAGGATATAACTACTATAATACTGCCCCCTATGTACAAGAATATAACTATTATAATACTGCCCCCTATGTACAAGAATATAACTACTATAATACTGCTCCTATGTACAAGAATACAACTACTATAATACTGCCCCTATGTACAAGAATACAACTACTATAATACTTCCCCCTATGTACAAGAATATAACTACTATAATACTGCCCCCTATGTACAAGAATATAACTACTATAATACTGCCTCCTATGTACAAGAATATAACTACTATAATACTGCCCCCTATGTACAAGAATACAACTACTATAATACTGCCCCTATGTACAAGAATACAACTACTATAATACTGCCCCCTATGTACAAGAATATAACTACTATAATACTGCCCCCTATGTACAAGAATATAACTACTATAATACTGCCCCCTATGTACAAGAATATAACTACTATAATACTGCCCCCTATGTACAAGAATATAACTACTATAATACTGCCCCCTATGTACAAGAATATAACTACTATAATACTGCCCCCTATGTTCAAGAATATAACTACTATAATACTGCCCCCCATGTACAAGAATATAACTACTATAATACTGCTCCTATGTACAAGTGTATAACTACTATAATACTGCCTCCTATGTACAAGAATATAACTACCATAATACTGCCCCCTATGTACAAGTGTATAACTACTATAATACTGCCCCCTATGTACAAGAATATAACTACTATAATACTGCCCCCTATGTACAAGAATATAACTACTATAATACTGCTCTCTATATACAAGAATATAACTACTATAATACTGCCTCCTATGTACAAGAATATAACTACTATAATACTGCCTCCTATGTACCAGAATATAACTACTATAATACTGCTCTCTATATACAAGAATATAACTACTATAATACTGCCTCCTATGTACAAGAATATAACTAGTATAATACTGCCCCCTATGTACAAGAATATAACTACTATAATATTGTCCCCTATGTACAAGAATATAACTACTATAATACTGCCTCCTATGTACAAGTGTATAACTACTATCATACTGCCCCCTATGTACAAGAATATAACTACTATAATACTGCCCCCATGTACAAGAATATAACTACTATAATACTGCTCCTATGTACAAGTGTATAACTACTATAATACTGCCTCCTATGTACAAGAATATAACTACTATAATACTGCCCCCTATGTACAAGAATATAACTACTATAATACTGCCCCCTATGTACAAGTGTATAACTACTATAATACTGCCTCCTATGTACAAGAATATAACTACCATAATACTGCCCCCTATGTACAAGTGTATAACTACTCTAATACTGCCCCCTATGTACAAGAATATAACTACTATAATACTGCCCCCTATGTACAAGAATATAACTACTATAATACTGCTCTCTATATACAAGAATATAACTACTATAATACTGCCTCCTATGTACAAGAATATAACTACTATAATACTGCCCCCTATGTACAAGAATGTAACTATAATACTGCCTCCTATGTACAAGAATATAACTACTATAATATTGTCCCCATGTACAAGAATATAACTACTATAATACTGCCTCCTATGTACAAGAATATAACTACTATAATACTGCCTCCTATGTACAAGAATATAACTACTATAATATTGTCCCCTATGTACAAGAATATAACTACTATAATACTGCCTCCTATGTACAAGAATATAACTACTATAATACTGCCCCTATGTACAAGAATATAACTACTATAATACTGTCCCTATGTACAAGAATATAACTACTATAATACTGCCCCCTATGTACAAGAATATAACTACTATAATACTGCCTCCTATGTACAAGTGTATAACTACTATAATACTGCCTCCTATGTACAAGAATATAACTACTATAATATTGTCCCCTATGTACAAGAATATAACTACTATAATACTGCCCCCTATGTACAAGAATATAACTGCTATAATACTGCCCCCTATGTACAAGAATATAACTGCTATAATACTGCCCCCTATGTACAAGAATATAACTACTATAATACTGCCTCCTATGTACAAGAATATAACTACTATAATATTGTCCCCTATGTACAAGAATATAACTACTATAATACTGCCCCCTATGTACAAGAATATAACTACTATAATACTGCTCCCTATGTACAAGAATATGACTACTATAATACTGCCCCCTATGTACAAGAATATAACTACTATAATACTGCCCCTATGTACAAGAATATAACTACTATAATACTGCCCCTATGTACAAGAATATAACTACTATAATACTGCCCCTATGTACAAGAATATAACTACTATAATACTGCCCCTATGTACAAGAATATAACTACTATAATACTGCCCCCTATGTACAAGAATATAACTAGTATAATGCTCTAGTTTGTCCCCTGAGTTCGGGGTTTGTGACGTGGATGACGCTGTAGGTGACCTCTGTCTTCTTGTTCTAACCCAGTGTTGTCTGTGTCTCTGTTTCTGTCCTCCTCCTCGGTCAGACTTTTAGCGCTGTTCCTCTGGTTGATGTTGAACCGTCTCCTGTCAGTGCTATGAGAATTTCTCTAGCCAAGGTATAGCCCGCTCGCCCTGTCTCCCGCTTTCCATTGATCATGTGACCCTTCATTGTGATTCCAATCTTGACATTAAACCTTTTGGTGATGAATCATCTATAAGTCTCCTCGGATACAATGTTTCCATATTTGTATCTAAGCTGCGCTGCTGCTGCACTTGGATACATTGTATCAGAGGAGCTCATCTCCCATTACTTTATCGCTTCATTGCAGAGTTCACCAGTAGAATCAATACCGTGACCTCTTTTGGACTGGGATTAACCATCTAGATACCACGGGGCAGAGTGCTGGGCTGCAGCCGGCCATGAGCCTCACATCCTGACCCTTACATTGCAGCCATGTGGCAGGGATCGGATATTTCCTGCTGCTCCATTACACTTTTCTGCAGTTTCAGCAGGAAATTCCAGACAAACTTCCAAGCATTCATGGAGTTTTTATCATGGCACCGTTGTTCAGTGCTGCCGCAGCACCGAGACTCCTTGCCCTTCTTGTATCACTTGTTCAGTGTCTTTTCATCCTGAGCTTTCTGATGCATTAACAGAAAAAGCCAGGACTCCAGAGATACTTGCCTCCTCCACCAGCCCTGACTCTGTATCTCTTGATTGGGTATGGTAATGGCTGTCATCTGTTACCCATTTTCCCATCTTACCATATGTGTGCCCCGTGTGGGTACTGTCCCATGCCGTAGGGGTGCTGAGTTTATACTACATGAGGAATTGTAGGCGGCATCAGAGTCCATATCTGCAGTTATGATGCTGGTCCTGGTTTATGCCACCCAATACTAGCTCAGTGGTTGCCCATGTAGTATTGGTGACCAGGCTTTGAATCCAATTAGGGGGTAACATGTACATATTTATGTTTCACCTTTATATAGTGCCAAGGCTGTAAAATGCATTAGTGCTATGGAAATGTCAGGATGATGGTCCCTGTCGTGCTGCAGTTCTCCCACATGGTCTTTGTATACGGTACATGCATCAGTGATGGGCGTAGGTTAGATGCCAAACTGTACAGAAAATATATATGGCACTAGTATGCCTGGATTCTGCTTGTGCAGAAAGCAAGATAGCTGCATAGCCACAGCAGAACAGCTTCGGGAATTAATACTCTACCAGAACCAAGCTCATAACATAAATACAGCACCAGAACCAAGCTTGGTAGATCAATGCATTGCCAGAACCAAGCTCATAGCATATATTTTGCACCAGAACCAATTACAGTACATACGGCAGCAGAGCCACACTCGTAATGTAGATACGGCGTCAGAGCCATGCTCGTAACCTTATATGGCGCCAGAACTACGTGATTGTGTTGCAGGGGTGCTGTTGGGCTGACAGCGGCTCCTCAGAACATCACTGGGACAAGACAGAGCCAGGATGAAGCTGATTCTTGTAGGTTCACAGGATGCTGTCATATGGAAGAAGAAATCATCTGGCTGGGCAGACCTAAGGGGGAGATGGCCCTCATCCCACATCTGTCTGGTGCCCGTATACCCGCTGCTGGTATGCGACATGTGCGATCACATGGGTTGCATGTAGCCAAAGCCGTCCATGATTGGTATCGACACTCTGACTCTTGTAACCATTAAAAAGCTGTAGGAATAGTGACACATTTACAGCGAAGTCTGATACATTGTGGATGCGCTGTGAATTCTCTCCAGTGGAGGTGTTGGCGGTGCCACCTCAGCTAGAAATAACCTTTCCTTGGATCTGGAAGAGTACTGATTTATATTGTGGAGAGCACCAAGTGGGCGTAGGGAGGCCTGCAGGCGATGCAATGCTTCCTGGGAAATAAGATATGCAGATGGTATAATGTCTCTTCAAATCCACGTATTGGAAGGCTGACCTTCTAACAGGCCTTGCAACATGGCTAAGGATATCTCTTCCTATGAGCAAGCACTGAGCTCTTCAGTGGCATCTTCTGATTTTTTTTTGTATGTTCGTGAATGGAGGGCGACTTTGGACTTTTCACTAGAGAGATCTCTGTGCTTCTACCAGATGGCCTAACAGGGTGATGACAGTAGGTGCAACTTCACACCCAAATTCTCCCAAGTCCCAGAGCATTGCAATGGTTACCTACCCCTATAAATGATCATGTCACCCCTACTGATGGGCAATAGAGGGATCAGTGACGCCCACTTACCGATTACTATTACCGAGTCCGGATAGGGACTTTAGGGAGGAAGCTGTTGTTAAGATGCAGTTGCACTCTGATTGTGTTAAGGAAGTGCCTAAATAACAACCCCCTACATATTGTGCCTCAAGATCACACATGACGGCCATTACAACACAAAAGTGTTGCCGCTTCCGGGACCTTTCAGCAATCAGCTGTGATCTGCAGAAAAATCCAGCTGCAAGTGTTTAATTTCCCTGCACTGCCTCTGCAGGGGAGATGAAGAATTACATGGTGCCTATTGCAATCCCTGGGATGTTGGTGTAATGCATACCGGTAGATGTGCTGTAACTACTATGGCCGCCTTACATTTGGCGCTGAAGCTTCCAGGCCTGTTTACGCCATATTCCTCCCCTGATCTCTTATTGGGTTGTCATTCAGAAGGCTGGAAAAGCTGAGTGATCACATCTGTGGCCATATTGGAACTCATCCAGCGTTGACCGGAGGCGACGACGGAAGGTTTTATACTTATGGGGGACTTTTGAAGGAATTGTCCTTTACTATTCTGACCCTTGGGGGTTTCTGGGAAGCACTTTGCACCTTTGCCTCCAGTTATGGAAGTTTTTTTTATGGTTTCTGCCCATCCGGGAGGATTTCCATTGTCTTGTGTCAGCTGTTCTCTCCACGGCCCCGACTTCCTTTTGGTAGAGCGAGCGCACATTGTGCCGAAACGCTGAGGCTGCAGACGCGGAGCCTTTCCTGTTTACACTGGAATATCTGTATCCTGCGAAAGCCGTGAGGGCGATATATCATCTCAGTGGGGTTGGAGGTCACTTCAAGGACGGCAGAGATGATCCGCTACACCAGGGGTGTCAAACATGTTTTCACGGAGGGCCACATCACTGTTATGGTTGCCACCAAAGGGCCATTTATATGGGCTCATTCGCACGGGCGTATTTGCGCTTTGTATGACGTGTATATTTCTTTTCCGAGTATAATACAGATACAGAATACGCCTGAAGGCAGGAGAAATCTATGGGACCGTCTCGCGTTTGCGCAAGCAATAAAAATAACGCAAGAAGGTCCAAACCTTGAAAAGATTGCATATTTCGTGGACCAAAACTGCATCCGCCGGTGCGAATGAGCCCTAAATGTAACTCCTCCTTAGACCGCTCTGCCGTTCCCTGCACCATGGTGGGGCTCTTCTACTTCCACCTCTTTAGTCCTGATCTTACAACCATGGTGGATGGCGGCGGTGCCAGGTAGGGGGTGACGGAGCTGTGCGCCACCTGTGAGCTGCTGCACAGAGCAGTGTGAAGGTGCGCCGGAGGTCAGAATCAAAGCTGGCTCCACCCCCTGTGCTGGCACCGCCCCCTCTGCCAAGCGTTGGCAGCATTCTTCAGGGAAAGTGGAAAGCCAATCCTTCTACAGTTGGACCTCATCCCCGGCCACATAAATGACGCGGTGGGCCGGATTAAGTTTGACACGTGTGTACTATACCGTCATATTAGGCAATCGCACAAGTAGCAATTCCACAACACAAAGTGCTTCCCTGATGAGCTCTGTTGTCTGCAGTTGCAAGTGAAGGGGATCATTACGTGTGAACACCTCCAGTACAGCAGTCTGTATTCCCCAATGGGACAGCTCTGCTTGCTTCCAGTGAATGGGAACATTCCTTGTCTAGATGCAGAAGCTGAAAACCTGTACAGACCCAGCGCTCAGTTGGGGCTTCATCACTCCATGGGAGTACCGATGGAGAACCCATTGATGTGATTGGTTCTAGTCACATGAACCTCTTTTTACGCAGTTAGTCCAAGTAAAGAAAACTCAGCATGCCTGGAGGAGAATTACCCACTCAAGGCATTGGTCGCATTGCAAATGGATCCTACTCGCATCATGTGAGCGTGTTTTGGTTTCTACCACTTGTAAGGGCTCGTTGAATCGTAATATGCAGTGAATAGAACACCTCCTAACAGTCTGGTCAGACGCTCCTCTCTACTGGTGGTCTGTAGGGGGCATCCTGAGCCCGGTCACCTTGTGTGCCCTCACACATCCACCGGTCCCAACACCTCCTAAAAGTCTGGTCAGAGGCTCCTCTCTACTGGTGGTCTGTAGGGGGTCCTGAGCCCGATCACCTTGGGTCCCCTCACCCATCCACTGGTCCCAACACCTCCTAACAGTCTGGTCAGATCGGCCCGGTGGAGCAGGAGTGATATTAGTGCTGCCGTTACTCCCCTGTACGGCGCTGACTTCCTGATATACCATGGGGAGAATTAATTAAGAAGCTCATGTTAGATGATAAAAAAGTATCAAAATCTAGTTAATGACCTGCTTGTGTTAAAAAAAAAAAAAAAAAAAAAAAAAAAACTTTTTGTGACATTCTGAGTGTATGCTGCTGTCTGACACTTCCCTGAAAAGGGGTGTGTCTAGTCGGGAAGGGGCATGGCTGCCTAACTCACACACTTATGTATAATTTACATCTGAAACTGTACATCGCCCCTCTTCCCCCCCCCCCCCCCCCCCCCCCCCCCTGCAAAAACAAGCAGAGATTTTAAAAATGAGTAATCTTCCTGTTTACATCCAGGGGCTGAAAACCCACCTCAGGCTGCCTGCACACAAACGGGCACCCGCAACGGAATCCGACCGTGTCTGGCTGGCGTCCACATTTTTTCTCCTCTTCATCTGTACTGCTTACAGCTGCTGCGACTCGCCGTCCGACATGCGCAGTACAGGTTTTTTTAAAAATGTTTCTTTTTCCAACACTGTTGCTAAGCGATGACACGGAATCTGTAACCTTTCCAGGTCGGATGGCTTTCATTGACTTCAATGGAAGTCGTCCGCGCGAAATCCGCTCAAAAATCGAACCTGCTGCGATTTTTTTTTTTTTTTTTTTTTTTTTTTTTTTTCTCTCCTCTGCTCTCGGAAATCGCAAGTGTGCCAGAAGAAGCGATTTCCCATAGCATTTAATGGCGGTATTTGCTGCGGATCTGCAGTGCGGACGCCGACGGTTAATGCCACAGTTTGTGTGCAGGCAGCCTTAGTGTTATGCTTCCCACAGCTGAGGGTTTGTTACATTTGTTCCCAGTCTAGACAATCCCCTTGGACTCCCTGCACTTATACACTGTAGCAAACCATCAGCTTTGTGCTGCTGCTGCGTCCCCCACAGAGGATTGTCTGGACTGGATACAACTGTACAGCCCAATTTAGACACAATGATTATTGATCAGAAGCCATCGTTTAAGTGATAATCGTTTGATCGCTCAGACGGCCCTTGGAGTGACCGTTTTGAGCGATCCTCTTTGCATACTTTATAGTAGCTACTATAGAATATGCAGGCGGACCGGGACACTAATAGAACAATACAGCTGCTTTGCATAAACAAACAGCTGTATTCTTCTCCACTATGACTGCCAGTGTCCCCGCTGTGAATTCACAGCAGGACACAGGCACAGAGAATCTTATCAGCACAGACGGCTGATGACCGCCTGTTCCACTGATACCAGCTGATCACTGAATTCTAGTTTGATAGAACTGAGCGATTAGCGACTTGTGCACAAAAACTGCACAATGTTCCTGCATCTAGACAGAACGAGGATCGCTCAAAAGACGGCTTTGAGCGGTTTTTTTTTGTTTTTTTTTGAGCGATTCTCATTGTGTCTAAGAGGGCTTTTACAAACCCTCAACTGTGAGAAGTATTGAGTCTTTTTATATTCTGGATGCAGACAGGAATGTTCCTATTCACTGACAGCAATCATAGATCTTGAACAAGTTGAAAAATTGGACACACGTATAGTAAAAAGCTGCAGCCGTGTACAATAATGGGGCCGCGGCGGACATTCTGCAGCATTTCCGTACCCTAGAGGAGGTGCAATCGCTGCCACTAATCTCCCTGCCTCCATGATGATGGCCGGCATATAGTGACTGGCCCTGTGTCCGTCTTGATAGCCGGTATGTTTTAGTATTGTAGTCCGCTCGTCTCGCGGTTGGTGGGCTCACTGTGGTTGTCGCTGCCGGTTGCCTACATGAAGGGGCTCCCCTTTACGCCGTTATCGGACCCCTTATAGGCTGTGAGAGAAGAGAAAAAAATATTGTTAAATCAGCTTTTTACGGTCCCTGGCAAGAAACCGCTCGCCGCCTCGTGCCAAGATGGAAAGGAAGGTAAAAGTAATCTCTGTAGGGGCCAGGGGCGAGGCGGGGGGCTGTACTCCACATGCTCAGATACCCCAGCAGGTGCTTCAGGGTTCAGGGGGGTTGATCCCTTCTGGTAAAGCTGGGTGATGACTGCAGCATTTCCCAACTGTCTGGATTCGGCTGGACAGTCCCAGATTCGGGGGGCTTCCCAGGAGGCCAGAGATTTCCCACCGGGTAGGAATGGAGTACAATAAGCGGAACCTGTTGCTGCCGCTCCAGCCCCTACCATGTGATCGTTGCAGCCAATCATTGGCCTCAGCCATACCAACGCCAGGGACTGGTTGCAGCAGTCGTGGTGATGCAATCCGGGAGTGAGTGAGGACCGGTGGTGGGGGCGAACGAGAGGGGGCAGAATTTTTTATTTTTATTTTTTGTTTTTTTTTTTAGCATACTGCGTAAAAGAGGACATTATTATAGTGAGGCGGGTACTGATGGGCACTATTACTATAATGGGGTCACTGAAGGGTGCGATGACCGTGACTGGGGCATCCCTGAGGGGTACTATCACTGCAGCGGGGTCGCTGAGGGGCACCATTACCGTGAGTGGGGCATCTCGAGGGGCGCTATTATTGTGACTGGGCACTATTGCTGTGAGGGGGTCACTGAGGGGGGGGGCTTTTACAGTGAGAAGGCACAAAGGGCATGGCTTACAGTAAAAGGGGCGTGACCTTACAACCGGTATTGCAAATCTTGCCACAAAAATGTCCTTTTTATCCTAAAATGGAAGTATGTGACCGATACGGCTGCCGCCTCTGCAGGGTCACGGACTTGGCTGGTTGGAAAGCCCTGATGGAAGTTGGGGGGCTGTGAGGTTCTAGAGCCTTGAAGGAAAAATCTAGCTTGGTGTGCAGTCCTATGTAAGCAGACTAAACCTGGCATTCAGGACTCTGGAAAAGCTGAGTGCCGGGTTCTGCGCGGAGCTCTGCTGTTCGCCGCCATACTTTCCGAGGAAGCACCCAACTGTGAGGGTTTCTTTTTCAGCAGTGTTGTAAAGTGAATTTCTGCAGTCGGACACTTTGCACCCCGTGGTGACATCACACATCCCAGCGCTTCGCTTTATGTCGCTGGTATTCGGTTTGTTGGACGGGGTGTTGGTTTCGTGGCGAGCGCCATATGATTATATACGGATGTAGCAGAGCTGACTTCATCTCTTAAAGGATTATTGAACAGTTTTGCAACTTTGTAACAACTTTGTGTAACCCTTCTTTGCATTGTCATTCTCTCTGCTTGCTGTCCATGAATAGAAGCCATTCTTCTTATCCGGGGAGGATGGTGTTTTCCTTTGTATCCAGTTTCTAGAGCCTGGGGGCTCGTTCATGGGTTCCAGCATGGCCCCGTCATATATACTGTGTATCCCACCTTGTGCTGTCTGTGCTTGCTTGGTGTATATGGTGATGGTTGCATGGCGGGGCTCCGGTAAATCGTGACTCATTCGCTCGCAGGGGATGAGGATGACCCCCGCAGAAGCCATTAAATGTTTGTCATTGTGTTCTTTTCGTCCTGCAGAGTCGACAGCTGGAGTCGGAAACCGGCACCACGGAAGAGCACAGCCTGAACAAAGAAGCGCGCAAGTGGGCGACACGGGTGGCACGGGAGCACAAGAACATCATCCACAGTCAGCGGGTAGGTGGAGAGCGCTGCCGCAGGCCTGGTAGTCCCATGAACTATGATAATGCGTGATCAGCTTATGTATGTAGAGTCATGAAATGGGGGAACCCAGACAAACTGGCACACAGTGGCCCTGTAGTTGGGGGGGGCCAAACTGATGGTGTTGATTGCACCAACTCCATAAGTAAGATGTCCACGGTGCAATTAGAACAGTACCAGCTGATGGGACCAAACTTCCGTCTGTCGTAACTCTACCTTGTGCTCCAGAACAGTGTTGGTCCCTACAGTCTCCACTAGCTGGCATGTGCCCCCCACCACCGTGCCTACTGCAGATGTCCTCCATAACGGTGCAGGCAGCAGGTGCTCCTCATATGTGTCCGGTCTGCATGTGCCCTCCATAACTGTACCAGCTGCAGATGTCCGCCAGATAATTGCGGTGTGCATCGGCCCCTGCAGTCACCCTTTGGTAATCCTGCTGGCCACAGGAGCCCCCATATCTGTGCTGGCTGCAGGGTCCTCTCGCTCTCCTATCTTTCTAGTTTGCATGTGTCCTCCACATCTACTGCAGATGTCCTCCATAACCGTGCCGGCCACAGAGCTCCTCCAATAACCCCACGCAGTAATCATACTGGCCACAGTAACTGCATCACCCGCACCGGACCCCCACATCTGTACTGGCCCCTCTATCTTGTCTGTGTGTGCCCTCCATAACCGGACCAGCTGCAGATGTCCTCCAGAATAATGATGGCTGCAGTGGTTCCCACGGTCATCCCTTAGGAGTTCTACTGGCCGCAGAAGCCCCTCCATAGCAGTGCTGGCCTCCGGGCTCGGACACTAACCCTACAGTAATCATGCTGG
This sequence comes from Eleutherodactylus coqui, assembly GCF_035609145.1. Classification (NCBI taxonomy): domain Eukaryota; kingdom Metazoa; phylum Chordata; class Amphibia; order Anura; family Eleutherodactylidae; genus Eleutherodactylus; species Eleutherodactylus coqui. The sequence continues at coordinate 524,599,121 of NC_089837.1, read as the reverse complement.
CCTCCGTAACTGTGCCCGCCGCATGGGTCCTCATATCTGTGCTTGTACCTTAACAACCGTGCCAGCTGCAGATGTCCTCCAGAATAGTGCCAGCCACTGGGACAAGACAGTGACTCCATAATAACCGTGTCAGCCCTCCATAACAACACCGACTGCGTGGCTCCTAGAGTAACCCTTCATTAACTGGTGCTGCCACAGGGCCCCTTATATTCTGCTTCTCTACACACGCCATCCATAATGGTGCCATTTGTAGATGCCCTCCAGAATTGTGCTGGCATCAGGGACCCCTACAGTCATCCCACAGTAACCATGCTGGCCGCAGGGGCCCGCCAATAATTACGGGGGTCATTAATTGTCGTCCCCTCTTCCTCCCCAGTTGCTGGATGATCTGGAGTGTCAGAGTACCCCCGCATCGGAGCAGGGCCGCATGGAGCTGGAGCAGAGGATCGAGGAGGTGAAGGAGAGTATTCGCAAGGCGGAGGTACATAGATGCAGATGCATGCTATCGTATGGGATGCTCTTTGCATCGTCACCGGGACGGATCTGCAGATGTTTTGTGCTTTTAACTTTGCTGCCAATATACAAATGGAACGATAGTTTAAAAGGCAAGAAACTGTAATTAACCCCTTGTAGTCTGTACGCCCTCCAGCATCGCCGTTTGTATGGAGTGGGATTGGGAGGCGATCCTGCCACATACATGACGAGTACCATCCGGACATCCACCGTCAACAGCCGCAATCAGCAACTCTAATTGCAGCTGTTAACCTTTTAGATGCCCTGATCTAAGTTTGGGGGTCCGATGCAGCCCCCCCATGATGAGATCTCAAGGTGCCATTCAATACCTTGGCAGCTGAAAGCCTTCTGAACGTCCCCAGGGTTGCCATGTATTTCTGTCTTTTAATGTTGTCCTGTCCGAGTAGAATGATGGGAGAAATACCATACACTGCAATACTGAAGTACTGTAGTGCATGGTATAACAGTCTATTGTAAGTTCAGTTATCCTATCGGGACTTTAAAAAGGTATAAATACATGGGAAATAAAGTTAGTTTTTTTTTTTTTTTTGTCCTTCTGAAAAATAAAGGATACTAAAAGTTTAAAAAAACAAAATAAACTTTTCCAGTATTTTATAATTTTAAAAAAAAATCAAAAGAAATAAACTGTTGGTACCCGGGTGTCCGTAAAAGTTCAATCCTATCAAAATAACAGATGATTTATTCCACATGGTGAACATCGGCCGAAAAAAAATACACAAAGCATAAATTGCTTATTTGTCATCCCTTCTTCAAGATAAAATTTAACAGAAAGTGATCAAAAAGTCGTATGTCCTCCAAAATGGTAGCAACGAAAACCGCAGGGCGTCCTGCAAGAAAAAACCCCTTCCACAACCCTATTGACAGAAAGATGGGTTACGGTGGTCCAAAGATGGTGACACATATATATAATTTTTTTCTTTTCTTTTTTTTTTTTTTATGCTACTTAGACCTTTTTTTTTTAAGTTTTTCAGTACATCGTATGGTACATTAGATGGAATCACTGAAAAATGCAACTCGTCCCGCAAAAATACAACAAGCTGTCCGACTGATGCTGATGGAAATATTAGTTATGATATTTTCAAATTGCGGAGGAAAAGCAAAAAAAACCCCAAAAATAGATATATAACTGTGTCCTTTAAGGTGTTAGTGATCCAGCGGAGATTACAAAACAGGCGGCCTCGCTGCGCCGTGTTACGTACAGGCAGATATTCCACTGACAACATGTCCCATAATTCTACATAATACATGCAGCAGCAGTTATTTCATGTCTTCTCCACACACATCTAAAGCTGCTTTCAAAATGTTGCTGGTTGCCTTCGGAAACCTACAACTATTTATATCCACCCTTATCAGTCATGTGACTTAACTGCTGAGCGCTCCCAAAATGCACTGCTCCCTGATAACCGGAAGCCAGCAGAATTCTGAATGCAGCTTTAGATGTGATTGGAGGAGAAAAAAATCCTAGAACTAAAAAAAACGTAAAATATGAGAAAACGCAAGTAATTACAAAGTTCCTCAGCTTTTTATTTAGATTAGAGCTAATCCGGGCCCTCCTGGAATTATCGGACTGCGATCAGCCATGAAGGGACGGTCAACCTGAAATCGGCCTATTCTGTACTTGCAATCTGTTTTTGCCGCCGTTAACCATGGTGACGGGAAGTAAAAAAAAAAAAAAAAACAAGTACCAACTTGGAAATCATGTCGAAAAATTGCATAAAAATCACGTGAAAATCCCACAAAATCGGCCTATTTTATATAGATTACAAGCCCTCCTGTGAATATACCCTTAGCATAACCTGACGGTGAAGCAGGAGGTGGCACGCTATTCTTCCCAGTTATCAGCCACTTCACTGGGCAGAGGCTGTGTTTATGATAAATAGTCTCGCCGTTACATAGCGGTATTGATAACGGGAACTCCCACAGCGCCATTAAGAATCTCTGGTCAACCAAAGCCCTATAAAGCCTAATATTACGTTATTCTCTGCGCTTCGGCGCCCCATTATCCCATATAATAAGCCTTTGTATGGAATTAGAAGTCGGAGCTGCAAGTGGTAATTATATGATTTTCCGCTCGCGCCATCTCAGGAGCCGTAAACGTTTTATTAGAGGTCGCCTCGCTTTGCTGTAATTTATGGCTCTGGCTGTGTAAGTCTTCTCCCCTTTGTTACGCGCACAGAAGCCCTGCCAACGTCTCTCCGGTTTTACATGCGTCTCCTTATACTTTGCTTTAATTAAATTTTAATTAACGCTGTTACAAATAGAAGTAATTATAACCTCGTGTTACAAACATATTCATCCTGGAGCGAAGCTTCAGCAGCTGCGAAGGAGGCGGGACGCAAAGACGAACAGCGAAACGCATCGAGGTTACGGGAAGGGATCAGCGAATGATTCACCTAGCAAAGATTCAGTTTCCTGCCCTAGCCTCCTGGGCAAGACGGAGTAACCCCGATGGGCGTTCAGCATGCCAAGCCCACGCTCCACCCGCCCCAACTAGACCCAGATCTGTTTGCTAGGAAGAATTAGTCTTTGGATTCTTTGCAAAGATCTATAAAAACATAATTAGCAGACTGATTATTTGTTGTAATCCGTTTTTCTTTAGTGGTTTCTCCTTGCTTGAACTATGAACTCTGCAGCGCTTTCTGGAATCATCCTTAGGGGGATTTTGCAGTGTTTTTAATTACAAAACTTCATAATGTTCACCTCCTCTTGGGAAATACTTCAGCACTCCCACAGCTCCCCCAGGAGTGACAGCGCAATTTCTTAGCCGTTAATGGCTGATGTAGTCACACATCAAGTCAATTTCTTCATTGTGGTTTCTCTCCTGGGGTGAATTGAGGGGATAAAAAAAAAAGACAAACACAATCCATCTAGTGTCTTCTGGGATATAAAGCTTTAAAAAGTCCGTAAAGTGAGGAAAGAAAAATAACTTTCAAAATACATTTTCACACTGAATATAACTACTATAATACTGCCCCCTATGTACAAGAATATAACTACTATAATACTGCCCCCTATGTACAAGAATATAACTACTATAATACTGCCCCCTATGTACAAGAATATAACTACTATAATACTGCCCCCTATGTACAAGAATAGAACTACTATAATACTGCCCCCTATGTACAAGAATAGAACTACTATAATACTGTCCCCTATGTACAAGAATATAACTACTATAATACTGCCTCCTATGTACAAGAATATAACTACTATAATACTGCCCCCTATGTACAAGAATATAACTACTATAATACTGCTCCTATGTACAAGAATATAGCTACTATAATACTGCTCCTATGTACAAGAATATAACTACTATAATACTGCCCCCTATGTACAAGAATATAACTACTATAATACTGCTCCTATGTACAAGAATATAGCTACTATAATACTGCTCCTATGTACAAGAATATAACTACTATAATACTGCCCCCTATGTACAAGAATATAACTACTATAATACTGCCTCCTATGTACAAGAATATAACTACTATAATACTGCCCCCTATGTACAAGAATATAACTACTATAATACTGCCCCCCTATGTACAAGAATATAACTACTATAATACTGCCCCCCTATGTACAAGAATATAACTACTATAATACTGCTCCCCTATGTACAAGAATATAACTACTATAATACTGCCCCCTATGTACAAGAATATAACTACTATAATACTGCCCCCCTATGTACAAGAATATAACTACTATAATACTGCCCCCTATGTACAAGAATATAACTACTATAATACTGCTCCTATGTACAAGAAAATAACTACTATAATACTGCCCCCTATGTACAAGGATATAACTACTATAATACTGCCCCCTATGTACAAGAATATAACTACTATAATACTGCTCCTATGTACAAGAAAATAACTACTATAAAACTGCCCCCTATGTACAAGAATATAACTAGTATAATACTGCCCCCTATGTACAAGAATATAACTAGTATAATACTGCCCCCTATGTACAAGAATATAACTACTATAATACTGCCCCCTATGTACAAGAATATAACTACTAGAATACTGCCCCCTATGTACAAAAATAAAACTACTATAATACTGCCTCCTATGTACAAGAATATAAGTACTATAATACTAACCCTATGTACAAGAATATAACTACTATAATACTGCTCCTACGTACAAGAATATAACTACTAGAATACTGCCCCCTATGTGCAAGAGTATAACTACTATAATACTGCTCCCTATGTACAAGAATATAACTACTGTAACACTGCCCCCTATGTACAAGAATATAACTACTATAATACTGCCTCCTATGTACAAGAATATAACTACTATAATACTGCCCCCTATGTACAAGAATATAACTACTATAATACTGCCCCCTATGTACAAGAATATAACTACTATAATACTTCCTCCTATGTACAAGAATATAACTACTATAATACTGCTCCCTATGTACAAGAATATAACTACTATAATACTGCCCCCCTATGTACAAGAATATAACTACTATAATACTGCCCCCTATGTACAAGAATATAACTACTATAATACTGCCCCCTATGTACAAGAATATAACTACTATAATACTGCTCCCTATGTACAAGAATATAACTACTATAATATTGCTCCCTATGTACAAGAATATAACTACTATAATACTGCCCCCCTATGTACAAGAATATAACTACTATAATACTGCCCCCTATGTACAAGAATATAACTACTATAATACTGCCCCCCTATGTACAAGAATATAACTACTATAATACTGCCCCCCTATGTACAAGAATATAACTACTATAATATTGCCCCCTATGTACAAGAATATACCTACTATAATACTGCCCCCCTATGTACAAGAATATAACTACTATAATACTGCCTCCTATGTACAAGAATATAACTACTATAATACTGCCCCCTATGTACAAGAATATAACTACTATAATACTGCCCCTATGTACAAGAATATAACTACTATAATACTGCCCCTATGTACAAGAATATAACTACTATAATACTGCCCCCCTATGTACAAGAATATAACTACTATAATACTGCCTCCTATGTACAAGAATATAACTACTATAATACTGCCTCCTATGTACAAGAATATAACTACTATAATACTGCCCCCTATGTACAAGAATAGAACTACTATAATACTGCCCCCTATGTACAAGAATATAACTACTATAATACTGCTCCTATGTACAAGTATATAACTACTATAATACAGACCCCATGTACAAGAATATAACTACTATAATACTGCTCCCTATGTACAGGAATATAACTACTATAATACTGCCTCCTATGTACAAGAATATAACTACTATAATACTGCCCCCCTATGTACAAGAATATAACTACTATAATACTGCCCCCTATGTACAAGAATATAACTACTATAATACTCCCCCCTATGTACAAGAATATAACTACTATAATACTGCTCCTATGTACAAGGATATAACTACTATAATACTGCCCCCTATGTACAAGAATATAACTACTATAATACTGCCCCCTATGTACAAGAATATAACTACTATAATACTGCCCCCTATGTACAAGAATATAACTACTATAATACTCCCCCCTATGTACAAGAATATAACTACTATAATACTGCTCCTATGTACAAGAATATAACTACTATAATATTGCCCCCTATGTACAAGAATATAACTACTATAATACTGCCCCCTATGTACAAGAATATAACTACTATAATACTCCCCCCTATGTACAAGAATATAACTACTATAATACTGCCTCCTATGTACAAGAATATAACTACTATAATACTGCCTATATGTACAAGAATATAACTACTATAATACTGCCCCCTATGTACAATAATATAAATACTATAATACTGCCCCCTATGTACAAGAATATAACTACTATAATACTGCCCCCTATGTACAATAATATAACTACTATAATATTGCCCCCTATGTACAAGAATATAACTACTATAATACTGCCCCCTATGTACAAGAATATAACTACTATAATACTGCCCCCTATGTACAAGAATATAACTACTATAATACTGCCCCCTATGTACAAGAATATAACTACTATAGTACTGCCTCCTATGTACAAGAATATAACTACTATAATACTGCCTCCTATGTACAAGAATATAACTACTATAATACTGCCTCCTATGTACAAGAATATAACTACTATAATACTGCCCCCTATGTACAAGAATATAACTACTATAGTACTGCCTCCTATGTACAAGAATATAACTGCTATAATACTGCCCCCTATGTATAAGAATATAACTACTATAATACTGCCCCCTATGTACAAGAATATAACTACTATAATACTGCTCCTATGTACAAGAATATAACTACTATAATACTGCCCCTATGTACAAGAATATAACTACTATAATACTACCCTCTATGTACAAGAATATAACTACTATAATACTGCCCCCTATGTATAAGAATATAACTACTATAATACTGCCTCCTATGTACAAGAACATAACTATATATGATGCAGCCCCCTATGGAGACGTATATGGATTTGTATAATGTAGGGTCATTTTATATCTAGCTGTATCTGCACAGTAGTAGTAATACATATTGGGGTTCTTGCTGATCACATGATGCTCTGGGTTCCCTCTTGGGGTGTCTTGCTGGGTGGAAGTATTTTATATACATAATCAGTCCTATATAGAGCTATCGGTGAGACACATGTAAGTGGATCGTTACAGCTGACTAGTCGGTGGCTTTTCCCAGGGTTGTTCTATTGGCTCTTCAGCTCGGGGTGATTAGTCTGTATCTCATTACATGATGGCTAGAAGAATCGGTCCCTTCTATGTATGTACTGTGTGATCCTCTCTGCGCGGCTCCTGTGACTGGTGAAGCATAGTGTTTGGCACCTTAAAGGGGTTGTCCCGCGCCGAAACGGGTTTTTTTTTTTTTCAACCCCCCCCCCGTTCGGCGCGAGACAACCCCGATGCAGGGAGGTAAAGAAAGCTCACCGGAGCGCTTACCTTAATCCCCGCGCTCCGGTGACTTCTCTACTCACCGCTGAAGATGGCCTCTTCCTCCGTGGACCGCAGCTCTTCTGTGCGGTCCACTGCCGATTCCAGCCTCCTGATTGGCTGGAATCGGCACGTGACGGGGCGGAGCTACACGGAGCTACACGGAGCCCCATAGAAGACTGCAGAAGACCCGGACTGCGCAAGCGCGGCTAATTTGGCCATCGGAGGCCAAAAATTAGTCGGCTCCATGGAGACGAGGACGCCAGCAACGGAGCAGGTAAGTATAAAACTTTTTATAACTTCTGTATGGCTCATAATTAATGCACAATGTACATTACAAAGTGCATTATTATGGCCATACAGAAGTGTATAGACCCACTTGCTGCCGCGGGACATCTCCTTTAAGTACAATGTCATCAACCTTCCTGGAGGAGGGAGGCAACTTGTGAAGTTGCCCTCCTGCCCAGGAAGGGGGGAGGGGGTGGGTGTTGTCAGTTATTGCGCTAGTGCATGTATATAAAGAATACCGCCACATACTGGGGTGTTTTTGCACTTTCGTTTTTTGCTTGCCTCAACATTTTTAGTAAGTGCCAGTGCTGGTGACTCCTGATATCATAGACCTCAGTGCTTACATCACCGCTTCTCTCTGCTTGCCGCAGATCACCAAGCTGAAGGCAGAAGCTCGTCTTGACCTCCTGAGACAGATCGGAGTTTCCGTGGACACGTGGTTAAAGAGCGCCATGAACCAGGTGATGGAGGAGCTGGAGAACGAGCGATGGGCCAGTCTGCCCACCATGATCAACAATGGATCCTCTCACTTGGTACAGTCCTTGATCCCATCTAGTGTTAGGAACATCAGCTCTGAGGTTTTTAAAGGGCACCTGTCACCAATAATTAGATTACTACCTTTCCTGTATATGAGGTGCAAGTTCACTTTAAGAAGCAGAGGTTTGTGAATTACATTGTGTGTTTATACTCCAGTCACCTCCAGGTCTGCATTCACAATTCAGCAAGTTACCACTTGGTGTCATAGAGAGTCAATAATGCACCAGTGCATTATTGACTTCACCGTACTTTGAGATGTGACGTCCTACGGTTGGCAATAAAACCGGAATGCAGCTCTGGATGTGACTGGAGCATTATACAGGCTGTACAAAGTCTTGGAGTGAGTGAAGGTTTCATTAGTCTCTCTTTCTGCTCTATAGTTTATACATTCTGCTTGCTGTCAGTGAATGGAAAATTCTTGTTTGCATCCAGGTGCTCAGAACCTCTCCTGATCTAATACTTCTCACATCTGAGGGTTTGATACAATTGTACCCAATCCTCTTTGAGCTAAATCCATCAGCAGCACAAACTTCTTTCCTGTTGTCATAGTCTGTTACAATGTATCAGTGCAGATATGTGTAGCTCACAGGTTTGTCTAGATGGAACACAATGGTACAAACCCTCAGCTGTGAGAAGTATTGGGTCTGTACAGGCATGTACGATGAACGGCTGACTTGTCAGTAGTTGTGGTGATCGCAGCTGGTTATGTATCCTATAATGGCACTTGTGGCTACATTGTTACGGATCTCACATTGCTGCTGCTGTTCTGGAGCCGTTGTCACACCTTGCACTCCCTGTAACAGTAGAGGCGAGTCCCGTCTGTCGCCCCTCCAGCTGGCATCCTCACGCCGCATAGATATGTATTACCCGGATTGTGGAGATTAACACTTTCCTATATTTGTTTTAGATTTTCTATATACTATTTATGTATCCGGCTCTGACCGTCATGTTTCTGTTTACATATAGAATCTACATGTAAGGCCGCCTGCAGACGGGCGGGTCGGATCCGGCGGCGAGAATTCTCGCCGCGGGACCCGACCCCAGTGCCTGCAGGGAGGAGCGCGTACTCACCCGCGTCTGGCGGCCCCGACTCTTTCAGGTGCTGGCTGCCAAGCAGCCGGCGCATGCGCAGACCGGAGCTGGCGGCCGGGTGAGTGACGTTTCTGTGCGAGGCTCTGCGAGCCCCACACAGAAACAGGACATGCCGCAGTTTGTTTGCTGCACAACATTTCGCGCCGTCTGCATAGGAGTGCGTATTGTAATGCACTCCTATGCAGGCTTTCAGTGGCGGAAATCCTGCGGATAATCCCGCCGCGGGATTTCCGCCCGTGTGCAGGCGGCCTAAAACTAAAGGCTGATACACGCAAGACTATCGCTCCTAATTCGGCCAAACGACTGCCTTTGAGCGATACCCGTTGCGTATAAAGCCTCCCTCACACAGGCGTTTTTGTACAGCGTTTAGCGCTGCTTTTTCAGGACCGCGCCAAACGCTGTACAACGCTCCTCTTCATTTTAATGGGGCTGCTCACACAGGGCTGAGCGCTGCGCTTTGACAGCATCGCATGTTCTATTTTTGGCCGTTTTCAGGCCTGCGTCACGCGTTGAAATGAATGGGCAGCGGTTTCAATGATGCCAACAACGCGGCACAACTTGGTACCACGCTTATGGCATCGCTAAACGCCCTAGCTACACTGCCTGAGTCAAAAAAAAAATTCCATACTCGCCCCTCAGGTGATGCCGCTGTCCGTGGCGGCACTCTCAGGACTTGTCGGCCAGCAGGGGAACTTTTTCTCTGGTGACGGGGATTTGAAATCCCCGCCTCCAACGAGAGATTGCTCTGATTGGTTAAGTGCCGCTAATTGACAGCCCACTCATCCAGCGCTGGCTGTGATTGGCTGAGTCCAGTCACAGCCATTCATTAATTGAATGGCTGTGATTGGACACAACCAGTGCTGGCTCTGATAGGCTCAGCCGGCTGTCATTCAGCAGCGCTTAGCCAATCAGAGCAATCGGCCAGCTTCACAAGATCCCAACAGCAGGAGCGGGGACAGCGACTTCACCTGCTAGGTGAGTATTGATTTTTTTTTTTCTTTCCTTTTATCAGCAGCCTTGGCTGTGCTGTCAGCTAGGCTGAAACGCTGCCATAACGCATGCCAGCGCTGCTGAAACCGGGCGGTATCTGCAGTTGAAAAACGCTGCGTTACTACAAAAGTCTGTGTTCAGGAGGCCTAAATGTGTGCCCCTTGTGCACTTACTCTTCGTTCATCGCTGAGTTCAGCCCGGCATAAAAGCCGTCATCCCTGATGAGAGGGGCGCCATGCTGTGTTCTCCAATCCATACTAAATGTGGCAGCTAGGCTCATTTTTCTATCCAGCCGTTACTCAGACCCCTCTGCACTATGCCAGTCGCTGCATTGGCTGCCCATCCACTGCAGAACTCAATTTAAACTCCTCACCCACAAGCTCTCCCCGGCGCCGCGCCACCATACATCGCCTCCCTACTGTCAGTACACCACCCAGCCCGCTCACTCCGATCCGCTAACGCACTCATACTAAACACCCCTGTAATACGAACCTCACATGCTCGCCTCCAGGACTTCACTAGAGCAGCACCCATCCTCTGGAACGCTCTACCCCAAGGCATCCGGACAATTCCCAATGCACAAAACTTCAGAGGTCTCTTAAAAAAGGCGCCTCTTCAGGGAGGCATACCAAATCTCCTAACCCAGTACCCCTGCCCCTCCCTATGGCTTTCCACACCTTCCACCCTGCCTATCAAATACAACCTCTACTTCTGCATCTCCTTACCACAACACCCAGTTTGCTTTCTAATAACTGATTTCCATATGTAATTCCCCACTGCCTGCCCCCCCACCACCACCACCCCACCTCATCCTTGTACCTCCTGTATCACCCCCACCCCATTTGTTTCACGCTGATGGTATATAACATGTAATTGTTGGTGTATTGTCTATGAATAAATTTGCGCTATACAAATAAAGATTTATTATTATTCTCCACGGGCAGCACTGATAGCATTGTATGCATCCTGCTTCCTGTGGCAAAACAAAAGCAATGTATTTAGAGAACAGACCACCCACTGTTCTCTAAATACATGCAAATGGAGCTAGTTAGCTACTAATGGGATGATTAGCCCATTAGTACCTAATACAAAATAAACACTCAATACTCTCAGTTTCTGACGAATTTTGAGCATTCGTCTTGGCATGTAATTGGACCTTGAGTCACTGTGGACATACATTACTTATCCTGTACTGATCCTGAGTTACATCCTGTGTTATACTCCAGAGCTGCACTCACTATTCTGCTGGTGGAGTCACTGTGTACATACATTACTTATCCTGTACTGATCCTGAGTTACATTCTGTATTATACTCCAGAGCTGCACTCACTATGCTGCTGGTGTGGTCACTGTGTACATACATTACTTATCCTGTACTGCTCCTGAGTGACATTGTGTATTATGCCCCAGAGCTGCACTCACTATTCTGCTGGTGGGGTCACTGTGTACATACATTACTTATCCTGTACTGATCCCGAGTTACATGCTGTATTATACTCCAGAGCTGCACTCACTATTCTGCTGGTGGAGTCACTGTGTACATACATTACTTTTCCTGCACTGCTCCTGAGTTCCAACCTGTATTATACTCCAGAGCTGCACTCACTATTCTGCTGGTGGAGTCACTGTGTACATACATTACTTATCCTGTACTGATCCTGAGTTCCATCCTGTATTATACTCCAGAGCTGCACTCACTATTCTGCTGGTGGAGTCACTGTGCACATACATTACTTATCCTGTACTATACTCCAGAGCTGCACTCACTATTCTGCTGGTGGAGTCACTGTGTACATACATTACTTATCCCGTACTGATCCTGAGTTACATCCTGTATTATACTCCAGAGCTGCACTCAGTATTCTGCTGGTGGAGTCACTGTGTACATACATTACTTACCCTGTACTGATTCTGAGTTCCATCCTGTATTATACTGCAGAGCTGAACTCACTATTCTGCTGATGGAGTCACTGTGTACATACATTACTTATCCTGTACGGATCCTGAGTTACATCCTGTATTATACTCCAGAGCTGCACTCACTATTCTGCTGGTGGAGTCACTGTGTACATACATTACTTATCCCGTACTGATCCTGAGTTTCATCCTGTATTATACTCCAGAGCTGCACTCAGTATTCTGCTGGTGGAGTCACTGTGTACATACATTACTTACCCTGTACTGATCCCGAGTTACATGCTGTATTATACTCCAGAGCTGCACTCACTATTCTGCTGGTGGAGTCACTGTGTACATATATTACTTATCCCGTACTGATCCTGAGTTACATCCTGTATTATACTCCAGAGCTGCACTCACTATTCTGCTGGTGGACTCACTGTGTACATATATTACTTACCCTGTACTGATCCTGAGTTCCATCCTGTATTATACTCCAGAGCTGCACTCCAATGTGAATGTTAAAGAAAAACCTTATACCATCCTCCCCTCTATGTATCCCTTACTACTTCCTAATGTACATTGGTAGGCCATCGTGTTTGCTGTGGAGATGCAGACATCTCTATCAGTTACTCTGCAAATAATAACAAAGTTTGCAAAAGTCTACACCGCCTATAAAAATCACTCCTAAAAAGTTCTAGAAATGTATTTTTTGAACGTCATGAGTTTTACTATTTGCTCTGTGAAGAGGTGAATCTACAGAAATGTCCTGCGCTCATCAAGTCATGTGACTCAGCAGGCCGCCGCGCTCTTCCGTGGTCTCTGAATGCCGCCGTTCACTGCGATCTCTTATTGGATGATTCTACTTCTCTACATTAGCAGTTAGTGAAGCGTCTTCCATACGGCTCGCTTAACGGAGACGTCCGGAAACTTCTTTCAGTAGTTTTCGTTCAATGAAGGCGTTGCAGGGAGTCCTGGACAATCGCCTTCCGGCATAGTCGCTGTCGTAGACGTTACGTTGTCATTAACTTAGAGTTAAAGTGAAATTCTTTAATTATCTTCCGCAAACTGCAGCTTCTAAATCAGGACGAAGCCAAAGAGTCTCCTGATGTGTCCGCAGGACATTGATTATGTCCAGGGCGGTGCAAAACCGTAATGGGTAGGGATGTGCAGAGGTGCCCCAAGCCTTATACTGCCTGAGACGAAGTGTGAAATGGCACCCCCCACAGGCACACACAAAAAAAACACTGACTTTACTGGCTATTAAGAGTGTCAATATGCAAGATACTCAGCAAATACTTGAGCCATTGAGACTTGTCTGAAGTGACAGAGTAATAGCGCCCCCCAAGTGGTAATGGTGACCCCATTATTGGCCACAGTAGTAATGGTGACCCCCTATAGTGGTCGCAGTACTAATAGTGAACTTCATAGTGGTCCCAGTATTCTTTTCCCCCGCAGCGGCCCCAGTAGTAACAGTGACCCCCACAGTGGCCCTACAAAAGAGAAAAAAAGGAAAAACACCAGCTCACCAACCAATCTTCCCAGAGGACAGAAACACTAGACCAGACACAGCAAGGATCCAAAAAAGAAAAAAGGCCCAGCTCATCCAATGGGAAAAAGTTATAAAAACACTAAACTTCTAAAAAAAAAAAAAAATTGAGGTCAGAAATATGTATGTGGGTTTTGGGTTTTTTCGTGTTTATGGTCATTTTTGGTCTACACTACCTCAATTTTTTTTTAGAAACGTGTTAAATTAAGGTTTAGTGCTTTTATAAACGTTTACTATTGAGTGAGCTGGACTCCAGAATTTAATGTCCCCAGTAATAGGCCTAAAACAGCAACCCGATAAGCACTGAACTCTCTATCCGCAGCCCTCTTCTGACCCTTCCCCCAGCATCCAATAATGCACATGGCGGGGAGAAAGGTCTGGGATCACATGAGTCATGTTATAAATTAACACCCCACCTCCCAATAATATCTCCATTGTGGTTGTCCAACAATAGTTGCCTTTCATTGGCTGTTACTGTTTGCAAAACAAAATTAACCATACTCTTCTTTAATGACCCTTTTGAAAGACCCGGTCAACCTCAACCCAGTGGAAGACCAACCCAAACCACAATGTTGGGCTGTAATGGTTTCTTGTGCCATGTAATTCCCGCAGTAAAAGTTTTTGAGCTCCTCAACTTTTTACCCCTTGTGGAGGTCAATGGAAACATTGAGTGATGGCCATCCACTTCTCTGGAGCAGGAATATTTTTGCATGATCCTTTGAACGTCTTAATTTCTGACTACTGATGTACCCCTAAACCAGAGATTTCCATAAACCTCTAGATCCAGAATGTACTGGCTGTAGAGGTCTAGTGAGTTTCATACCACTTTGGAGCTCATTTACTTCGTTCTTGAGTGGACGGTCGGTCTCATTGAGTTTAAAGGAAGCACCACTGGCCTCAGTTGTGAAACCTTGAAGTCCATAAAAGCCAGTGGGACCTAATCCCTTCGTGGTAGATATCTCCTAAACCTTTTCTTGCTTTTCCTCAATGCCGTGGGCCTGCATGCCATTCCTTGACACACGGTAGGTGGGGGCTTGTTGGATTTTGCATTGGGAATTCTTAGCGTCTAGTTTCGTCTCTGGATGATGGGTTCATTACGATCTTTATGGAGGATATTATGCCAGCAGAAACCAGGCCTGTCCTCGGAAAACTCAAGCAGAATTAATTGGGTGAGGCTTCAGTTCATAAATAAGAGGTTGTGCACCTTTAACATCTTCTGGTTCATTAAGGCCATCTGGTAACTAATGTTTCTCCATGTGGAGAGCCTTATAGGCCGCGCAAAGCTCCCTGGCAAATAATGGAATAACATCTCTACAGTGCCACCTATTAGAATGTAGCTACCAAACCCTACCGAATACCCCTAGAGCTGTCTGTACAGGGGTATTCTGATTTAAGTATATCCCTAGTCATGCCTGTTAAAATGTTGAATATTGATTTAAAGGGAAGTTACTTTCCAAATGGTGGCGCTGTGGAGGATTCCATCACTTATTTGCTTAGCTTTTTCCCCAGTAGCATCGCATGGCCTGTAAGACTTTCCACAAGGAGAAACATTAGCCACCAGATATGCCTGAAGTATTCAGAAGATGGTAACGGTGCAGCACATTGCCTTTAAGTATGGATTGCAGCATCATCCAGTGAATTCTGCGTGGGTTATTCGGGGACAGGCCTGTTTTTTCCGGCAGAATATCATTGGTAAAGATCGTAACTGTTCTGTCCTGCAGAGATGGAAGCTGAAGATCCTGGTTTCCAATGCACAATCTATCAACCCTCAACCATGTATCAGTTCTAATACTTGGGTCCCTTGGAACCCTTCGGAGCCCGGGTGTGAGTGCAGCCTCTGCCCTCTCTTTAGCTACGTCCCTGCCATGCTCTATACAGACTGCAGACCTGAAGCCCCTCTCCATTCTTCAGCTTGTTGTTTTGCCTGTAACTTATTTCTTTTGTGGTTTGCCCTTTTTGCTTTTTCCAAAAAATTTTGAGCATCTCAGCAGCCACATATTTCTGGGATTAACACAAGAAGCAACAACACGTTTTATAGGCTATCTCGAAAAATGTGAGCGTCTATAGCCAAGGTGAACAAGCCTTCTCGACTGCTCAGCAGCAGACTGAGAATTCCTGGAGCCAAGTATGTGTTTTTGGAAATCCGTACACAAAAGCATTTAAAAAATGCCCAGGAAAAGTTGGAGGCTCTGATATATTTTTTTTGCTAGATCTTTCTGTTACTAATGTAGAAGTCCATATTGGGTAGGGTTTATTTTTCTCCTTATTAAGCCTTTTTGCTTATAATTCAACTTTCTTCTTTTGGTTGTGTATAGGGGAACGCGGACCTGGACAGGGAGGATGGCGAGGAGCTTGAGGACAGCATGGATGCTTTTGATGACAGCAGCTCCAGTCCTTCAGGAACACTGAGGAATTATCCCTTGACGTGTAAAGTCATCTACTCTTACCAGGTCTGTGCATCTAAAGGACAACCACTGTCTGAAGTAGCCATGAGCAATATGGGCCAACTATAGAGGCAGACCGTGCTTCTGTTAAGAGTCCTTTGGAGAGAAGTCCTGATGGTTGGCCCTATTCTAATTTACAGAAGACCTATTAGGACATATGAACATCACAGAACGGGGACCCTTCATTTATGTTCCAGAGCAGAAAGTCATTCACTTAGAGCGGTTGCTGTCCTGGTAGACCTCTTGCTGTCCTGGTAGACCTCTTGCTGTCCTGGTAGACCTCTTGCTGTCCTGGTAGACCTCTTGCTGTCCTGGTAGACCTCTTGCTGTCCTGGTAGACCTCTTGCTGTCCTGGTAGACCTCTTGCTGTCCTGGTAGACCTCTTGCTGTCCTGGTAGACCTCTTGCTGTCCTGGTAGACCTCTTGCTGTCCTGGTAGACCTCTTGCTGTCCTGTTGATATTAGAGGTTGGCCGTTCATGTGAAGGGACGCCCTGTAATACTAGATTTTTCCCTATGGCCGCTACAGAAGAAATGTTGGGCTGGCCATTCCTCCACCCAGAAAGATCAGCTGTTTGCCAAGGGTGCCAAGAGCGGGACTCGGGGTGATCAGATAATTTCTTTAAGCCTTGCATTCTCATAGGGGTTCTACATTTTTGAACAACCCCTTTAAAGAATATTATTGTTTCGACTCCATTCACATCCAAAGTAATTTCTGTTTTCCTGTTTCATTGCGTCGTGGGAGCAGAGATGATGGCTACACAGTTAAAGGGTTTGTGCAGGGGCATAACTAAAGGCTCAGGGGCTCTGATGCAAAAGGTGAGCTGAGGCCCCCTCTCTATCTGTATCTGTACCCGTACCCATACCTAAACCATGCTGCACAGAGGCATAACTTGAAGCTTCTGGGTCCCAATGCAAAACCTGTAACAGGGCCCCAACTATAATGCTTTATTCATAGTACTGGGCTCCCTATATGGAGAAGAGAGGCCTTATGGGCCCCCTAAGGCTCCTGGGCCCGGGTGCAACCGCATCCCCTGCACCCTCTATAGTTATGCCCCTGGGTTTGTGCAAGGAGGTAAAATACCCAATCCAGCAGCATCTGAATCTGCGCTTCCGACATGTTGCCAACACTGGGTTACATGGTAGGACCCTTCCGTTGGCTGAGACATCATACCGAGGGGCTGGCTGTTTGGCTCATTTCAATAACTAAGCCAGCCCACTTCTCTGCATTGACCGTGACTGACAAGGGGGGCTTGGCTTAGCTATTAAAGTAAGATGAACAGTTAGCCCCCTGCTATGGCCTAATCGGTTATAGAAGGGCCAAACCTTGTCACCCAGTGTCAGAACCAGGCCTAAAATGAAGGTTACGGCATTGCTGGCCTAGATAAGTATTTGACCTTCCTGGGTTAACCCTTTAAAGACCGTTAGGCCACATGTCTGACTCTGGGGACAAATTAAACCCAAGTCCACTGAGAACTGGCTGATTATGCATTTGCTTTGAGTTTAGAATGGAGAAGAGGTAATGTTAGACATAGTGGGGGGGCTCTTTAAAATGTGTGACTTGTTGGCTTTGCAGAGTTGGAGGAAATAACAGATCATTTATTTGTCAGTAATATTAGAAAGTAGCCGAGTCGGATAAGAAGATGGTCCGGTCAGGAAACCAGGCAGATAAGCTCCTCTATATAAAGCCCCCTCCTGTCTCTCTCTGCCCCGCAGGCGTCTCAGCCAGACGAGCTGACCATAGAGGAACATGAGATGCTCGAAGTAATAGAAGACGGAGATATGGAAGACTGGGTCAAGGTATGTTCTAAAGTTTTTGGAAATGTTTTGCCCCATTCTTCATAACTACAGTTGTTGAGTAACCGTTTTGGATCTTGGGTGTACCATCAGCAGCTCCAAGTCTTTGAAGCTAAAGGGGTAAATTCCCCTCAGACGCTCTGGGACCTTTTTTTTAATGTTTTTCTTTTTGGGGGGCAAGAGGAAATTGACTACTCTAGAACAAGGGTGTCGAACTCTTTTTCACCGAGGGCATCATCAGTATTCGGATTGTCTTCTAAGGGCTGTATGTAAGGTCTCATTCACGCGGGCATATTTGAACTCCATATTACACGCATATTTCTTACGCATATAATACGGACCATCGATTTGTATTGGGGTTATGCCCACTGGTCTTGAGTTTGACACATGCTCTAGACTGCCTGAATCGCTGCCTCTGATACCCGAGATGAAATGGTTAAACAGTCAACAACCCAAACAATTTTTTTAAGCTCCAACAATAATCATTCAAAATTCAAACATTTGCTTTTTTTTTTTTCTTTTAGTAGTGACTTTTGTTATATTTATGGCATTTATTATCATCTGAGTAACTTTGCAGCCCGGACCATAGACAACAGAATGCTTCCACTGCAAAGATCTACCATACTGTGGGAAATTCTGTTCAATGCAGACTAGTTTTTTTTTTTTTTTTTTAATTTAACCATCCTGTTGCCGCACTTAAAGGGGTTGTCCCGCGGCAGCAAGTGGGTCTATACACTTCTGTATGGCCATAATAATGCACTTTGTAATATACATTGTGCATTAATTATGAGCCATACAGAAGTTATCAAAAGTTTTATACTTACCTGCTCCGTTGCTGGCGTCCTCGTCTCCATGGTGCCGACTAATTTTCGGCCTCCGATGGCCAAATTAGCAGCGCTTGCGCAGTCCGGGTCTTCTGCTGTCTTCAATGGGGCCGCTCGTGCAGAATGCCGGCTCCGTGTAGCTCCGCCCCGTCACGTGCCGATTCCAGCCAATCAGGAGGCTGGAATCGGCAATGGACCGCACAGAAGAGCTGCGGTCCACGGAGGGAGCAGACCCCGGCGGCCATCTTCAGCAGGTGAGTATGAAGACGCCGGACCGCCGGGATTCAGGTAAGCACTCTCCGGTTTGTTTTTTTAACCCCTGCATCGGGGTTGTCTCGCGCCGAACGGGGGGGGGGGGTTAAAAAAAAAAAAAAAAACCCGTTTTGGCGCGGGACAACCCCTTTAAGATATGAAATCCCTATCCTGCATCAGTTTTGGCTCTTTTGGTGCCAAAGGAAGTGGTCAGTTTGGTTACATGATGCCTTCTTTTTGAAATCCTTAAAGACCTTCATTTCCAAAAACAACAGTAGTCATTGACCGCCGGTGTTAGCTTCCCGCTCGGCTTGGGACCTCATTATAGGTTTGGTGACTTGGCTTGGCCATGCGGAGGAGCATTGATAGACAAAACCTCAGATCTAGAACCATTCCTGGAATTTTGGTGGAACCACTTAAGTCGAGGCTCCCCAAACTGATCCAGAATTTTGGATCACCCAACACCTAAGCTTAATTCTTTATCATGCACTTGACATTAAATAGGATTGTGCGCAAATCTACTTCTACCATGTATGTCTCGTATGTGGACTGGTGGCCTCAGGGGCTCCCAATCTCATAGGGAGCTGTAGACTAGCTGATGAAGTCTACTGCATGTGAGTTGTTGCCCATGGGGTTTATTCTCGTACCAGTTCCTCTACTGAATACTCTTCTCTATTTCCAATCAAGGCAAGAAATAAATCTGGGCAAGTCGGCTACGTCCCTGAAAAATATCTCCAGTTCCCTACATCAAACAGCCTCTTGAGCATGCTGCAGTCCCTGGCTGCCCTAGACAACCGGTCTCACACGTCCAGTAATTCTAACGACGCTGAAATGGCCTCCGGGAGCATGAACGGCGACACAAGCGGTAACTATGATAGCCAGAAAACGTTCTACATATGCTTGTATGTAACTCATGGTAGTGGCATTGTGAACAAGGTCTCTACTACTCAACAGGAAGTTCCCATGGGTGAAGAGGAAGAGTCAATGAGATACATTTTTCACCCATGGTGCCTTGGTGTATTAAGTCTCGTTCTGTAAACAGTCCTTGCTTAATGGGTTTAATGAGTGGGAGGAGCTCTGAAGTCTACCTCCACACTGGCCCGTTGTAAAATTCTAAACTATAGCTGCTGCCCATGGCCAAAATGACAGCTACTAATACAATGACCCCAAATCATGTTGGGTTTGCCCTAGTGCCTTTTGGCTCTTGCTATGTTATGGGAATGTTACGTCATGGTATCCAGGATACACTGTCACACGAGTTGGTGAAATGGTGCTACACGTGAAACCTTAGTCTTAGAGGGTAGTTCTACCCTGTTCTGTACCACAAGGTACACTGCCCGGGGGGAGGGGGGAGGGGCAGTGCATAACATGAAGCACATGGGCGCCAATGCAAATTGTCTAACCGCTCCCCTCCTTAATGTGGGCACCATATTTTATATATTTGTTAAAATTTTTGAATCTGGTACCTTACTGTAAATTTTGAGAATGATGATGAAGGAATTAGGGCTGATCTTTCAGTTTTAATTAGAATATAACTATTTTTTATCTAATTGTCCCAATACCATGTTGGGTGCAGTAATCTGGGGCAGTGCCGCTCAGCCCCATTCACTTCAGTGTTGCTCAGCTGCAATACCAGACCCAGCCCGTGGACAAGTGTGGCGCTGTATTTAAAATCTTTACCGCACATACTGTACGTAGCGATTATCTGACTAATGAATTTTCCTATCAAACAATTAAAAAAAAACTTTCCTCCTCAGTGTGTTTTGTGAAAGCACTTTACGATTATGACGGCCAAACAGAAGACGAGCTGTCGTTCCCCGAGGGGGCCATCATCCGAATCTTGAACAAGGAGAATCAGGACGATGACGGATTCTGGGAGGGGGAATTCAATGGCCGTATCGGAGTTTTCCCTTCGGTGCTGGTGGAAGAGTTGAGCGGGTCAGAGAATGGTGACACTCATTGGATGGAAGACATTCAGGTACGAGGGCGAGACCTTAATCATTGATCATGGGAAATATTTGTGATCCTGTGGATAAAGGAACAGTCGTCTGATAGTTTTTATTTTTTTTGTCTTTTGTTTTTGCAAATAAGGGAGATAGAACAATACCTCCACAGTGCCACCTATTGGAAGGCCACATTCCTGCAAGTCAATGTTAGACTCGTTATACAAGCCTTGTAACAATGACAAGGAATTGAAAGCCAAGCCAAAATCCATACACAGACAGCTGTTTCGGGGGGGAGGGGGGTTGTCCCTCATCAGTGTGTAGTAGGTTCCTGGCTTGGCTAGCGAGAGGCCTGTGATGTGGGTCAGGAACGCTATCTTTTTTGTGTTTCGTTTTGTTTTTCGGGGGGTCTGTTTTTTTGTTTTGTTTTTTTCTTAGTTCTGGCAATATTTTTTTTTTTTTATTTACACATTTTTTTTTCCACCTATATTGAAAAACTTAAAATGTAACTATTTTTCTACCGCAGGTATCCCCTTCCCCGAAGCCACAGAATCCTCTCCCACCACTTCCCCTGTATGACCAGCCTCCCACCAGCCCCATATTCAGTCCAGACAAGAGGAGCTCCCTATATTTCCCCAGATCGCCAACCTCTGTGACCGGTAAGGCTTAGATGCAACCTGATGGGAGGAAATAATTTGGACTATTTCCAAAATTGAGCAAACTTTTTTTTTTTTTTTCCTGTTGCCATTCTTCACAATGGGATTTTGTGTAATGTGAAGCTTCTTCTAGGGCACCGTTCTGGGTGAAGCCCCCCCCCCATGCCCGATTGTTGCCTCAATGCTGGAAGCCAGATGCTGTTTGTATATAGATAATGGGGATGATCTGCCTGTTCACCGGGGCTTTGGGGCCTCCGTTGGTCTGACAGCTGAGCAATCCAGATAAATGGTCACTGTGGGGGATGACACTAGCAGCCACGATGGATCCATGGTGTTGGAGGCGGGATTGTCATTTTTTTTTTCTCTTTTAATTTGTGAATTTTTGCCAAATTGTAGAGAATTTCTACACTTTTTTGCATGTGGGAGGTAAGGGAGGAATTCCATTTTGGAAAACTTTTCTGTCTTTCGTCGAATTGGATGCATATTTTGGCAACCATCAAGCTGAAACCTGAAGCGGACACTTTGTTTTTCTGTACCAACCTGTTTCTTTTTCTTTAGAAAATAATCTAAATCTAGAATCGCCATCCACATCGCAGCCGCCGCGGATCCCCAGCGATGGATACCAGAGCAAGTTACGGCCGGTAAGCGTGCTGCAGACTCTGTGGGCGGCAACTTTAATTCACTTTTTAGTTCATTTACAATTTTTTTTTTTCTTACTTTGACATTTACTCAGTAAACTTTATTTGCAACCGATAAAATTTGGATAAGATTACAAAAATGTGACGACTTTTTGGGAAAAATCTCAGCATTCCCGCCTGCAGGTTATTTTTGGTATTGCAGCTCAGCCCCACGGACATCAATGAACATGATCGCAGTACGCTGGACGCATCTTGTGCATCTAGAAGGTTCGTACTTTTTTGATATGACAGGTTTGTAATCTCACTTTTTTGATTCCAGGTTCGAGCAGCTCCGCCTCCCCCAACACAGGCTCACCGTCGCCCCCCAGAGAAGGCAGAAGATGTGGAAATTACGTTGGTTTAACAACGGCATCCAGAATCTCTGCTGCAGCCATGGTCCAAATGAGTCATTTGGTCCGTAAACTTTTCTGCACCTTGTGCGCATCCAGACCCTGGAGGACGGGAGAGAAGAGACACAACATATCGGGGACGTTTTGTGCCTTTTTTTCTTTTTTTTTTTTTTTTTAATTGCTGTTTTAATAATCATATCCCAGCCTCCCTTATCAGACAGTAATGGGGGTCTACCGTGCAATCCGACAGCGTGTGGATCGCAGTGGAACGTCCACCGGAGAACACAAGGAGGAGTCTAGCCAGGCCCTTAGGATTGTTTTCTTGGGTGTTTTTTCTCTGCACCTGTTTGTAGAGTTGCGATGTTTTTGGGTTTTACTTCCTATTCCTTGTTTGGCAATGTTCATACTTGGCGGATTGCTGCCGATTTGCAGTGCTGTTTTCAATACCGCATCGACGCCTAATG
This sequence comes from Eleutherodactylus coqui, assembly GCF_035609145.1. Taxonomy (NCBI): domain Eukaryota; kingdom Metazoa; phylum Chordata; class Amphibia; order Anura; family Eleutherodactylidae; genus Eleutherodactylus; species Eleutherodactylus coqui. The sequence continues at coordinate 524,575,810 of NC_089837.1, read as the reverse complement.
GAAAAATTAGCACGCTGCGGATCTTCAGAACGAATTTCACCCTTTTAATGTACAGCATGAAATCCGCGGTGAATCTGCAGCGCAGTCCGCGGCAAAATCTGCTTGTTACACGCGTGGATTTTACTGTGGACTGGCCGAGGATCCGTAAGAAAAAAAAATCTGCCACGTCTGAATTCACCGTTATATTGCTGCAAGCTCAAGGCATGAGTATTAACCCTTTCCAATCCAATTTTGGATCCAGGGTTTCCTAAAAGGCTTTCTCTTTTTGCTGTTATACAATGGTGCCATCTGCTGGCTAAAGCCAGTGTGTGTGCACCAGAGAGGCTCCGACAATGGAGTGGCTGCCAATAGACGGTAAGAATACCCTGTCGGGCGTCTTCTGACATTGGAGCTGTACAAACTTCAATCAGAATGTAGGAAGATGTCAGACAGTGGATTGGAAAGGGTTAAAGGGCAACTCCACCCTCCAGAATCCATGAACTGATGGATTAAAAAAGGTGTATATATGTATATCGAACAACATCTGTAGCTAATATTTAGTTTATTTTTGAAATTTTCTATTGTAGAAATTTCTGGTTTCATATTTTTTTTAGAGTTTTTTTTTTTCCTTTTATCTTAAAAAAAAAAAAAAAAATCCTAAGAAAATTAAAAAGAAATTCTAAAAAGTAAGACAATTTTAAACTAAAAATTATTACGTTTTTTTATTTCAGGGTTATTTTTTACATTTTAGTACATTTTTATTTTAGAATTTGTTTATATTGCAGAATTTTTCTTTTTAACTTTTTTTCATTAATTGTTACAATATAAAAAAAGTTCTAAAATAAAAAATGTTTAAGATATAAATTCTAAACTATATAAAGAATTTCTAAAATAAAAACTTTTATTTTAGAATTTTTTAAACTTTTTTTTATTTTCTTTAAGATCTCTGAAAATATATACCTTTTTTTTATCCTTTCATGGATTCTGGCTGTCTTTACCCCACCGCTCGCGCCATGTGATGCCTGGACTTGCGGTGTGGGCTGTGCCATGTGACCCTCGTTATAGGGTGGAATGACGATATGTGTGAACTGGGCAGGTGTTCCGGTAGTTTCTCTACCACTGCTGTGATTGACCCGTAAGGTTGCACCTAATAGGGAGGGCGCGAAGAGGTACCTCCCAGCTCCCGTACCGAGGCTCGTAGTCAGTCCTCCTACCATATGTGTTAGTACAGTATATTACTGTGTTCATAGGAATGTGTGATACAAAATATCTGGTTTCTTCAGTGATCTGTATATTGTTAAGAAGTAATCCGTTGATGCCCGCTCCTACCGCGCAGATAGCGGACGGCATGTTGCAGCGCAATGCGCCGATTTGCCGTGTTTTGCGTTACGGACCGGGTTATATAAAGGGAATAAAGGGGCTGGTTCCTCTCATTACTACCCTGGCAGACATTACAAAAAAAAAAAAGAAAAAAGAAAAAAATTTTATAAAATTTAAAAAATGTGAAAAAAACTTCTATATAGAGATCTATATAATATGCTGTAAACCTTCTAGCTGAGGAGCGCTCGTCAATACGTAACCATCAGCAACATTACTAACGGTCGTACTAATATTTACGCAGCAGCTCATTAGTCACAGGATCTGTGGTGGCAATGACTCTTTATTTTCCTGGACTGAACCATTACCAGTATGTTTGGCCTCGGATCGGATACCGTCATGGTAGATTATAGATTATTAAAGGGGTTAACCAGTTATAAACTCCTGATGGTTTATCTACAGGATATAGTCCATCAATAGTAGTTTTCAGAGGTCTGCCCACTTGGGACCCCTACTGATTACCAGTGCGCTCATGCTCTGATGGCTCCATTTCCACGGTAGTGGCTTGGTATTAAACCCTATTACACTTCAATGAGAAGTTTACCTGTAATACCAAGCTTGGCCACTGCAGTGGGAATGGAGCTATCTGCTTCCTGCAAAAATCAGCTCAGTGCGTGAGCGCAGCGTCCCAGCAAACAACTGATTGGCGGGGATCCCAGCCGATCTACTATTGATGGCCTCTACTAAGGATAGACCATTGATAGTTTACAGCTGGACAGCCTCTTTACATGACCTCCATTATATGGTGAAACAGGAGAGCGAATTTCTTAACGGCCCTTAAAGGGATCTTGTCACTAGTCAATGCCTCTTCCCTCCCTTAGCCAAGTTGGGTAAGTTTAGGGTTTGTGCTAAGAGCCATGAGCACAACCCCTGTATACATGTCCTATTAGGACATAAATATCATAGGATGGTGGTCCCCACTCAGGACCCACCCCTCTGACTCCATAAGAGCGACTCCCGCTCTGATGGACCTTCTACCGTCCTGGTATCACAGTACGGCCATTCACGTGATTAGTCATTGTGTAATACTACATTGCTGCTGCAGGGGATGTGTCGCTAGCCATGGCTTCCACCAGTGTAATAAGCTGATTGCCAGGGTTGCCAAGAGCAGGACCCGAGGTGATCAGCGGCGCCCCGTATTCTGGGAGGGGTTGTGCATCTTGACACGACCTCTTTTTAACCAAAAACTTTACTATTTTGTTATAAAATCTTGTATTTTGCTCCAGTCACTTTTAAAACTGCCTTCAGAACTTGTCTGGTTTCCTTTGGAAGCGGCTGTTTAGAGGGGTCGCCCGCTTGTAAACAATTGATGACCTAATCTCAGAATGAGGAGTCAATAGTAGATTGGTGGGGGTCTGCTGTCTGGGACTCCAGCCAATCGGCTGTTTGCCGGGCCAACATGTTTGTGCACTTAAAAAAAATATCTGCAGGAAGCAGACGGCTCCCTTCTTACTGCAGTGGCTAAACCTGGTATTGCAGGTAAAGTTCTCATTCATTTCAATGGAAGCATAGCTTGCAATACCAAGTCTGGCCACTACTTTAAGAACAGAGCTGTGTACTTCCTGCAGAATTCAGTTCATGACTGCGGCAACCCAGAAAACAGCTGATCAGCAGGGGGCGCAGGCAACAAACCCCGCCAATCTACTATTGATATCTCATCCTCAGTAGTTTACAACTGGACAACCTCTTTAATGCCACCCCACTGACGTGTGACCTAATAGCTGATCTCTGTGTTATTGAGGAAACCAGCAACATTCTGAATTCAGCTTTAGATGTGAATAGAGAAGAAAAAGTCACAGAACTCGGGATCAATAAAGGACAAATAAAATGAAGTAAAGTCATGACATTTTTACTCAAAATTAGAGATTTCCTCTAGTTTCAGGGCAAAGTTCTGCCACGGGATCAGAGGATGGAGGGGTACATTACCTGTAGTCGATGTTGTTGGCCATCGGTCGGTTTGGCAGGTTCGGGGGGCCCGTTTTCAGGTGGCTTCCGCCGTCACTAGATTACCAAGTCATGCATAGTGCATTGGTAATGTTAGGACTACCGCCGCACTATGCCTGCTCTGTGATTGGCTGACACTGCTCACATGGTCAGCATTGGTGTTGGTCAATCACAGAGCAGTGCATGGTGTAAATAGAAAACTGCATCCAGAACCAGTGGAGCCGACCGGTGGCCGACATAATCCATTACAGGTAATTGTCCCCTTTCGGTCCTGAATCTGGAGAGTCGTTCTAAGTCTGTAGACCCCATGGGGGGAGTTATAGGGGGGGCTTCTGCCAGGTTGTTGTATAAAAATCACATTGCATGTTTGCATCACAATTTGCAAACTTTTGATCCTTTTTGCACAACTTTTTTTTTTAAGTAGTTAAGGCTTGACAAAAGGGGCGGAGCCTCGAAGGCCCATCAGATTTACTACTTATTTACTTGAATGGAGGCGGATTGCCGCAGCCATCTTCACCCCCCCATCACTGAGCGATCATCGTCCTGGGTAAAAGGACCCTCAGTAAATCCCCCCTGGGTGTCTACCACTAAGCTGAGGCCCCAACCTGCGCGCTCGTCAGACACAGCAGAAAATGTATTTCATCCAAACCAGTGTCGGGTGTCGCTGTGTTTTCCGACCGCCCATACAATGTCCTGTCCCATCGGGACTAGTGTGCATGTTGGCATCCATTAAAGGAAACCCAAATTAAAATGAGCTCCACCTCCTGGACTCTTCCTGTTTCCATGGAGTCTGACCAGTAGTAAGCTCCCTCTAGTGGTGATTGCAGGAAGAGCGAATTGAATCACATCTGTGCGGGTGATCTGCAGCTTTGTATCGATCATCACACAATTTTAAGGCCTCACTCACACGAATGTATTGAGAAAAATGCCCAAAATACAGCGTCTGTACCGGGTATAGATCTGTGTTTTTGTGCATATATGTTGTTAGTTCTTGGCTAATTTGGTAAGCCGCGTCACTGATAATGGTTCAGTCGTACAAAATGGCCGCCAACCAGGTATTAAATCCGAATTGCTGAATATATTCCGGCTTGTGAGCCAAAAAAAAAAAGAATGATCATCTGGATTTAACTCCGCGATGACGTTGTCCTGATCGCTTCGTAATAACAATTCTGGGCGATCAATTCAGAAACGATCACATGATCAATCTTCATCCTAAGCAATAATTAATCGGAGACTGTTTTTTTTTTTCCGTATTTTCCGCGTCTTGTCTCGTATATTCTGTATATTTTAATTCTTTAATAGGAAAGAGAGAGGAATTGTATCCATAGGAATTTGCGCCATTGTGGTATTCACAAAGTTCGCCATCGAGGCCGCCATCTGCCTTTCTTTTTCTCTGTGCAGATCTTTTCGTTGAACGCTGTTCATATGCTCGTTACTTGTATCTTCTTTTGAAGATTCATCCTTACCGCCCCTTTTCCCCCGTTTAGCGTAGAGGGGGCGTGTCCCTAATGTGTAGAGATATTTAGAGGCGAATATAATTTTAGCTTTTTATAAAAGGAATATACGGTAGCCATTGTTTTGCTCAGCATGGGGCTGTTTTCAAGCTCTTGGGCAAAAATTAAGCATGAGAACCCACAAACAATGGAAGCTGCCATTTTAGGGAGTTTGAGACTTAAAAATGGCCCCCTTCCATGTAAAAAAAATAAGTAAGAAAATTAAAAAATTGTCAGACATTTATTTCTTTTTCCGGGGGGCGCGCGGAGGAAGGGGGGGGGGGGTTACGGTTTGGCCAGTTTTCTCCTTTCTAATTTTCGCCCCTTTTTTTAAAAAGGACAAGTGTTAAAAAACAAAAATTCTAAAAAAAAAATCTAAAATTCCGTATGAGCTGCTAATTTTATTTAACAAAAAAGTTGTACAAAAGCAAAAAAAAAACAAAAAAAAAAACCTCTTTGTAACTTCATATTGGACATGATTCCATATATCACTTGTACAGTGTCAATGCAGAGCGAGCGGGGGAGGGGGGGGCTCTTTCCTCTTTGTATTGGCTGTAAAAAGTCTGTATTTATTATGTATAAAATTGTTGAATAATTAAAAAACAAAAATGTGGATTATAGAGGCGCCGCGTCACGTGTGATGTTGGGGATGGGATGTTGGGGATGGGATGTTGGTGCGTATCTTGGTTTGCCTAAAGTGTGTTTGGTGGGTTTGACTTTTTATATCAAAGGGTGGAAGAAAACCATCTCAAGAGACTGTGGTAGACAAGTTGGGAAGCCTCCTCAGAGGATGGCTTTTGGACGACTGAACAGTATTTGGACCCCCCCCCTATCAGTAAAATGGATTGTGTCTTCTATCCCATGTCCTAAACCATGCTACATAAGATGCAGACCCTTGGAGGTGCGGTGCTAGCAATGTACATGGGGATTACAAGGCGCTTGATTTTGTTCACCTGTTTGCATTGGGTGCAGCAGAAACATGGAACAAAATAAGTAGGCGGGCGGTCCTTATACATTTGCGTGTAGTTTAGTATTATATGAGGTTTGGATCAGGAGACCAGAAGATCTCCATTATGATGATGTGTTTAGAACAAGTCGTTCCCCGCAGCGTCATATTCATCCATACATGAAAAATTCAGCAATCCTACGAATCTATATTCTCTACAAAACAAAAGAAATCTTTAGTTCTCCGCAGCCGCGGGCGAGTGCCGCTTGTTCCGGAGCACGTGTAATGGCCTCATTCATGGGCGCTGAAGACGTGTTGTGCCTGGTGTACGTGCCGAAATCATCCCTGAATTATAGATAAAGGCGAACAGATGTGGAAGGGAAAAGGCTGCAAGAAATAATGGTAAATATCAGATTCATGTCATCTTATTAGGAAAGGAGTGAGGATACTCGGTCAAAGAGTTGTGGCCAAGGCCTTCAAGATTCCTGCACAGTCCGTCTGCTTTGGCTGCACCACCCAGACCTCCACACCCCAGTTTTACGGAGCTAACTTACACAAAATGACCCCTGTATTAGAGTCTGCAGCAGTTCACTGTGGCGTTGATACCACCAGGTGATGAAACCGTTCCGCAGGAATATCGCCCCCTGCAGACAGGAAGCTTCTTGTAGTTGCTGCAGATTAGATGGCGGTCTGACAGGTTCTGATCAGCTGACAGGAAGGGGTCATCGAATCATGCTGCTTGCTCCAAATTCTGACCTCCCATCGGCAACAGAAATCTGGATCCATCTGACCAGGAGACGTTGTTTTTTGGTGATACAATTTTTGTGCTCTTTTGCCCGCTAGAAGCTTGTCTTTCTGTTTCTCTTAGACGCAATAGTGCTTGAACCGGTCGTCTGCTGTTATACTATCCGTGTGGAGGAACGTCGAGGTGTGCGTTCGGACACCTTAGTTGAAGCTCTAGCGTTGTATTCAGCTTATATTGGTCTAATGGTAAGGTACAGATAAAGTCCCCTGACTTTGATGTTTTCTTGCGGACTGTTTTTTTGCAGGGTGATTCCCCAGCCATCTTTTACCCCCCCCCCCCCCCAGCAAGCTGGGTGCTTTATTTTACCGGCCTCAGAGGGATGGAAGGCTGAGTCAACCTTGAGCTGACTACCTGCAACTTTCAGGTCGTGAGCGAGATCTGCCTTAACACTCTCTGCTATACAGGTGGTCATTGGTCTAATGCGGTGTCGGTTCTATGGCACCCCCCTTCATGCACCAACGGATAGGCACTTGCCCTGGCCCAGGCTATACAACAAGTGGCACAGCCGAGGGTTGGAGGAACGCAGTTTAAAAAAAAAAGCTGAAATGTTCACTTTCCCTCCTGGACTTCTTGTTGTCCCTTTTACCCATTTTTATTATTCTGACCTAAAGAGCATAAAGTAAAAAATCAATAACTCCATTAAAACATTATTTCCGCACAATATCCTACAGGGCGATCCGAGCTGTAAACGGGCAAATGCAAAAAGACAGCCATTGGGAGTCTGAAGCTGGAGCGCCGGCCGCGTTCTGTATGTGAAGAGACCCCCCTCCCAGATAGCGGATGCCTCCATTGTCCCGGCCGTGAGATTCTCCGTCCATACAGTATTCCATTGTGTCGGGACAAAGAAATATCTGCTCACATTAAACTCAGACCTTTTTACACATGACAATGGCCCCCGTCCCCTCCAGCCATAAAAGGGATTAGGAGGAATTTTCCTCCTTTTCGGGGGCATGTAAGCCACCTGCTGCCATATATCACCCACTAGATGGCGGCCGCTTTGTTTTCAGCTTAATTAAAAGGATGTTTTGCTTCTCGGTCGCCCTGATCAGAGATAAAGGAAGATGCAACAAGAAAAGTTCTGTCTGCGGGAAAGTCAAAGCCAAACAAATTGTGTTCTGCTCTCATTTATCAGGGGGCTTCAGGAAAGTTCAGATTAAGTACTTGAGTCGTCGTCTTCTTAGTTATCATGCAACCTGCAAGAAACTTGTAAAGCTTAGAAACAGCCGCTCAGGCCCAGAGTCTTACATAAAAAGAGCTATGAAGTGCAGTAGAGGAGGTCCCAGGATCCACTGTGGGGCCCGTAGAGAGAAGGGGCTCATTCTGAGGTGGTCTTACCCCTATATTAGAGGGTGTTGAAGACCTGCATAAGAATGAGGAGCAGTAATGATAGCAAATGGGAATATGTATGTGCGTTTTATGACTTCATATCTAGATTGGTTAGGATAGAGTGGTGTCAGGCAGCTGTCGAAAGGGACCCAAATATTATCTTTGCAGTTTGTCATCTGTCTCTATGTATGCCCTGGAAGAAGTTGTCTTGCTTCTGGGGATAATATATACACACAATACCGTTCACAAGTTTTAGAACACCTCAATTTTTCCAGTTATTTTTTACATTAACACAGTTCAAGTCCAGCAAATAAATGTGAAGTGAAGATCAAAAGTAAGTTTAAAAACCTAAAAATATAACATTTCAACCCAAAAAGCAACAATAGTGTGAATTTATGAATTTCACTAAATGGCTTTTCTCAGATAACACATCAAGGACCGCTGCTCTGCAGCACAGAAAGCAAATTATGGTTTGAAATTGGGTGCAAACTATTCCTACAGGCACTAAACCTTTGTAGATTACTCTCAAACCGTCTGATTATACATAACATGGGTTAGGACAGACGGCATTACAACAGCCTCTAGGGAAGGATTCGGACAGTTTTGCTCTTCAGGACAGATCACATTGCTATCGTAATGGCAAGAAAAACGCAATTAACCAAAGACGACAGACAATCATAACTCTTAGAAGTGCAGGTCTGTCCTAGGGAGAAACTGCCAAGAAAAGCAGAGCAACCTACAAATGCAGCACATTTGTGGGAACTTCTACAACAATGTTGGGAAGTAATTTCTGAACAATATCTGAATGCAATTGTAGAAAGAACGCCTGGATGGTGTAAAGCTGTTATATCAGTGAGAGGGGCGACTGGGAAGAGTCAAAATTCTAGATTGTTTAAACTAAAGTTACTCCATTATTTATATTCACCTTAACCACCAGTAGAGAGGAGTGTCTGACCAGACTGGGAGGGGACCAGTGGATGTGTGAGTGCACACAAGGTGACCGGGCTCAGGACGCCCCCTACAGACCATCAGTAGAGAGGCGCGTCTGACCAGACTGTTAGGAGGTGTTGGGACCAGTGGATGGTTGAGGGCACACAAGGTGATCGGGCTCAGGAACCCCTACAGACCACCAGTAGAGAGGAGTGTCTGATTATCCGACAAGCACCAGTAGCTCCAACTGTTTCATTTTCCGCCAGCTAGAGACAGGGGGCACCATCGTTACACCCTGGTGTCTATCAGAACTATTACCAGTCGCTTGGTTGAAAGACATTTGGTCTTGCAGGCCCCATTACATGTACGGCCTCTGACACCCTCCGTCACCACTGTTTGCAGTGGTGTGGAACAATGAAACTGGATGCTACGGAGGGGAACTGGGTGTCTGCAGCGATGAATCCAGGTTTAGTTTGGGCGCTGACAATGGCCGTGATCGTGGCTGGAGACCTCGGGGTGAGCGCCTCAATCCTGCCTTTGCTGTGGAGCGGCACACTGCCCCCTGCTGGTGTGATGGTCTAGGGGCCATCGCATACGACAGTCAGTCCCCCCTAGTAGTGGTACGAGGGACAATGACAGCTCGGCGATATGTTCAGGACGTCCTGCAGCCACATGTGTTCCTCTTATTTTTACAGCAATATACTGACTGTGGGGTCAGAGTGCCACTTACCTGCACCAACACAACAGCATTTCACAGTTGACGTCACCAAGGCTTCTGCCCTGGTGATGACTCATAAACTTGTGATGTGGCTGACAGGTTTATGGGATGTCACAGATGACGTCCCTCTCAGGCCTGGTATTGGCTGCAGTGATCATGTGGGTGAACAACCCCATGACCACTGCAACCAGAATAAACAAAAGACCAGAGGTCCGGAGCTGGCGGTGGGAGAGCAGCATGGTGGTGGGAAGATCGGTAATGTAGCTCGTGTGTTTTGTGTTATTTAGGGCTCATCCACCTCTCCCACTAATACTTTCTAACTTGGAAAACCCCTTTAAAATTAACTCACTTCTGCCCTAAACCACCAGATATTAACATTGACCTCTTCAATCCAAAAGACCATTGATGAGTTTGACATTGACCCCATCAGTACCTAGACCACCAGAGACGCCAACACTAATCCCTTAACTATCCCAAACCACCAGGGATGTTAATATTAAAGCAGCCCTCTGGTTTCAGGACAAAACTCTGTTCCAGGACTGGAAGGGGGAGGAAATATATTACCTGCGGTTGTTCTTCCCATCAGTCTTCAGACAACTTAATAACTAAATTCCCCATAGTGGACTGGGACAGCCCCCCCCCCCCCCCCCCCCTGCACAGAATCACGTAAACATTTTCTATAGGCGGTATTTTTTGGTTTAAAGGCATGAGAAGACAATAAAACCAGAAAAATGAGAAGAAAACATGGAAAAGGATGACTACTAACGGGGTGGATGAAGACCAGCGCCGAAATCATGATCATCATTGAGAAGACTGAAGACCAAGCAGAAGACTGGGCAGTGTGGAGGGACGTCACTTGAAAAATCAGAAACTGATTTGCTAACCTACAGAGAAAATGCCGCACCATGAAGAAATGCTCGAAGCGCGGCAAAACTCAACACAGCGGGGACTTGAACCTGCAATGCTGCAAGCGCTCAGATAATACACTGTAGTACTTCTGTACTGCAATGTATTAATCATAGCGCGCACAGCCCATTGTCTGGCATTCAGTGCCCATGGCAACCCATTGGCCCTCCGCGATTACAGTGCAACGGACTGGTGACTTCACAGAGGGGGCGCTCTCTCTGTGTGAACTCTCTACATGCTGTGATCAACAGTGATTGTGGCATGTAAGGGCCGTCAATGTTCTCACCGATCCCGGCTGTTGCAGCAGCAGGAGGCTTGGCTGTTGGTTACTTCTGAACCCCTGACTTCGACGTCCAAGACTCTTGCTTGGTGATCATCATTGTTCACATAGAATCTCCGTTCGTAAGGATGTGAGATAGGGGGCAGCGCCCTGGGCGCCATGCTGTATGATGAAGCGGTGGAGCACAGCCATATTATGTGGGGACTACTGCAAGGGTCTGAGGAATGGTGAATGTTTGCCAGAGCAGACCCTCTGCGTAATGTCTTCTGGGAAAAAAAAGGGTCAAATCGTTATCCTACTGCTGGCTATTGCTCCCGTGTGTCAGTCTTCACTGCAGTTCTAAAATTCTATTCATGCACCAGGAGGTTCAGAGTATGAAGTCTCCACACAGCAGGGATCTTTTTAAGACTTCACTGTAAAATATTCTTTAAATCCTCGAAGTCGCTCGGATGTGACGGTCACAGACTACTAATTATAACCGCTGTACAAAACAGAGTGGCGAACGCAGCAATAAACAAGGTAAAAAATAGCGCGAGAGGCTAAAACGGTCCCAGAGACGCTTCCTCTGGAAAGAAATAGAACAGCAGATTATTGCCTTCAAATAAACGTCTATTCTGGGACGTAGAATGGCGGCTCTGCGACAAACACTGGCGTGCCAAAAGTCCTGGGATAGCGGACTATAAATGATGATGAAGCGGTGGTACCTCAGGGGACGCGGAGCGCCCACACCTGTATAAGTTGTGAGGTGTCTTCTTGTGCCGGCGTGCTCATGGCGAGGCGACCTGAATTATCGGACATAGCATGATAGCGGGCGCCAGGCGGATGGGACGTTCCATTTCCAAAGTTCTGCGGACATTTATCATTCCTCAATCCGCAGTATACGAGTCGTACAATAAAAAAGGAGGAAAATTCAGCGCTTCCCAATATAAATCTACAGGTGGTGGTAATTAAACCTACGGCTGCAACATAGAAGCAGAAACCAAAAAAGTGGCGAGAGCACCCAAAATACATTTATCAGAAATCTACCAAATTATAGAACATACTCTAACCACATTAAATAATGCAGGGGTCATGGAATATAATCTGATCAAAACCTATAGGCCCATCTACCAACGTCCGGGTGACCGAGCTATCAGATAGGTCCTAACACTAATACCAGGTGCCCGCCCACCGCTCATGTACCTTCTGTCCCTCCTACTGGACCATATAAATGGTATCCTACCTTCCCTGGTTTTATTTGTAGGCTTAGCTCCAAGAGAGGAGCATTGTTAAAAGGTAGGTACTAAAGATGAGCGAACGTATTCGGCTCCGCCCCTTTTCGCCCGAACACCGAACTTTGCGAGCAATTCCGTGCTCGGGCGAAAAAAGTTCGGGGGTCGCCGTGGCAGCGCGGGGGGGTGCGGCGGGGAGTGGGGGGGAGAGGGAGAGAGAGAGGGCTCCCCCCTGTTCCCCGCTGCTGCCGCCCGCGCCGCCGCGCCTCTCCCCGCCCCCCGGCGCCCCCCGAATCTTTACGCGCGGACACTGAAGTCCTCGGTAAAGCCGGTGTGCGGGTGCGTAAGTGTTCGTTAAGAACACGTTCGCTCATCTCTAGTAGGTACCCATCTTTCTCAGGTTAAGATTACACCACCTGGTAGCTTCGTCACCCGGACGTTGGTAGATGGGCCAATAGGATTTGATCACATTATATCCCAAAACCTCGCATTATTTAATGGGGTTAGAGTGTATTCTGTCATTTGGTATATTTCTGATAACAAATGTATTTTGAGTTCTGCTGCCACTTTTTGGTTTCCCTAACCCACTGTGTCACTTGTGTACCAGGAATACATCATAGAAGACATTACCACCCCCAGTGGACGGCGCAGGAGGCGCCACAAGCAGATGCCGCAGGTCAGCGCAGCGTTCTTTACCTTCCATGGGACACGAGGGCAGAGGACCCCTTTGAGCACCTCTATTATCACCACAACACCGGATACAGCATCTCATTTGGGTTCATGAGGTTGATAACTGGACCCAACAGGACTGGCAATGTGTGGTGAGGTCCGATGAGTCACGGTGCCCAACGTTTCAGGCTGGTAGGTTTTGTGTGTGGTGCAGATTCCATGAAGCCATGGACCCCAGTTGTCAACAACTCACTGTGCAGTGGTGGCTCCATATTGATGGGGGGCGTTCTCATGGCATGAGTCTACTGTTCCACCTAAATATGTTATTGACCAGTGCCCACTACATTTACTGCTTGGTGACCGTTTGCAGCTGTTTATGGGCTTCATGTACCCCACAACGATGGGATATTTCGGCAAGCGCATCGTGCCATTGGCCCAAGTTGTCAATAATTGGTTCATGGAACATTCTGGAGAGTTCCTATATATGGTGCGGCCGGCATATTCATCCGACCTAGGTCCAATCGAGCATTTATGGCACGTGGTGAAGAGGTCCATTCCCACCCGAATTCCTGCACCTACAAGTACCACAGAGCTCTGGGGACTATCAGATGGATTGACCTTTTTCCAGACGTCTTCAGTCCACTTGTGGAATTGATGCCACGTTGGGTTGCTGCACTTTGTCAGGCTTTAGGGGGTCCTATGATATAAGGTCGCGTGGCATGACTTTTGGCATGTCACTGTATATATGTGACCTGAGCACATGACCTGCACCCCAGTAGGCCATGAATGAGCACATTCTCTCCCCCAGGAGGATGCTGCTGATTATTAGGGCTCCTCGGAGTCTCTGTCTATTCATAGGGCACTTCCATATACAAGGGCGTGTAGTGTACAGGATTGTACCCTCCATAAGACAGTGGCCTCGGAGGAGATGTAAATTAATAATGTATATGTTGTTTTACATCAACCGCACTATTCCTAGACGCATATTTTCCAGGGAGAAGAGCAGCGGCGCCGTGACAAAAAGCTGCTTTTCCCCTGCTCCCACACCTTGGTCTGGTACGGCTCACTGCAGGCTTTGGTGTCATGAACAGAGCTGTTCCTCTGCGCCTTATATGCCAAAACGAAAAACAAGTTGTTTTCTGCCCTTTTAAGTCTGAAAGAAAAAGTTAAAAATGGACTTAAAAATTTAAATTTTCACTACAAAAATGTTTCTGAATCCCCTGAAAAGTTACTTTCAAAATGTTACAGAAGATGAGGGTTTAAACTGCCATTTTGGGACGGGTCATGTTATCTGGTTATGGAAAGGTGAAAATCCTTTATTCTGCTGAAAATGAGCTGAAACTGTGTGTTTGATGGCTATACTGTAAGCAGGGACTGTTTGGTACTTTGCTATCACGTTCTAAAGTTCCTGCATTGGAACAGAGGAGGAGCCAGAGAAGTCCCACCCCTGAGCAGATACCTCACCGCGCTGTTCATTCACAGCATCTGCTGCTAAACCCCGCCCCTGGGCGTTGCTAAAAAGCTCCTGTAGTCAGCGCAAGAGAGAGAGGGAGAGAGGAGGCTCTTCCAGACGAGTAAGGCCCCCTGTCCACAGGCATTGCGATATCCCGCGGCCGATCTCCGTCACGGGGAAGCAGGAGCCAGCTGACGGATCTCCGCGGTGAGCCTATCTAACAGATAGGTTCACCGCGGAGAATCGCGGCAATTCGCAGCATGTAGCAATTTTCCGCCCGCGAGTGGAGAATCGCTATGATTCTCTGCTTGTGAACAGGGGGGGCTGCGCTTTCCATAACAATGCTATGGAAAGCGTTCACTGGTTTTCCCCACGGCCGGGGGACACAATGCAAAAACGCCCGTGGACAGGCAGTATGAGACATGCGCTGTACCACAAGGCTCTGTCCTCGGCCCAGTGTTGTTCAACATTTTTATAAATGATCTGGAGGGAATTGATGGGAAACTGATCATTTCTGAAATTTGCTGATGATACAAAGCTAGGAGGGATAGCTAACACTAGGGAAGAGAGGGAGAGTATTCAAAAAGATCTAGAAAGCTTGCACAGTGGGCAGCGACTAACAGAATGGTATTTAACAAGGAGAAATGCAAAGTCCTACATCTGGGCAAGAAAAATGAAAAAAGCCCATACAGAATGGGAGGAATTGGGCTAAGCAGCAGCACATGTGAGAAAGACTTGGGTATACTAATAGATCATAGACTGAACATGAGTCAACAATGTGATGCAGCAGCCAAAAAGGCAAACACAATTCTGGGATGTATTAAGAGAAGCATAGAGTCTAGATCACGTGAGGTCATTATGCCCTCTACTCTTCCTTAGTCAGACCTCATCCGGAATACTGTGTCCAGTTCTGGGCACCCCACTTTAAAAAGAAATAGACAAACTGGAGCGAGTTCAGAGAAGAGTTACCAAGATGGTGAGCTGGTCTGCAAATCATGTCCTATGAGGAACGGTTAAAGGATCTGGGAATGTTTAGCTTGCAGAAGAGAAGGCTGAGAGGAGACTTAATAGCTGTCTACAAATATCTGAAGGGCTGTCACAGTGCAGAGGGATCAGCCCTATTCTCATCTGCACAAGGAAAGACTAGAAGCAATGGGATGAGACTGAAAGGGAGGAGACACCGATTAGATATTAGACAGTGGGGGGATCAATGAGGGGAACAGGTTACCACAGGAGGTGGGGAGTTCTCCTTCAATGGTGCCTATAATTCAAACCGAGAAAGCCAAGGATAGGTTTGTTAAAAGTAAGGTGGAACAGTAGTGTACAGGATTGTACCATCCATAAAAGACTGTGGACTCTGAGGAGATGTAAATTAATAATGTATATGTTGCTTTAATGTTGGTCAACCACACTATTCCTAGACTGTCACAGCCTAGTTTAGAAGGCTTTAATTAGACAACCAGAGGAAGACAGCCTAGGATAGGAAGAAAGGTCCTACACAGGAGGAAGAGCAGGAGACTCTAGATTAGTCTACTAGAGGAGTTAGAGCGAAGCTGGAGAAGGTTGCTAGACATGGAGTTCTAGTGAAGGAGAAACGCTACTAACCAGTGCAGTGGGAAATAGAAAAAGTATGAGTACCCAAAAGTTCGTCAGCGTCCGCTGTCGTACAGTATCCAATGAGAACTCCACCCTGTGGGAAGAGTGGGCGGAGACATCTGCAGCTCCAGTCCTGATACTTGGGTACTGATGTTTGACTCCTGTTCTCCACCCATCTGACTCTAAGTAGCACCAAAAGATTCTCAGGCGCAACTCGCATCGCAGAGACACACAGTCTGTGAAACATGCGAGATGCCCACATTGCCAGTCCTGTTCTCACAATCACACAGAAAAAGAACACGTGTAAATTAACCCATTGGAAACAACAGGTTAATATAAGATACAAGTTCTGTGCCTCCTACAGTTGCCACACCTTGTGTGATTTTCTGGCTGTGTAAATACACCTTTAGATACACAACTCAGCAGACAGTATCACACAGCATAGGATTAGATACACGGCTCAGCAGGCAGTATCACACAGGATAGGATTAGATACACAGCTCAGCAGACAGTATCACACAAGATAGGATTAGATACGCAGCTCAGCAGACAGTATCACACATGATAGGATTAGATACACAGCTCAGCGCTGAAAGTATCACACAGGATAGGATTAGATACACGGCTCAGCGTCTCTGGTATGTCCTCTTGCAGTACTTGGAGTTGTTGTGCAGCCGAGAGAAGTAAGTGAGGATTTAACAAGACGATTATTTGCACTTCCCTTCTCAGTTTTGGCGCGCTGCTGTTGTCATTATTGTACCACGCTGGTAATAACTTCCTGGACTCCTCCTTCTAAAAGGGCAAGTACGCCCAGATAGGAAGATCTAATACATCTCTGTCCTAAAAGTACAAGTACAAGTGCACTAAAGCCGTTCGTGTACAGTAATACAACCCATTATTCTCTATGGCTCTGTGTACATGGGGGATTTTTCTCTTACAGTGAAATCAGAAAGAAGAATCGCAGCAAAAATTTCCTTTTTTTTGGGTAATATTGTCCGTTATTCCCTATACGCTTCACACAACTGTATGTGTATTTTGCCCGCCTGAGCACTCACGTTTTTGCGGAATGAACAATGTTTTGTGTGTGAATCGGTATATTTTACTATACTTTTGGCGCTGCCAAGTCATATACATTTGCATGCAGCAAACAAAGACGCACCAATTGAAATAGCTAATTAGTCTTAATGAGCTCTAGAAGATTCTTTTTTTTTCCTCTGCAATTCTGCAGTATTTCAATCATCTATTTACATATTGCAGGAACATTTGCATACCTCCAATTGACTTCTTTGGCAACTTTGGTGTGAAAATACACGAAAAAACTGAATATAAATGTAATACTGCCCCCTATGTACAAGACTATAACTACTATGATACTGCCCCCCTACGTACAAGAATAGAACTACTATAAAACTGCCCCCTATGTACAAGAATATAACTACTATAATACTGCCCCCTATGTACAAGAATATGACTACTATAATACAGCCCCCTATGTACAAGAATACAACTACTATAATACTGCCCCCTATGTCCAAGAATATAACTACTATAATACTGCCCCCTATGTCCAAGAATATAACTACTATAATACTGCCCCCTAGGTCCAAGAATATAACTACTATAATACTGCCCCCTAGGTCCAAGAATATAACTACTATAATACTGCCCCCTAGGTCCAAGAATATAACTACTATAATACTGCCCCCTAGGTCCAAGAATATAACTACTATAATACTGCCCCCTAGGTACAAGAATATAACTACTATAATACTGCCCCCTAGGTACAAGAATATAACTACTATAATACTGCCTCCTATGTACAAGAATATAACTACTATACTACTGCCCTCCTATGTCCAAGAATATAACTACTATAATACTGCCCCCTAGGTCCAAGAATATAACTACTATAATACTGCCCCCTAGGTCCAAGAATATAACTACTATAATACTGCCCCCTAGGTCCAAGAATATAACTACTATAATACTGCCCCCTAGGTCCAAGAATATAACTACTATAATACTGCCCCCTAGGTCCAAGAATATAACTACTATAATACAGCCCCCTATGTACAAGAATATAACTACTATAATACTGCCACTATGTACAAGAATATAACTACTATAATACTACCTCCTATGTACAAGAATATACCTACTATAATACTGCCCCCTATGTACAAGAATATAACAACTATAATACTGCCCCTATGTGAAAGAAGATAACTACTATAATACTGCTCCTATGTACAAGAATATAACTACTACAATACTGCCCCCTTTGTACAAGAATATAACTACTATAATACTGCCCTCTATGTACAAGAATATAACTACTATAATACTGCCCCTATGTACAAGAATATAACTACTATAATACTGCCTCCTATGCACAAGAATATAACTACTATAATACTGCCTCCTATGTACAAGAATATAACTACTATAATACTGCCTCCTATGTACAAGAATATAACTACTATAATAGTGCCCCCTATGTACAAGAATATAACTACTATAATACTGCCCCCCATGTACAAGAATATAACTACTATAATACTGCCCCCTATGTACAAGAATACAACTACTATAATACTGCCCCCTATGTACAAGAATACAACTACTATAATACTGCCCCCTATGTACAAGAATACAACTACTATAATACTGCCCCCAATGTCCAAGAATATAACTACTATAATACTGCCCCCTATGTCCAAGAATATAACTACTATAATACTGCCCCCTAGGTCCAAGAATATAACTACTATAATACTGCCCCCTAGGTCCAAGAATATAACTACTATAATACTGCCCCCTAGGTCCAAGAATATAACTACTATAATACTGCCCCCTAGGTCCAAGAATATAACTACTATAATACTGCCCCCTAGGTACAAGAATATAACTACTATAATACTGCCTCCTATGTACAAGAATATAACTACTATACTACTGCCCTCCTATGTACAAGAATATAACTACTATAATACTACTCCTATGTACAAGAATATAACTACTATAATACTGCTCCTATGTACAAGAATATAACTACTATAATACTGCCTCCTATGTACAAGAATATAACTACTATAATACTGCCCCCCATGTACAAGAATATAACTACTATAATACTGCCCCCCATGTACAAGAATATAACTACTATAATACTGCCCCCTACATACAAGAATATAGCTACTATAATGCTGCCTCCTATGTACAAGAATATAACTACTATAATACTGTCCCCTATGTACAAGAATATAACTACTATAATACTGCCCCCCATGTACAAGAATATAACTACTATAATACTGCCCCCTATGTACAAGTATATAACTACTATAATACTGCCCCCCTATGTACAAGAATATAACTACTATAATACTGCCCCCTATGTACAAGAATATAACTACTATAATACTGCCCCCCTATGTATAAGAATATAACTGGTATAATTGGTATTGGCAGCTTCTCAGGAAATGAGACAGATCTTGTATGTGATTGTTCCATGATATGTGCAGAGAGGCATTCTGGGAGATGGTCAAGCATAGAAGTATTCTACATCAGGTAATACGCTGATTTTTCGTTAATTACAAGTTATAGACTGTATAGAATAGTTATTTGTCGCCACCAAGTGGCTGTTATGTGGAACTGCATCTTTTCTGAAAAAACATTGTTCACTCAAATGTAGTATGAATATAATAGTCAATGGGGAGTGACTTGCGGTGTGACGACTGCTATGGATACACTATAAAGCAACAGCAACTACTCAATATAATTATCAGGCATCCAGATGCGCCATAATCGTCTGCTGAGCTGACAGCGGAGATTTTCGTCCAAGTCATCAGGCAGCACACGGGCCATCAATGCTTTAAATCTAAGGAGGGTTAAAGAGGGGTTCCAGGACTTGTGTATTGATGGTCCATCCTTAGGCCATTTATGGCATCCCGTATCCTATTTGGGCTGGTGAGCATACGCATTCCATGAAATACAGCTGTGAGATATAAAATCATTTTTCTATCTTTTTAGTCTTGGAAGCTAAACTTTTCCTTTTCCTACAGAATGGCCCATTATGTGATCCGGTGGGAGGCATCTGCTACATACATGGACCTGGGACGCCTATGTTCCCGGTGGTTTCTCTCCGCAGTGAGCTACAGCTTGCTGGTCCAGCTCCTCTGCTGATCCTAGCATTGTCCTTGTCCCTGGTAATCCTGCTACTGATTGGGACTTCCTATAAAAGCCTAACTTTGCCTCAGATCCAGTGTGTGATTATTCTGCTCCACTTCTGCCCACTCCTCTGCTACTGTGACAAGACCTGTTACAACCCAACGATACGCCAGTCCTATCCGATGATACGCCAGCCCAGGTTGCCCTAGAACTTACCCCTAACCCCTGCCTACTTGCCTCCACTTCTGGCTAACCTCAGGCGGTCAACTGGGTGGCGGTCCCTACTCTCGCTAGGGACCGCCACCAGTGTAGAATAAAGACAGGAAGGGCAGATGAAGAAAACCAACAGGAAATAAACGCAGACCGAGGCGGATGGGATAACCTGCAGATATAGCAAAGCGAAGGGTAAGTGATTATGACAGGACGACCCCCAATGTGTCAATTCCCGGGTGGACCAATCAAACTGGGGGATGTGCAGTGCCAAGCAGGACATACCAAGTAGCACATCAACAGACATCTTTTCCATAACCAGGAAAGACAGATTCTCAGAATGGAGAACACAGTGAACTGTAACATGGGAATCCTCCATTGTACAACTCCTGCAGACAGAGGGGTCGAATCAATACCAATGAAGCGTATGGGAATCTTTAACACTGAGAATTCAGTCATCAGAGGTCTGACAAAATTTTAATTAATCAGATTGGCAGCAGCATCCGAATCAATATAGGCTTGACCGGACCGAACAAAATTCCGGAAGCCAACCTGACAAGGCACCAACAACCTAGGCAGTACCTGTGATCCTAGGCAACCCTTCAGAGAATCGCCTAGGATCGGTAGTTCTTCCGCCGCTTCAGACTGATGTTGCCGTTGCTTCTGTGGACAGGTTGCTACTCGATGTCCGGCTTCCCCACAGTAGAGGCAAAGATGGTGAGTCATCCGGAACCGTCGCCGTTCCCCGGGACTTAGCTGGTCCCCTTCCATAGGCTCGGCTCCAGGAACTGGCATGGGGGAAATGGGAACGGATCTACAAGACTCCCTAGTTTATAGGCCTGACGTCCCTCTTTTCTAGATCTCAGCCTCCTGTCAGCTTTGACCGCCAATTCCATCGCATCATTGAGTGTTATGGGAGCGGGATGGGAAATCCTTGACAGCATCAGAAAGGCCCAACACAAACACATCTTTAAGGCCGCCATCATTCCAGGAGGTTTCACCGCCATACTGTCTAAACCTAGAGCAGTAGTCTTCAGCCCACTGCTGCCTCTGACGCAAAGCCATGAGGTGAGATACAGCTAACCCCACCCGGTCCGGCTCAACAAAAATACCCCCAAGTTCCCGAAAAAACGAATCAACAGACTGCAGGAAGCCGAACTCTAGGGTAAGGAGTAGGCCCATGTCTGAAGAGGACCCCGCAGCAAGGACAGAATCAATCCCACCTTCTGGGACTCAGAACCGGAGGATCCGGGCCGCACCCGGAAAAATAGTTTACATGCCTGCTGAAAAACAAAAAACATACTTCTCTCCCCGAAAACACCTCATGGAGAGGAAATTTGGGTTCAGGGATAGATGGGGCGGCAGGAACCTGCGCCAACATCGGCTGCTCCTGGGCCACCATACGACTGGACAGGTCTTGGATCACGCTCACTAGATCCTGCAACTGACTAGCCAGGACACTCATAGTCTCCATAGGAGACCAAACAAAAACCAACAGGGTAATTTTAAGGGTCAGTTATTATGTTACGGTATCCTACCCGTTGATACGCCAGCCCGGGTTGCCCTAGAACTTAACCCCAATCCCCGTCCCCACCTGCTTGCCTTCACTCCTGGCTAACCCCAGGCGGGCAACTGGGCGGCAGTCCCTGCTCTCACTAGGGACCGCGTGGGGGGAATGGCGTACTAAGATGGAACAGGGTAGAATACCAACAGGAAATACACGCAGACCGAGGCAGATGGGATAACCGGGCAGATATAGCAAAAGCTGACAAACAGGAGACTGACAGAGGCAGGATGCAAACACACTGAGGCCTTAGTCACACGGGCGTTTTTTCACGCGATTTGCGGATCACATGACGGATGCGCATCCGCAAATCGCGTGACCGGTGCGCGCAAGTCGCCCGCAAATCGCCCGAAAATCTGCTCCTAGCCGCTTTTCATTAGAAACGGGCCGGAGCTGTCCAGCGCATTGCATTCAATGGAGACGGCAATAGAGCCGGCTCCACTTAAAGCAATGCGCTGCGGACGAGCCCGGGATGAATTGTCGGGAAGGGCTTAAATATATAAGCCCTTCCCTGCAATTCATCCTAAAATGTGTAAAAATAAAAAATATATATATACTTACCTTCTCCTGGCAGCCGGAGCTCCGCGTGGCCGTCCTGCAGTGGGTGTGAAGGGGGTGTGAGTCAGACCTGCCCCCTGATTGGTTCAGCGCTGAGAGGCAGCAGTCACTCACCCATTCATGAATTCATGAATGGGTGTGTGAGTGAAACCTGCCTCTGATTGGTCAGGGCTGTGACCAATCAGAGGCAGATCATTCAGCAGGCGAGGATTGTAAAGCCCCATCGGCTGAATAGTGCCGAGAAGCAGTTCAGGAGAACTGACAGCGGCCGCGACTGGACTCCGGCTGCAGCGGAAAGGTGAGTATACAATTTTTTTTTATTTTAACACATTTTAGGATGAATTGCAGGGAAGGGCTTATATATTTAAGCCCTTCCCGACAATTCACCCCGCGCACGCCGGCAGCCCATTGCTTTCAATGGAGCGGCTGTATTCCCGGCTCCATTGAATTCAATGGGCAAACATGGTTCTTCTCTGCCACAGCTGTTACAGCTGTGGCAGAGGAGAATGATTTGTCTGCTATATGTTCTCATTGGGGTCGGCGCTGCTGCCGCCGGCCCCATTGAGCGCATATAGAGAAGAGAACAGGAATCGCAGATCGCACATAGGTGCGATCTGCGATTTCTGTTCTATAATTTATCGGACGAGCGCATAAAAAGCGCTCATGTGTCCGATACCATTGCAAAGCAATGGTTTTATAAAATCGCCGGACGCATGCGCATGCGTAAATCGCGGCTAAAAACGCCCATCTGACTAAGGCCTGACAGAAACCAATAACTGACAGTGAAAGCACCTCACTACCAGCCTTATACACAGAAGCCTCCGCCCAGGGACAGAGAGAGGGAGGCGCTACCTCCCAGCAGAATCCCATAAACAGGGGCTCGTGCATGGAGCTGCACTCACTGGCACGCGCGCGGGTGTCGCCGCCCGGAACCACAACAACCAGCCACCCGCGTCTCTAGCAGCTGCTGCATGGTAACAGACCTGATACTGACCTCTGGCTTTCCATCTGACTATTTTCCCGGCGTATCCATTTGTACAGCAAATTGAGACTTCCCATTGCTGACTCTTGGCTCTTCCCTGACTACTCTCTCCAGACCTGCAGCTGCTACACCTGAGGCTCCACCCTAGTGTCTGAACCTCTCCACAAGGTGTCCTATAGAGCAATTCAGAAACAAAGAGGGAAAGCAGAGACATTATTACTGAGTGGGGGATTATTAGTAAATGGGGGCCTATATGCAGCATTATTATAGACAGCGGACACTTTTACTGTGTGTGGGAGAAGTCGTCATGACGGTTTGGGCCAGATGAAGAAAAAGGGAAAGTGAACTGTGTAAATTTGTTTTAATAAACTTTATTAGCATTCATTCCATTATTTATGTAGACTCACATTGTGATCTCTGGTATACGGGAGAGAAATAGCCGGCACCTTAGTGTGACCTCCAGCCCAACATGTTCTGTGCTTCATGGGAAATCTGCACTAAGGCTTCTTCCCTACCACGACCCTTGTGGCTGCAGCAGGTGATGTGCCGACCCCTGCCTACCTGGGTTCACCTCACTTGCTGCCGGTTTAGGCCACCTACAATATGGGGCCACTTTAATTTTCCAGTGTGATCTAAAGCGCTGACCGAAATGTGAGGATGTTACTGTATCGACGGCCCCACCCAAACACGCTCGCAGGCTTTCATGCGGTACGGAATTAGGCCGCATCTCCACGGGTGGGTTGGATTCCGAATGCGGGACGGGCTGCGGATCGGACGGCTTCCATTGACTTCAATGCAAGCTGTATGTGCAGGAACTGCAGCAAAGTAGAGCAAATAGTGTGCAAAACAAATCCGCATGCTTTACTTCACCTGTGGACCCCCATGTCTTCCTTGAACTGCGGGGCCCCGCGTTGATTCTGCAGTTCAAGTTTGCCCGTGGACATTGGGCCTTAGCTAGCAGGGACATTTCTGCATCACAATGTTATCTCTATGGGGCTTGAATTCTGCAGCTATTTAAATCTGCGCATCTTTATGTGAAAACCACAAGATTAAAAGCGCTCCGCTGCGGGATGAAGGCCCCCCCCTAACCCCCCGCCGCACACTGGAGGATTTGCTGCAAATCCAGCCCGCAGCATGCTATGACAATATGCGATTTCCTGCCCACAAGCGAAAATTGATTGCAATGTTCTGCTCGTGAGGAAGAAATCGCAGCATGCTGTGGTTTTGTGCGGGCTACGCACGGCCGGCTGCCAATGAAGTCAGTGGAAGCCGTCCGTCCCGAGGCTATTCTGCAATCACCATTGCAGAATCACTGCAGGAGCCACGTTATCGCCATTGCAATGGCGCAACGTCACCCCTACTGCGCATTTGTGCCGGCCAGTCTACGCAGTAGAGGTACGCTGGGGTTGCCTGCCGGGCACCGGGTTGAACTCCGGGGCGGGATACCACATGCGGGGTCCGACCCACCCGCGTGCAGACGGCCTTAGGACGTCTTGCGGAATTGTCATTGCGAGTGGTAAGCAGTTCTTGACCCCCTCGCCTCACCCTCCGTACTCACCTGATCTCGCTCCATGCGACTGGGTTTTACGTCCTCTGAGCAGTGGAAAAGGAGATACAAATTTCACATCTGCCGGCTGTTCGGATGAATCCACACAAAAATGGAACAACTTGTTAAAAAAAAAAAAAATAATTTTTAGTGGAGCCGAACGTGACCCTCCGCGACTGCGTCAGTTGGGGTACCGCCTCCAAAGGGTCTGCGGACATTCATCTAGCAGAAATGTCTGCGTGGACTTATTCTGTCCCGTGTGAAAGCTCCCTCTGGGTATTCCCTCGTTGGTGGGACCACGGTGGTACGGGATTGAAGCTTAGGACGGGTGATGCGCCAATGTGAGGAGGGGAGTGTATAGGTTCGTCTCCAGAAACCATGGAGTCCCATTGGCAGTCCGCTCATCTCCGAGGGTCCGACGTCTAACCTGTCTGGTAAACTCACACCAGGTTCCCCAGCTCTTTCTGAGCTGTTTTCCACTTCGGCTACTAGAGGGGTCTCAGATGGGGAATCCCTGTTGAGAGTCAGATTGGGGGCCATTATTGTATATGATGTAATCATTCCTATGGTCTAAACACGGGTAAAAGGTTGGAGCACTGATCACTTTGATTCATTTTACAGGAGGCCGACGAGGAGAAAGTGACATAAAGACCCTCAATTATGCATTAAAACTGTGAAGACCCTGTTGTAATATCTCACTCCTATCCTTAGATTGGCTGTTCTGAAGTTACAGGCCCGAAGCCTGAGGCTGCACTACTGGGAGGTTCTAAAGATGTCTCCTGATTACTGTCAAGTCCGGTGTTGTCATGGCGACATTGTGTGAGGATAAATCACTCCGTCTACATCAATATGTAAATTCTACAACCACAATTCCAAAGAAGGTGGGCCGTTGTTTAAAATGTAAATAAAGGTTATGATCTGGAAATCTCATTAAACCATATTATATTCACGGTGGAGCAAAGAACATATCAGGGGGAGGAAGCTGGGACGGGGTAACAAAAGGCTGGAGAAGTAAGTGGTACTGATGGAAAACAGCTGGAGGGTCAGTTTTCTAGTAAGTCACATGACTGGGTGTAACAAGAGATGTTAGAGAGGCCGAGTCTCTCAGCAAAGATGATCAGAGGATCATCAATCTGTAAAAAAACTATGTCTAAAAGTGTAGAAAAAAACTTTAGAAAAATGTTCTTCAGCATAACATTGTGAAGACCTTGAATATCTCCCAGCTATAGTACATAATATCATCACAAGATGCAGAGAATCCGGAGAAAGTCATGTCCACAAGGGACAAGGCCGATGGTCAGTATTGGATGCTGGAGATCTACAGGCCCTCAGGCGGCAGTGCATTACAAACAGGCATGATTCTGTAATGTAACCACTGCCTGGGCTCAGGAATACTTACAAAAATCACTGTCTGTGAACACAGTTCACCATGTAATCCATACATTAAAGTGTAAGGGGTTTTCCGGGGAGAATACTTCTGACTCATCAGGATAGGTCACCAGTAGTTGATCGCTCCAAATACACAGAGGTTAGAGCAGAAGCAGCGGAAGTCTCTGCGTCGTCCTCTGTGTAGTGGCCAAAGCTTGTAATTGCAGGCACGTCTATCATTGAAATCAATGCAAGCTGTGTCTGCAGTTACAAGCACTCGCCACTACATGGAGGTCGACGCAGAGACTTCCGCTGCTTCTGCACCGACCTCTGTGTATTTGCGGTGCTGACAGCATGCGCCCGCTCAGCCGATCAACTATTGGTGACCTATCCTGAGGATAGGTTGTCAGTAGTATTCTCCCCGGAAAACCCCTTTAAACCTGCATGATGCAAAGAAGAAGCCGTATATCAACACAATCCAGAAGCCCCGACGTCTTCTCTGGGCCAAAGAACATTTACAATGGACTGAGGCAAAATAGAAAACTGTTCTAGGGTCAGATGAAGCAAAATGTGAAATCCTTTATGGAAACCACAGACACCGCGTCCTGCGGACTCAAGAGGAGAGGGACGATCCAGCAGCTTGTCATCAGCACACAGTTCAACAGCCCCGCATCTGATGGTATGGGCTGGCATTAGTGCCTATGCCATGGGCAGCGTACACATCCTGAAAGACACTCTTATTGTTGAGCAGTATATAGGAGGTTGTAGAACATATACACTCCATCCACACATCTCTTTCGGGGAAGGACTGGTATATTTCACCAAGACGATGCTACACCCCATACTGCACCCATCACAGAAGAAGAGTCCGGGGTGAACCGGCCGCCTGCAGCCCAGACCTTCCACCAATAGAAAACATTTGGTCAATTAGGAAACTAAAAAATCCTGCAAATACGACCGAGAGCGGCGAGAATCAGACAAAACCCCAGCGATCGCTCTCCTCACTTCCCGGAAGTTATGATGCTACACAATGGTGGACACGGCCTGGACACAACTGTTGGGGGATGTGTTGCGGACGTTCACTTCTCCCCTCTGATATGTTCTATTGTGAATATAATCTGGTTAGATGAGATTCCCAAATCATTACATTCTTCTTTTCTTTACATTTCACACAGCGCCCAACGTTTTTGGTATTGGGGTTGTACCTGGAGTGTAGAAGGGCAGATATGTGTCCTATCGCCATGACAACACGGCCATGACATCTACAAAAAAGATCTTCTCCTAAGACTCTCTCAGTAGTGCAGCCTCAGGCTTTTGGCCTAAAACTTCCAACAATCGTATCTCAGGATAAGAGTAAAGGCCCTTTTACACACAACAATTATCACTAAAAATTCACTCGAAGCCATGTTTTGAGCGATAATCCTTGTGTGTAAATGTGCGCCTGTCATGCACTTTTCGTCCATCGCTGACTTTGGGTCTGTGTGAAATCCTTAGGACGATAAGACGGACCACACGCTGCATTCTCCTCGATAACATTCTTTAACAGCCGTTAACAGCCGCTGTCCCGCTGGAGAACAATAGTGATGTATTTAGAGAGCAGACCTCCCCCCACCCGCTGTTCTCTAAATACATGCACATGAAGTACTAAAGAGCTGATTAGCCCATTAGTATCATGCACAATGTTCATTCAAAACTGTCAGATGCTGATAAATTTTGAGCGATCATCTGTTTGTGTAAATGGAACTTAAGGCCTCATGTCCACGAGGAAAATCAGGCCCGCCGCGGATTCTTCATGCAGAATCCCGCAGCGGGTCCCTCCTTTCCCAGGGACATCAGGCTAAAAAGTAAGCATTACTTACCTGTACTGACGCTGCGGATCTGCCCTCTGTCGCGACCGGATCTTCTTTCTTCAGCCCGGCGGATGTGATTGGCATGCCGGCAGCGTGCCGCCCGCATGTGCTGTGCACTCTTTTATTTTTTAAACTCCTGCTCTCCCGCAGCAGAGCAGAAATTCAGGTACGGATGTGCCGCGGATGCAGACCGCTTCCATAGGCTTCAATAGAAGCCTGCAGGAGCCGTCCCCGCGGGAGGCCCGCACTAAAATGGAGCATGCTGCGGGTGTTTTCCCGCACGTGCGATCCGCGCCTCAGGGGAAAATGACATCCACAGGTATTTAACTACCTGCGAGTGCCCAATGCATCCCTATGGGGCGCGGATCACGCATGCGGGTGATCCGCTGCAGATCTGTCCCCGTGGACATGAGGCCTAAGATGTTAAGAAACAGTTTTCATACTTTGTTTACATAAATCCTCAGCCTCCTCTCCATCGATGTTGTAACCCATTCTGGTAGAACCTCATCTGATCCACCATTACTCTTCATCACAACGAGAAGAGTTCGGTCCGGTGTCGCCAGTAGAGTGATGTGTGATCGTTCTCAGTAAGAGAATCCAAGTCATTTTGTAGATATGATACCTTTTAATGGCTAACAACAATACATGATGTTACAGCGAGCTTTCCAACCTGCTCCCGGTCCTTCATCAGGCAAAATGGAACAAATCTACAGGCGTATTTATAATAAAACATATACACATGATCACATGGGAGGGTACAGACATGGGGAACTTTATTTGCACTCGATAAAACCCGAGACATGATGAGAGGGCACAGACATGTTGTGATTAATAGCACTTAGATAAATATCAGGGAGGGATGAGCATAACAGTAAATATTTAGTCCAGTGATGAGGAATGTGAAAATGTATAGTCTCTATATTGCTGTTAGGGGTCACCACCAGACCAACCTGTCAGCTCCGCTGTGGGTTTCTCATGTCTCACAATCTCCACTGATGTAGAAACCCCCCTCCGAGATTCATACCGTATCTGACAGTATCCAGGATGGTTATAAATAGTGATGAGCGAGTATACTCGCTAAGGCACTACTCGCTCGAGTAATGTGCTTTAGACGGGTATCTCCCTGCTCGTCCCTGAAGATTCGGGAGCCGCCGCAGCTGACAGGTGAGTTGCGGCGGGGAGCAGGGGAGAGCAAGATCTCACCTCCGTTCCTCCCCGCTCTCCCCTGCAGCTCCCCGCCCGCCGCTGGCCCCCGAATCTTTAAGGACGAGCAGGGAGATACTCGTCTAAAGCACATTACTCAAGCGAGTAGTGCCTTAGCGAGTATACTCGCTCATCCCTAGTTATAAACTTATATTCCCAAATTCTTCTGTGACGTTGGCACTTTAGATTGCCTTTAAGTATAATAACTTTCATGTGTTCTATGTTGTGTCCGTGACTAGAAAAGTGCTCGGCTGCAGGTAATTCTGTCTTTCTCTCTTTGTGTGGCGATGAGATCCCATCCTCGCTTTCAGTTTTTGTCCTGTTTCTCCAACATAAAGGCACCCCAGACACTTACTGCAGCGATCACCCCTCCCTGATACTTATCTAAGTGCTATTAGTCACAATGTCTCTGGTATTTATGTCTGTGCCCTCCCATGGGATCATGTTTTACTATAAATACGCCTGTAGATGTGTTCCACTATTGCCTGAAGAAGAGCCCTGTGAGGCCTGAAGCTCGCTGTAACATCATGTATGTTTGTGGCCACTAAAGGTCTTATATCTACAAGATGACTTGGTTTCTCTTACTGAGAACAATCACACTCTTCATCACAACATCACTTTATGACTACTTGCCCCTCCTTCTATATATACCAGGTATGCACCCATACTTCTAATCAGTGGTGAGAAATGACTCCTCTAGTGCCCCCTGGTGGTTGGCCGGTTTCTTTTTACCATTCCTTCTCATTGGTACAAGACGTAATCCTGCGGGGACGGGTGCTGTTAGATTGGGCACAGTTTTTCTGCTCACCTGGTCCATTCTGACAGCGTAACCTCAGCGGCGGCTTGTAATGTGGCGCAAGCAGGTCTTCCGTTTTACTGATGATATTGACAGCCACAAACTAGAAATCCAGACGGACGACCGCTTAATAGAAGCTCATCAGTAAACGGACCAAGAGTGTCACCTACAGGAGCGCCGCTGTACGGTTTTGGTTCCACCAAGGTGTCGATTCCCGGGTGTTTGATAAGCGCAGTCGGAGAAGCGCTGCACCAAAGTAGTGATAATCGTGGGATCCGCAATAATTTACCTGCTAACAGCGCTGGCGACAGAAAAAAATGCGGTGGGATATTTTGCGCTCTGCGGGTTGCAGCAGCTTAAGGATGACTACCCACTAGCGGTTTTTTTCTGCTGCGAATTTGCTCCTATTTTTTCTTCCAATTGTCAATGGGACTTCCTAATGTTAAAACCGCAATGCGACGCAACACAACTTTGCGTTTTTAACATTAGAAAGTCCCATTGACAATTGGAAGAAAAAACAGGAGCAAATTTGCAGCAGAAAAAAAAACGCTAGTGGGTAGTCACCCTAAGAGTGAGAACGTGACAGCACTGACTTACATGTAAGATCGTAGGGCTGCAGCGCCATCCTTGGTCGCGCAGCCAAAGTTGCCGCAGCTTTATGATAGAACTACATTGAAAAAAAAATCCAGACTCTGCTGCCCTCTGGTGGTAACTTCTGGGAAGTGCAACAAGGTCCCAGATGCAGCAGAGCAGGGTAAAAAGGAAATACAAAAACTAAAAAGTATGCTGACGTGTAATACTGACTACACATCACTGACTGCTGACCCATGTATCTAATCCTAGCCTGCGTGATACTGTCTGCTGAGCCGTGTATCTAATCCTATCGTGTGTGATACTGCCTGCTGAGCCGTGTATCTAATCCTATCGTGTGTGATACTGTCTGCTGAGCTGTGTATCTAATCCTATCCTGTGTGATACTGTCTGCTGAGCTGTGTATCTAATCCTATCCTGTGTGATACTGTCTGCTGAGCTGTGTATCTAATCCTATCCTGTGTGATACTATCTGCTGAGCTGTGTATCTAATCCTATCCTGTGTGATACTGTCTGCTGAGCCGTGTATCTAATCCTATCCTGTGTGATACTGCCTGCTGAGACGCTGTATCTAATCCTACCGTGTGTGATACTGCCTGCTGAGCCGTGTATCTAATCCCATCCTGTGTGATACTGTCTGCTGAGCCATGTATCTAATCCTATCCTGTGTGATACTGTCTGCTGAGCCCTGTATCTAATCCTATCCTGTGTGATACTGTCTGCTGAGCCGTGTATCTAATCCTATCCTGTGTGATACTGTCTGCTGAGCCGTGTATCTAATCCTATCATATGTGATACTGTCTGCTGAGCTGTGTATCTAATCCTATCCTGTGTGATACTGTCTGCTGAGCCCTGTATCTAATCCTATCCTGTGTGATACTGCCTGCTGAGCAGCTGTATCTAATCCTACCGTGTGTGATACTGTCTGCTGAGCCGTGTATCTAATCCTATCGTGTGTGATACTGCCTGCTGAGCCGTGTATCTAATCCTATCCTGTGTGATACTGTCTTCTGAGCCCTGTATCTAATCCTATCCTGTGTGATACTGTCTGCTGAGCCCTGTATCTAATCCTATCCTGTGTGATACTGTCTGCTGAGCAATGTATCTAATCCTATCCTGTGTGATACTGTCTGCTGAGCCGTGTATCTAATCCTGTCCTGTGTGATTCTGTCTGCTGAGCCGTGTATCTAATCCTATCCTGTGTGATACTGTCTGCTGAGCCGTGTATCTAATCCTGTCCTGTGTGATTCTGTCTGCTGAGCCGTGTATCTAATCCTATCGTGTGTGATACTGTCTGCTGAGCCCTGTATCTAATCCTATCCTGTGTGATACTGTCTGCTGAGCCGTGTATCTAATCCTATCCTGTGTGATACTGCCTGCTGAGCCCTGTATCTAATCCTATCCTGTGTGATACTGTCTGCTGAGCTGTGTATCTAATCCTATCCTGTGTGATACTGTCTGCTGAGCAATGTATCTAATCCTATCCTGTGTGATACTGTCTGCTGAGCCGTGTATCTAATCCTGTCCTGTGTGATTCTGTCTGCTGAGCCGTGTATCTAATCCTATCCTGTGTGATACTGTCTGCTGAGCCGTGTATCTAATCCTGTCCTGTGTGATTCTGTCTGCTGAGCCGTGTATCTAATCCTATCGTGTGTGATACTGTCTGCTGAGCCCTGTATCTAATCCTATCCTGTGTGATACTGTCTGCTGAGCCGTGTATCTAATCCTATCCTGTGTGATACTGTCTGCTGAGCCCTGTATCTAATCCTATCCTGTGTGATACAACCTGCTAAGGAGGGGGGTCTTATAATTTCTTTGTGCACAACTGAAGTCACATTTGCCTCTGCTGTATTTCGGCAGGCACTGGATGGAGTATTGCTGGTCATTAAGGGGTTAACTACGGCCGCTCGCTGGCGATGGAAATTTTCGTTATTGCACAAATAACCGCCCTTCATCAGAAGTAACAATCTTTATCCCGCACAAGATGGCCGTGTGATGCAGCGGACGGGACATCAGGGGGTTGTTCACCAGACACTGCGCACATACATGACATAAATACCGGCATCACGCCAGACTCACTAAATATAGACCCCCACTCTGACTCCTGAAATAAGGAGCCCCTCCGTTCCAGGACTGGAGGGGTTCCACTACCTGCTATTACCCCTCTGCCCGGGCTGTTGTCCACGGCCGTTTTCTAACTAGCTAATAAACCCTGTGCTGCTCTCTGATTGCTCTCTGACACTAATCATGTGAGCAGGTGTGGCGCCTCGGTAGTCTCACACTGTGTGGATTAGTTGGTTAGAAGACTGCGGCAGCCATCTTGGATGACTGAAAATGATGTCCAGAAGCAGTGGGGCGATCCCAAGGATGTAACTCCCCCTTTGAGAGAAGTGGTGAGAGACGAGTACACGGCCCCAACTCTTCTGGGAGGCCAGTTCTCCTTCTCCTGGGGGGCTTGCAACATTCTTGGAGAGCTGTTAAGTATGTACACTAGTCACCCTCTAATAAGTGAGCGGGACGATGGCCGTCACCTCTAGTAAGTAAGCGGGGACGATGGCGGTCACCTCTAGTAAGTGAACGGGAAGATGGTGGTCACCTCTAGTAAGTGAGCGGGATGATGGCGGTCACCTCTAGTAAATGAGCGGGATGATGGCGGTCAACTCTAGTAAATGAGCGGGATGATGGCGGTCATCTCTAGTAAGTGAGCGGGGACAATGGCGGTCACCTCTAGTAAGTGAGCGGGGACAATGACGGTCACCTCTAGTAAGTGAGCGGGGACAATGACGGTCACCTCTAGTAAGTGAGTGGGGACAATGGCGGTCACCCTCTAATAAGTGAGCGGGACGATGGCCGTCACCTCTAGTAAGTAAGCGGGGACGATGGCGGTCACCTCTAGTAAGTGAACGGGAAGATGGTGGTCACCTCTAGTAAGTGAGCGGGATGATGGCGGTCACCTCTAGTAAATGAGCGGGATGATGGCGGTCATCTCTAGTAAGTGAGTGGGACGATGGCGGTCACCTCTAGTAAATGAGCGGGATGATGGCGGTCATCTCTAGTAAGTGAGTGGGACGATGGCGATCACCTCTATTAAGTGAGCGGGGATGATGGCGGTCACCTCTAGTAAGTGAGCGGGGACGATGGCGATCACCTCTAGTAAGTGAGCGGGATGATGGAGGTCACCTCTAGTAAGTGTGCAGGGACGATAGCAGTCACCTCTAGTAAGTGAGCGGGATGATGGAGGTCACCTCTAGTAAGTGTGCAGGGACGATAGCAGTCACTTCTAGTAAGTGAGCGGGAACAATGGCGGTCACCTCTAGTAAGTGAGCGAGGACGATGGCGGTCACCTCTAGTAAGTGAGCGGGGACGATGGCGATCACCTCTAGTAAGTGAGCGGGGACGATGGCAGTCACCTCTAGTAAGTGAGCGGGATGATGGAGGTCACTCTCTAGTAAGTGAGCGGGGACGATGGCAGTCACCTCTAGTAAGTGAGCGGGGAAAATGGCGGTCACCTCTAGTAAGTGAGCGGGGAAAATGGCGGTCACCTCTAGTAAGTGAGCGGGATGATGGCGGTCAACTCTAGTAAATGAGCGGGATGATGGCGGTCATCTCTAGTAAGTGAGTGGGACGATGGCGATCACCTCTATTAAGTGAGCGGGGATGATGGCGGTCACCTCTAGTAAGAGAGCGGGGAAAATGACGGTCACCTCTAGTAAGTGAGCGGGGACGATGGCGATCACCTCTAGTAAGTGAGCGGGATGATGGAGGTCACCTCTAGTAAGTGAGCAGGGACGATAGCAGTCACCTCTAGTAGGTGAGCGGGAACAATGGCGGTCACCTCTAGTAAGTGAGCGGGAACAATGGCGGTCACCTCTAGTAAGTGAGCGGGGACAATGGCGGTCACCTCTAGTAAGTGAGCGGGGACAATGGCGGTCACCTCTAGTAAGTGAGCGGGGACAATGGCGGTCACCTCTAGTAAGTGAGCGGGGACAATGGCGGTCACCTCTAGTAAGTGAACGGGAAGATGGCGGTCACCTCTAGTAAGTGATTGGGATGATGGTCACCTCTAGTAAGTGAGTGGGATGATGGCGGTCACCTCTAGTAAGTGAGCGGGGACGATGGCGGTCACCTTTAGTAAGTGAGCGGGAACAATGGCGGTCCCCTCTAGTAAGTGAGCGGGGACAATGGCGGTCACCTCTAGTAAGTGAGCGGGGACGATGGCGGTCACCTCTAGTAAGTGTACGGGAAGATGGCGGTCACCTCTAGTAAGTGAGCGGGATGATGGCGGTCACCTCTAGTAAGTGAGCGGGATGATGGCGGTCACCTCTAGTAAATGAGCGGGATGATGGCGGTCACCTCTAGTAAGTGAGCGGGACGATGGCGATCACCTCTAGTAAGTGAGCGGGGACGATGGCGGTCACCTCTAGTAAGTGAGCGGGGAAAATGACGGTCACCTCTAGTAAGTGAGCGGGGACGATGGCGATCACCTCTAGTAAGTGAGCGGGGACGATGGCAGTCACCTCTAGTAAGTGAGCGGGGACGATGGCGATCACCTCTAGTAAGTGAGCGGGATGATGGAGGTCACCTCTAGTAAGTGTGCAGGGACGATAGCAGTCACCTCTAGTAAGTGAGCGGGATGATGGAGGTCACCTCTAGTAAGTGTGCAGGGACGATAGCAGTCACTTCTAGTAAGTGAGCGGGAACAATGGCGGTCACCTCTAGTAAGTGAGCGAGGACGATGGCGGTCACCTCTAGTAAGTGAGCGGGGACGATGGCGATCACCTCTAGTAAGTGAGCGGGGACGATGGCAGTCACCTCTAGTAAGTGAGCGGGATGATGGAGGTCACTCTCTAGTAAGTGAGCGGGGACGATGGCAGTCACCTCTAGTAAGTGAGCGGGGAAAATGGCGGTCACCTCTAGTAAGTGAGCGGGGAAAATGGCGGTCACCTCTAGTAAGTGAGCGGGATGATGGCGGTCAACTCTAGTAAATGAGCGGGATGATGGCGGTCATCTCTAGTAAGTGAGTGGGACGATGGCGATCACCTCTATTAAGTGAGCGGGGATGATGGCGGTCACCTCTAGTAAGAGAGCGGGGAAAATGACGGTCACCTCTAGTAAGTGAGCGGGGACGATGGCGATCACCTCTAGTAAGTGAGCGGGATGATGGAGGTCACCTCTAGTAAGTGAGCAGGGACGATAGCAGTCACCTCTAGTAGGTGAGCGGGAACAATGGCGGTCACCTCTAGTAAGTGAGCGGGAACAATGGCGGTCACCTCTAGTAAGTGAGCGGGGACAATGGCGGTCACCTCTAGTAAGTGAGCGGGGACAATGGCGGTCACCTCTAGTAAGTGAGCGGGGACAATGGCGGTCACCTCTAGTAAGTGAGCGGGGACAATGGCGGTCACCTCTAGTAAGTGAACGGGAAGATGGCGGTCACCTCTAGTAAGTGATTGGGATGATGGTCACCTCTAGTAAGTGAGTGGGATGATGGCGGTCACCTCTAGTAAGTGAGCGGGGACGATGGCGGTCACCTTTAGTAAGTGAGCGGGAACAATGGCGGTCACCTCTAGTAAGTGAGCGGGGACAATGGCGGTCACCTCTAGTAAGTGAGCGGGGACGATGGCGGTCACCTCTAGTAAGTGTACGGGAAGATGGCGGTCACCTCTAGTAAGTGAGCGGGATGATGGCGGTCACCTCTAGTAAGTGAGCGGGATGATGGCGGTCACCTCTAGTAAATGAGCGGGATGATGGCGGTCACCTCTAGTAAGTGAGCGGGACGATGGCGATCACCTCTAGTAAGTGAGCGGGGACGATGGCGGTCACCTCTAGTAAGTGAGCGGGGAAAATGACGGTCACCTCTAGTAAGTGAGCGGGGACGATGGCGATCACCTCTAGTAAGTGAGCGGGGACGATGGCAGTCACCTCTAGTAAGTGAGCGGGATGATGGCGGTCACCCTCTAGTAAGTGAGCGGGGACGATGGCGATCACCTCTAGTAAGTGAGCGGGGAAAATGGCAGTCACCTCTAGTAAGTGAGCGGGGACGATAGCGATCACCTCTAGTAAGTGAGCGGGGACGATGGCGGTCACCTCTAGTAAGTGAGCGGGATGATGGAGGTCACCTCTAGTAAGTGAGCAGGGACGATGGCGGTCACCTCTAGTAAGTGAGCGGGGACGATAGCGGTCACCTCTAGTAAGTGAGCGGGATGATGGAGGTCACCTCTAGTAAGTGAGCGGGATGATGGAGGTCACCTCTAGTAAGTGAGCAGGGACGATAGCAGTCACCTCTAGTAAGTGAGCGGGAACGATAGCGGTCACCTCTAGTAAGTGAGCGGGATGATGGAGGTCACCTCTAGTAAGTGAGCAGGGACGATGGCGGTCACCTCTAGTAAGTGAGCGGGGACGATAGCGGTCACCTCTAGTAAGTGAGCGGGATGATGGAGGTCACCTCTAGTAAGTGAGCAGGGACAAGCAGTCACCTCTAGTAAGTGAGCCGGATCAATGGCGGTCACCTCTAGTAAGTGAGCGGGAACAATGGCGGTCACCTCTAGTAAGTGAGCTGGGACGATGGTGGTCACCTCTTGTAAGTGAGCGGGGAAAATGACGGTCACCTCTAGTAAGTGAGCGGGGACAATGGCAGTCACCTCTAGTAAGTGAGCGGGACGATGGAGGTCACCTCTAGTAGGTGAGCAGGGACGATAGCAGTCACCTCTAGTAAGTGAGCGGGAACAATGGCGGTCACCTCTAGTAAGTGAGCGGGGACAATGGCAGTCACCTCTAGTAAGTGAGCGGGACGATGGAGGTCACCTCTAGTAGGTGAGCAGGGACGATAGCAGTCACCTCTAGTAAGTGAGCGGGAACAATGGCGGTCACCTCTAGTAAGTGAGCGGGGACAATGGCTGTCACCTCTAGTAAGTGAGCGGGGACGATGGCGGTCACCTCTAGTAAGTGAACGGGAAGATGGCGGTCACCTCTAGTAAGTGAGCGGGATGATGGCGGTCATCCCTAGTAAATGAGCGGGATGATGGCGGTCACCTTTAGTAAATGAGCGGGATGATGGCAGTCATCTCTAGTAAGTGAGTGGGATGATGGCGATCACCTCTAGTAAGTGAGCGGGGAAAATGACGATCACCTCTAGTAAGTGAACGGGGACGATAGCATTCACCTCTAGTAAGTGAGCGGGAACAATGGCGGTCACCTCTAGTGAGTGAGCGGGAACAATGGTGGTCACCTCTAGTAAGTGAGCGGGGACAATGGCGGTTACCTCTAGTAAGTGAGCGGGGACAATGGCGGTCACCTCTAGTAAGTGAGCGGGGACGAAGGCGATCACCTCTAGTAAGTGAGCGGGGACGATGGCAGTCACCTCTAGTAAGTGAGCGGGGAAAATGGCGGTCACCTCTAGTAAGTGAGCGGAGACGATGGCGATCACCTCTAGTAAGTGAGCGGGGACGATGGCGGTCACCTCTAGTAAGTGAGCGGGGACGATGGCGGTCACCTCTAGTAAGTGACCGGGGACGATGGCGGTCACCTCTAGTAAGTGACCGGGGACGATGGCGGTCACCTCTAGTAAGTGAGCGGGACGATGGCGGTCACCTCTAGTAAGTGAGCAGGGACGATAGCAGTCACCTCTAGTAAGTGAGCGGGAACAATGGCGGTCACCTCTAGTAAGTGAGCGGGGACAATGGCGGTCACC
The DNA here is from genome assembly GCF_035609145.1 of Eleutherodactylus coqui. Lineage (NCBI taxonomy): Eukaryota > Metazoa > Chordata > Amphibia > Anura > Eleutherodactylidae > Eleutherodactylus > Eleutherodactylus coqui. The sequence goes on along the minus strand of NC_089837.1, from coordinate 524,537,652 downwards.
TCTAGTAAGTGAGCGGGGACAATGGCGGTCACCTCTAGTAAGTGAGCGGGGACAATGGCGGTCACCTCTAGTAAGTGAGCGGGAAGATGGCGGTCACCTCTAGTAAGTGAGCGGGGACAATGGCGGTCACCTCTAGTAAGTGAGCAGGGACAATGGCGGTCACCTCTAGTAAGTGAGCGGGGACAATGGCGGTCACCTCTAGTAAGTGAACGGGAAGATGGCGGTCACCTCTAGTAAGTGAGTGGGATGATGGCGGTCACCTCTAGTAAGTGAGTGGGATGATGGCGTTCACCTCTAGTAAGTGAGCGGGGACGATGGCGGTCACCTCTAGTAAATGAGCGGGATGATGGCGGTCACATCTAGTAAGTGAGTGGGAGAATGGCGATCACCTCTAGTAAGTGAGCGGGGACGATGGCGGTCACCTCTAGTACGTGAGCGGGGACGATGGCGGTCACCTCTAGTAAGTGAACGGGGACGATGGCGGTGACCTCTAGTAAGTGAGCGGGGATGATGGCGGTCGCCTCTAGTAAGTGAGCGGGACGATGGCGGTCGCCTCTAGTAAGTGAGCGGGGACAATGGCAGTCACCTCTAGTAAGTGAGCGGGACGATGGAGGTCACCTCTAGTAGGTGAGCAGGGACGATAGCAGTCACCTCTAGTAAGTGAGCGGGAACAATGGCGGTCACCTCTAGTAAGTGAGCGGGGACAATGGCAGTCACCTCTAGTAAGTGAATGGGACGATGGAGGTCACCTCTAGTAGGTGAGCAGGGACGATAGCAGTCACCTCTAGTAAGTGAGCGGGAACAATGGCGGTCACCTCTAGTAAGTGAGCGGGGACAATGGCTGTCACCTCTAGTAAGTGAGCGGGGACGATGGCGGTCACCTCTAGTAAGTGAACGGGAAGATGGCGGTCACCTCTAGTAAGTGAGCAGGATGATGGCGGTCATCCCTAGTAAATGAGCGGGATGATGACGGTCACCTCTAGTAAGTGAGCGGGGACGATGGCGATCACCTCTAGTAAGTGAGCGGGGACGATGGCAGTCACCTCTAGTAAGTGAGCGGGATGATGGCGGTCACCCTCTAGTAAGTGAGCGGGGACGGTGGCGATCACCTCTAGTAAGTGAGCCGGGAAAATGGCAGTCACCTCTAGTAAGTGAGCGGGGACGATGGCGATCACCCCTAGTAAGTGAGCGGGGACGATGGCGGTCACCTCTAGTAAGTGAGCGGGATGAGGGCGGTCACCTCTAGTAAGTGAGAGGGGACGATGGCGGTCACCTCTAGTAAGTGAGCGGGGACGATAGCGGTCACCTCTAGTAAGTGAGCGGGATGATGGAGGTCACCTCTAGTAAGTGAGCAGGGACGATAGCAGTCACCTCTAGTAAGTGAGCGGGAACGATAGCGGTCACCTCTAGTAAGTGAGCGGGATGATGGAGGTCACCTCTAGTAAGTGAGCAGGGACGATGGCGGTCACCTCTAGTAAGTGAGCGGGGACGATAGCGGTCACCTCTAGTAAGTGAGCGGGATGATGGAGGTCACCTCTAGTAAGTGAGCAGGGACGATAGCAGTCACCTCTAGTAAGTGAGCCGGATCAATGGCGGTCACCTCTAGTAAGTGAGCGGGAACAATGGCGGTCACCTCTAGTAAGTGAGCTGGGACGATGGTGGTCACCTCTTGTAAGTGAGCGGGGAAAATGACGGTCACCTCTAGTAAGTGAGCGGGGACAATGGCAGTCACCTCTAGTAAGTGAGCGGGACGATGGAGGTCACCTCTAGTAGGTGAGCAGGGACGATAGCAGTCACCTCTAGTAAGTGAGCGGGAACAATGGCGGTCACCTCTAGTAAGTGAGCGGGGACAATGGCAGTCACCTCTAGTAAGTGAGCGGGACGATGGAGGTCACCTCTAGTAGGTGAGCAGGGACGATAGCAGTCACCTCTAGTAAGTGAGCGGGAACAATGGCGGTCACCTCTAGTAAGTGAGCGGGGACAATGGCTGTCACCTCTAGTAAGTGAGCGGGGACGATGGCGGTCACCTCTAGTAAGTGAACGGGAAGATGGCGGTCACCTCTAGTAAGTGAGCGGGATGATGGCGGTCATCCCTAGTAAATGAGCGGGATGATGGCGGTCACCTTTAGTAAATGAGCGGGATGATGGCAGTCATCTCTAGTAAGTGAGTGGGATGATGGCGATCACCTCTAGTAAGTGAGCGGGGAAAATGACGGTCACCTCTAGTAAGTGAGCGGGGACGATGGCGATCACCTCTAGTAAGTGAACGGGGACGATAGCATTCACCTCTAGTAAGTGAGCGGGAACAATGGCGGTCACCTCTAGTGAGTGAGCGGGAACAATGGTGGTCACCTCTAGTAAGTGAGCGGGGACAATGGCGGTTACCTCTAGTAAGTGAGCGGGGACAATGGCGGTCACCTCTAGTAAGTGAGCGGGGACGAAGGCGATCACCTCTAGTAAGTGAGCGGGGACGATGGCAGTCACCTCTAGTAAGTGAGCGAGGAAAATGGCGGTCACCTCTAGTAAGTGAGCGGAGACGATGGCGATCACCTCTAGTAAGTGAGCGGGGACGATGGCGGTCACCTCTAGTAAGTGAGCGGGGACGATGGCGGTCACCTCTAGTAAGTGACCGGGGACGATGGCGGTCACCTCTAGTAAGTGACGGGGGACGATGGCGGTCACCTCTAGTAAGTGAGCGGGACGATGGCGGTCACCTCTAGTAAGTGAGCAGGGACGATAGCAGTCACCTCTAGTAAGTGAGCGGGAACAATGGCGGTCACCTCTAGTAAGTGAGCGGGAACAATGGCGGTCACCTCTAGTAAGTGAGCGGGGACAATGGCGGTCACCTCTAGTAAGTGAGCGGGGACAATGGCGGTCACCTCTAGTAAGTGAGCGGGGACAATGGCGGTCACCTCTAGTAAGTGAGCGGGAAGATGGCGGTCACCTCTAGTAAGTGAGCGGGGACAATGGCGGTCACCTCTAGTAAGTGAGCAGGGACAATGGCGGTCACCTCTAGTAAGTGAGCGGGGACAATGGCGGTCACCTCTAGTAAGTGAACGGGAAGATGGCGGTCACCTCTAGTAAGTGAGTGGGATGATGGCGGTCACCTCTAGTAAGTGAGTGGGATGATGGCGTTCACCTCTAGTAAGTGAGCGGGGACGATGGCGGTCACCTCTAGTAAATGAGCGGGATGATGGCGGTCACATCTAGTAAGTGAGTGGGACAATGGCGATCACCTCTAGTAAGTGAGCGGGGACGATGGCGGTCACCTCTAGTACGTGAGCGGGGACGATGGCGGTCACCTCTAGTAAGTGAACGGGGACGATGGCGGTGACCTCTAGTAAGTGAGCGGGGATGATGGCGGTCGCCTCTAGTAAGTGAGCGGGACGATGGCGGTCGCCTCTAGTATGTGAGCGGGGACGATGGCGGTCGCCTCTAGTAAGTGAGCGGGGACGATGGCGGTCGCCTCTAGTAAGTGAGCGGGACGATGGCGGTCGCCTCTAGTATGTGAGCGGGGACGATGGTGGTCACCTCTAGTAAGTGAGCGGGACGATGGCGGTCACCTCTAGTAAGAGAGCGGGACGATGGCGGTCACCTTGCCTTTCTTCCTCCAATATTAGAGGGGTGAAGTAGAAGAACCGTCTGAGCTGCTGTGGGAAAGGCCTGGCAACTTTCAAATAGACTTTGTGTTTCAAATAGAGTTGAGCGAATGTACTCTGCCGAGCTTGATGCTCGTTCGAGTATTAGCGTACTCGATGGTGCTCGTTACTCGAACGAGCAACAAGTCGTGTTCGACCCCGCCACAGTTTTTGGCTCCTCCCTGCTGTGACGTGCCTGTTTTGGCCCCTCCCCGCCCCGACGCAGAGCGCGTTGTTGGCAAATTTTTTGAGAGAGAGAGAAACACGAACCCAAAAAAAAAAAAAATCGTGACCCGGCGTCCCACATACAAAAATGCTCGAGTCTCCCCTTGTAGCCAATGGGGTTCATTACTCGAGTAGAGCTCTCGAATTTTAGGAAAAGCTCGACTCGAATAACACGGACCCGAGCATTTGGGTGCTCGCTCATCTCCAGTTTCAAATAATCCCAATTTTCAAGATCTCCGCTTGTTGCTGGTGAATGGTGACATATTCTTGTCCACCGCCAGGGGCTCCAATCCGTAAGGTCCAACCGACACGGGCGGTAACTAACCTTACAACGGATGTACAGCCTATGTTCCTGTTCACCGACAGCAAGCAGAGATCCTTTACAGCAAGCCTGTTGCAGGTAATGCCGCTGCCGTTTGCGCTGTATTCTTAAAACCTCCCTGCGCCGGCGTTGCCTCGTGTCTGATGCGTCTCGGTTTGCGGTTCACAAGGGCGCCACAATTTGTGAACCAAAAATCTGTTTACGAGTCAAAATGGGAATAAAAATCACTAAACGGATCGGAAACGCGACTTTGTGCGACGGTTATTGACCAAAAAAACGTGCCACTTCTAATTCATTTCGGTTTCAGTTTTCGCACTCCAATTTCTTAACCCAAAATTTGCCCGCTGCGTCAAATACTAGTTTTAGGGCACAAAGCTCTGCCATAAAGCGGAGGCCGCTGTCACACCAGTGCGATCATGGGGAATTCACGCGGCAGTGAGCGCGATATGGGGTGGGATGTATGACCGATATCACACTCGCCCGCGTGGTTAGCCCACGGCGGCTCTCACAAGTCCTGCTTCTTAAAGCGTTGAGCGTGGTGTTTCCAACCTCTATTGATATCAATGGGAGTTCACAGACGACCGTTCAGACGCTTTATTTTTCCGGCGTTGCCTCGTCTATTTTCTGGTGCTTCAGCGTTTTAAAACGCGATGCGTCGACCACTGAAATCAGTGGGGAGCGTACAGCTTATACCGCGCTACTCAACGCAGCGTTCTGTCATCAGGAGGGAACGTGGCGGCGGCAGCGGCCTGCGCTAAAGACAAATGCTCACACTGAATGCTGCGTTACACAACCGCCCGTGCGCCAGCGGCCTCACAACCGTGTAATCACCGCTATCACACTGCGCACGTCTGTGTGAGTCACAGCCATACGCGGTCTCTGCCGGCAGCGATGGGCATGAAGGGCGCTTTTACACGGTCCAGAAATTCACACAACATTAATGCGATGAGAGACGCGCATTTGTTGCACGAATATCTTTTAAATGAAGCTGTTTATATATATGAGCAATATTTTTCCCGCATGGCGGCACGTCTTATCGCTGGGCGTTTCCTCGCAGCGCCCATTGGTTTCACGGCGTGCGAGCGCGATGCGAGGCTTCCCATTGAAAACAATAGGAACCACTTGCTGATCTTCAGCCGCGCCGGAGGATCGCTGCTTCTCTTCGTGCTCATGCCCGCGGCCGTATGCGTAAAATGCTGACGGGCTCCCCCCAGCGTTCACACATTTCCAGCCCCGCACTGCCAGCAGAGGCCGCGTACGGCTGCGTACCACACGCCACGGACGGGCGCAGTGCGACATTTATTCTTAATTCTCCGCTCTGTTTCAGGGAGTGGATGTGGATGAAGGCGCGGCCCATACATATATGTGCGCCACCCATGCTGCACGCGTGCGCAGAGATTCACGTATCACATGTCCGTGCAATGCATGCGTAATAACTGGGCCTGAGCGCTGACTGACAGAAAAAAAGCATTGAAAACCTGTTTTAGGGCACAAAGGTCTGAATGTCTCCTTATGAACCCCCTGAACACAAACATCACCTCCCACTTCCTGTAAATTCCCCCCTTGTACTAGCGGCACATGGAGGCTGAACTACACTTACCATGATGCTTCGCGCGGCAGCGGCCCTGCTTCCGCTTCCGGTTGGCCGTATATAGACACTTCCGCCGGAAGTGATTTCCCTTTCCTTTCAGCGGCGCGAAGCAAGATGGCGGTGCAGATCTCGAAGAAGAGGAAGGTGAGCGTCGATATCGGGATCCCCCCTACCTGGCAACTGCGGCCCCCTATCAATATCGGGGCGGTGCGACCCCTGAGGTCCCACCGCTATGTTGGGTGCCGGGTTTTGCGTCGGCAGCAGGATGCTGGGGGCGGATGGAGGTGGATTAGTGGAGGCCTAAGCGCCGGGCAGCCGTGAGGGGGCCGCTAGGACCGGGGTGTGTGGAGCCCCCTGCAGGTTGTAGGAGTGCAAGAACTCCCAGAGTGTTGTGTGTGTGTGTGGGCGGGGGGGGGGGTCTATGGTGGCTGTAAGGAAGGGGGGCTCTGTGGGGGTCTATGGCGGCCTGTGGGGTCCGGTGTGTTCTGCTGCCTATGGAGTTGTAGGAGCAAATTACCAAGTAGCCCAGCGCTCGAAGGGTATGCGAGGGTGGAAATCGCCAGGGAAGGCGCTGGGGTCGCCTCGGACATCCGTGTTCGCTAACAGTACGGCACGGCTGCGTTGTCCATTCGGGGTTTCCGTCTCTTTCCGCCATTTTTTTGGAGACGAGTAACTCATCTAAAACTTTAAAAAACTTAGTTTTTTTTCCCCTATTTACTTCAATTGGGTTTAAAAAGACAATCCGCCGCTTCTTCCTTTCCGTCCGGTTGTTTCGGCCATAATAATGCTACGAGACGCGTCGGGGGCGTTCCCCTGGCGGCGGTTCCCACATCAGTCCTGCCTTGAAGCCCGTGTCTGCGATGCAGTTTTCGGCGCAGGTCTCTGTGCAGCGTTTGTCCCGACAGACGAAGTCCTCGCGGTTCCCCGGCGGATGATCCCGTTTCGTGTCGCTGCCTTATGTGGAGATGTGACTTACCGCATCAGATTTTGTCCGCTGACCGGACGAACTGCGGAATCGCGCCAAAAACCACAGCAGAAGGATGCTGATGTTAATGTGGCCTTTAGATGTGGAGCTCCCACCGACTGTTCCCCCACGATGAGGCCCCGGAGCGTCCTTTTGGCGCAGAAACGTTGCTTTCCGTGTCAGAATTCCGGTCGCGGCTCTTAGAGGTGGAAAGCGTGCGGAGAAGTCAGTCGTGTGAAATACGCTGACGGTAGTGGTTCCTGCGGCGGTCGCCTGGGGTCCTGCTATGTGAGGGGTCTTCGCCCTAGAGGCAGGCTGTAGGTACTGCGGTCTTCACTGCTGATCGTTCACCATCTGAGGCATGTTTAGGGCTCGGTACGCCGCCGGATGCCGTTCCGGTCCACGAAGTACTCCGCTTTCACGGCGTGTTTTTGGTCTGTTTAGGTTTTCACGCACACAGACGAGGACTGTTGGGTCTCATGGACTGTTGCATCCTTCAGTCCCATCTGCAACCAGTCGGTGACCCTGCATGTGAAGGGGCTGTGCCATCATGGCCGCCATGGGACCGCGTGTTGTGGACAGGAGTCCAGCAATGGTGCACTGCTTTCTGTAACTCCCAATCACTTCCATAGGAGTTGTGGATATGGCGTACGACGGCGTCCTCCGCTGTTTCTGTAACTCCCATCCCCTCCGACTGGGGTTGGTCGGGATCGGCGTTGGAGGCGCGGACCACATCCATCCGACTTTCACGGCAGATTCTGTGAAATGGTCTCCGTTACGTGCGACCCGCCTCGCCTGCTGTGGCCCCGCTGGAGGGAGGCTCGGGGGTTTTCTTGCACGTTGTGCATTAAGTATTCACGTCCCTGACTACTTCTATGCAGTCACACATCCGGCATGTCCGCGGGGGCCCATGCACTATCCCGATGCTGTGCTTTTTGTAGGTAACATGGGGGGGTCATCTGCTTTAGAGGGGGATCCATCACTGCTCGCTGGTTGACCCCCTTTTGGTTTGCGCTCTGCGGAGTTGATGTCCTTCATTCAAAGTTCTTACACATTTCTTCATCTCGCTGCAGTTTGTCGCTGATGGCATCTTCAAGGCCGAGCTGAATGAGTTCCTGACCCGGGAGCTGGCGGAGGATGGCTACTCCGGCGTGGAGGTCCGAGTCACTCCCACCAGGACAGAGATCATCATCCTCGCCACCAGGTAAGCCGACAGCTTCTGCTGGCAAGTGTCTATAGATGGGCGAAGTGTAACTGCTCTCCATGCCATAGGGGGCGCCGAGGCCTGAAGTGCAGTTAGAAGCATTCCAGAAGTTTTTACACTTTTGACAAATCCATGAAGTTTTGGCAAAGACTCCGTATTTTCCAGCATTGGTCCTTCTTTTCCAGTTATCTGTACTTCTCTCCGATATGTTGAATATCAGCTTCTGGGCCAAATCCTGACTGACAACCCATTCTTCCTAATCGGGGCTTCGGGTTCATCACAATTTTTATTTTTGTCCACCCACTTCTTTAGAATTTATTGCAGGTTCTCAGTGGGATCAGATCTGGGGGGTTTCCTGCCACGGACCCCCAATGTCTTGTTCAGCGAGCGGCTTAGTGATGACTTCTGCCTTGTGACCCGGTGTCCGTCCCGCTGGAGGAAGCATTGTTCATCACCGGATGCTCCTGGACGGTCGGGAGAAGTCACTGCCGGAGGAGGTTCACTCATGGCGGTGGTCTTAGGCTGTGAGTGAGCCCCCTCCCTGGGATGAAGAGCGACCCCCGCAGGACTGGTCTCAGGGCGCCTTAGGCCATTCTTGCAGAGGTGTTTGTAAAAACACAGCCTTTTGCTGCATTTCAGAACAGCATTTTTAACCCTCCATCAATGGGGGATGTAATGCGCTTAAGACACAGGGAAATAGAACATACGGCGTTAGTTCGAGTATTCGATAGAAACTTTTTAAAAAAAAAAAAACCGCCCGTGTGAGAGTGGCCTTACGGTTGTCATGACACGGGGCTCATGGTGGCGCTCACCTTTTTCTTTTGGCCTAATCTGTCTTCATACACTTTGGGGGGGGGGGGGGGGGGTTCTGCACAATTTGCTTCTGTGATGATTTCGATGACGAGTCTAACATCGTTCCTACGTGTCTGGGTCGTGGAGGGAGCTGCGTTCTGCACGCTGCCTCGTCTATCCCTACACCGTCAGGATGTTGTATGAAGACGAGTTACGAGGCATTTGTCTGAGAAGCGATATCATGTGGTGTGTATATTGTACAATCCATCCCTAGAGGTGGGTTATGGTTTAGAGACCCCTTCCTAGTTGTCCTGTATAGACTGGGCACATCATTTTTTTTCCCCTCCCAGGCTTATAGTCTACAGGTGGTCATCATTAAGATGTTCCTATCAAATATAATCTGTCAGAACACATGAAAATGTTGAATTAATTTATGTTCCATGTGGGAACATCGGGCCTTGGTCACATGATGACGTCTCGCTGCCGATTTGGGTGCAAAATCTGCATCATTTTAGCATTCTGTTGGATGCAATGAAAATCTGCGCCGTAGTTCTTATGCCGCTGTGGATTTTGAAAACTGCATTGTAGAAAAGAATAGACTTGTCCGTTCTTCATGTGTCGTTCGGCCGTGTGCAGATTTCCTCCATTGATGGCAGGCGGCCAAATCTGTGCGGTTTTGCATGAAAATTCCAACAGAACTGCGGCAACAAGGGTTCTTCCACGGATTGAACTGCCAGAACCAAAAAGCTGTGTTTCTGTGTTCCACCACTAAGGACTCGTCCCCAGGAGAGCTTTGCATGCTGCATCTTATACACAGCGGTGTTGGTCGGCCGCTCATCTGAATGAGTGCTGTGTAATCTATTCTTCGGTTGGCATCTCGATGGAGGAAACGTTCAACCCCCTGAAGCTTCACTTGATGATCATTCTTCCAGATATCCCAAACCACCTGCAGGGGCTTCATCTGTGAAAATACCTTCACCCACCCTTCCCACAGTCCCCTGTACTTCCTGCAGAATGTCGGTCTGTCCTTGATTCTTTTCTTGGAGAGAAGTGGCTTCTTTGCGGCCCTTGTCCATCGGGTCAGAACCAGAAGCCTTCAGCTCAGCTGAAGTCTACTGACAGCAAGCAGAGAGGATTTACCCCCCCCCCCCCCAATACACCAGATTTCTGGCATTAAAAAGTCACACATTTTTGTACAAGTCCTACTTGCACAAGTTTGTAACTTTTGACACTTTTCTGAAAGTGGGCGGTGCTTATGGAAATGCCAGCCGGTTTACTATGGTGTATACTAGAAACTGGCATAAACTATAGCTGAAATGTAGTGCCTGGCAGAGTGGTTGGTGTTGTATTGTAATAGCATTTCTGCGCTGCAGTCACAGTTTGTGTTTTCTTGCAGGACCCAGAATGTCCTCGGTGAGAAGGGGCGCCGCATCCGTGAGCTGACTGCTGTGGTACAGAAGAGGTTCGGCTTTCCTGAGGGCAGCGTTGAGGTAAGTTTCACACTGAAGCCGCTGCCTGCTATGTTACATACTGTCCTGTGATGGCGGCACATTAGGCGATATGCTACCTGCTGAAGAGTTGATCAGCCAAACTATGCCCGACACTCATCTCTGTACATACTACCGCTCATGCTGTTGCACGGGAGCTAGTATCGCTGGCTCACAGCAGGAAGGCTGGATGAGATTTTATACTCACCTAGCAGGAGGTGTCAAGAGTCCCTCATGCTGGACTGTGGCGCTTCGGCAGTCCTCTGTGTAGTACTCAGCGCTGAGCAAGCATTTTTTCTGGTAACAGGGCTTGACTACCCCACCTCCAGCGAGAGATTGCTCTGATTGGCTGAGGCGGTGTTCCTTATCCAATCAGTCGGGGCTTGATGAATCAATCGCACCCACTCAATGCTGTTATTCACTAAATGGCTGTGATTGGTTAAGGAACACCACCTCAGGCCATCAGCCGACTCTCGAACTGATCACAACCATTTAGTGAATGACCTTATTGAGTGGCTGTGATTGGTTCATCAAGCTCTGGTTAAGGAACACCGCCTCAGCCAATTGCAGCTATCTCTTGCTGGAGGTGGGGTATTCAAGCCCCGCTAACCAGAAAAAGAATGCTTGCACAGCGCTGAGGGCTACACGGAAGACTACCGGAGCGCCACAGCTAGTTGAGCATTTTCATGTAGTATAGCCAGGGCTTATATTTCAAGGGCTTATTATAGGGGTAGGTCTTATTTTGGGGGACGACTGTAGTTCTAACTTTCTGTTGGGTTATATATTGCATTTCTCAGCCGTCTCACCCTTGTCTTTTAGCTGTACGCAGAGAAGGTTGCCACAAGGGGCCTGTGTGCTATCGCCCAAGCAGAGTCCCTGCGCTACAAGCTCCTGGGAGGTCTGGCAGTGAGGAGGTAAGGCCGCATCTGTCTTCATACACTTTGGGGGGGGGGGGGGTTCTGCACAATTTGCTTCTGTGATGATTTCGATGACGAGTCTAACATCGTTCCTACGTGTCGGGGTCGTGGAGGGAGCTGCGTTCTGCACGCTGCCTCGTCTATCCCTACACCGTCAGGATGTTGTATGAAGACGAGTTACGAGGCATTTGTCTGAGAAGTGAGGACAGTGCTGTGAGATTATGTGGTGTGTATATTGTACAATCCAGCCCTAGAGGTGGGTTACGGTTTAAAGAGACCCCTTCCTAATTGTCCTGTATAGACTGGACACATTTTTTTTGTTTTCTCCCAGGCTTATAGTCTACAGGTGGTCAAGTTGATGCATCATCATTTAAATGTACCTATCAAACATAATCTGTCAGAACACATAAAAATGTTATGTTGAATCAATTTATGAACCTTTAGTGTGCGGGCGGCTCCATGTGGGAACATCGGGCCTTGTTCACATGACGTCTCGCTGCCGATGTGGGTGCAAAATCTGCATCATTTTGGCATTCTGTTGGATGCTGTGAAGATCTGCGCCATAGTTCATATGCCGCCGTGAATTTTAAAAACTGCGTTGTGGAAAAGAATAGTCTTGTCCGTTCTTCATATGTCGTGCGCAGAGTTCCTCCATTGATGGCGGCCAAATCTGTGTGGATGGGCGTGAAAATTGCAACAGAACTGCGGCTCGGCAACGAGGGTTCTTCCACAGATTTATCTGCCAGATCCACACTGGAAAAATCTGCCAGTTTCAGGCCTTGTTCACACGGGCTGTAAAGGGTTTCTATATTCCACCACTAAGGACTTGTCACCAGGAGAGATTTGCATGCTGCCGCTTACACAACACTTCTGACTGCTGTGTATATTACTTGGTCGGCCGCTCCTCTGAATGAGTGCCGTGTAATCTGTTTTTCTGCTGGCGTCCCAGTGGTGAAACCGTTCAACCCCTGAAGCTTCACTTGACAATACGTACCTGCAATTCAAAAGTTACGTTTCCAAGAATGTCATGGAAACGAGAGAACGCAAGATTAGCGGTAAAACCCAATATCCTCAGCAGCTTCTGTTTGGGATACATCGTCCTCTTATAGGGTTATTCCTATCTCAGCACGTTATCTTCTATCTGCAGGATAGAGGATAACTTGCTGATCAGGGAGGGTCTGACCACTGGGGCTCCCATCAGTCCAAAGGTTTTATCAGAGTCCCAATGGAGTGGCCGGCAGTACATACTCATTTCTGCAGAGCACTTAAAACTTGTCATCTCCAACGGTCCTGTTGAGATGAATGGAGCAGACGGGTGCATATATTGTCACCGCTGCCAATGCTTCCGGATTCACTGAGGATGAAATTTTGGGATGGATGTGGGTCCCACTGGTCATCCCTTAGCCACAGGATGACTTGCTAAGATGGGAATACCACTGTAGGCCGCAGGCATGTGGCCAAGACCAGAGTTGCTAAGTTTTTCGAGCACTGCTCACATTGGACACCCCGTCTGTTTGCTGTCTGAAGTGCAAGAGAATCGGACTAGAAGAGGGCATGTAGAGATTCTTCGAACTTGGATTTTTGGTGAGAAGGATAATTGCAAATGTGAATGAACCCATTAACATGAATGTTCTATTGCTGTGAGTTCTGTTCATCTCGGAAAGCAGCATGAATGTATCGTTTGTTTGCTGCAATGATCTGATGCGACGCTCCTCCTAACTGACTTTAATTGTCTTGTAAGGGTGGAATTGGCAATAATTGTAACTTTTCCCCCTCAGAGCCTGTTATGGTGTCCTGCGGTTCATCATGGAGAGTGGAGCCAAGGGTTGTGAGGTTGTTGTGTCCGGCAAACTGCGAGGCCAGAGAGCCAAGTCTATGAAATTTGTGGACGGCCTGATGATCCACAGCGGTGACCCCGTCAACTACTATGTGGACACAGCAGTGCGCCACGTTCTGCTCAGACAGGGTGAGATGCCTTGTAAAGTCTATGGCTGATGGCGCTTCCACCCTTCAATGATGATACGATGACGAGTCAGATGGGGACCGTCTCCGTGGAGGATCCTGTGCGGAGCCACGTTCTGTGTCTCTGTATTTGGGATCTCTCCACTCACAGATGTATCCCACTTCCTGATTGATTTAGAGGCATTTGTCTGAGAAGGGTGAGGAAGGCACAGATGCGGATTGTACTGGACATGTACTGAGTGTTTATCTGTGCTACAGGTGTTCTTGGCATCAAGGTAAAGATCATGCTGCCATGGGACCCAAGCGGAAAGATTGGACCCAAGAAGCCTCTGCCTGACCATGTCAGCATTGTGGAGCCCAAAGAGGAGATCCTGCCAACAACCCCCATCTCTGAGCAGAAAGGAGCCAAGCCAGAACAGCAGGCACAGCCCCCTGCCATGCCCCAGCCTGTGCCCACCGCATAATCGGTATGTACTGAGGGTGTGCTGCTTCTGAGCCTTCAATGATGATCCGATGACGAGTCTGACAGGGCTAGTCCCTTTCCAATAGGGCTCTGCCTACGACACGTTCTGTGCTGTAGACTGCTGCACTTTGGTCTGAGGGGCTGCCCTTCACTTGATGTCCTTGAGGCATTTGTCTGAGAAGGTTCCGATGTAAAGAAAAGATAGAACTTGTGTAATTGTAGCTGTTTATATCATTAAGTTATGTTTAAAGGGTTTTTTCGGGATGAGTATCAGATTTGTGTGTTGCTGCCGATTAGCTGTTTGAAGAAGCCGCAGCACTCGCTTGAGCACTACAGCCTCTTCACTGTATACCAAACACGGCGCCGTACATTGTATAGCGGCTGTGCGTGGTATCGCTGCTCAGTTTATTTTACTTGTTGAATGGCTGTATGACATTAATTGAGGTCACTGCCAGAAGAGACCGCAGTACCCCAGCTTTAAACAGCTTATTGATCGGCATCCCAGCGGCTGCCCCCCACTGATCAGATACTGATGACCTGTCCTGAGGAAGGTTCATAAATATCAGGCTCCCAGAAAATCACTTTAAATGACATGCAAAAAAAACTGCGTAATTCATGTTTTTTTTTTCCTTGCACTCCCATCTGGGAAGAGTCAGATTGCTGTGTGGCACGCAATCTGCACTGGGTGACAACAAAGGAACCGGGCAGTGGAAGAGTAGATCAATGAGAAACTTCCCATATTCATAATTTTAACAAAAACAAAACCCTAAATCGCATTTGGTATCGCTGCATCCATGGAAGTCTGATCGATCAAACTAACTTGTTTATCCCGTACAGCGAGCGTAGTCAAGAGCAAAAATACACAGTGCTAGAATTGTGCTTTTTTTTTTTTTTGGTCACCCTGTCTATAAAAAAAAAAAAAAAAAAAATAGGCTATCAAAGACACATGTACCCTAAAATGATACTGACTAAAAATAAAAGTTATGGCGGTGAGAAGATGGTGGCAGAATTAATACTTGTTCAAAGCAATTTTATTTTTTAATAGTCGTGCAGCAAAAGAAACTATTAAAAAATTTTAAGGGGAGTGAAATGGGAAAAAAATGATTATCCCAAATTTAAAGTGTTTCAGTCCCCCAAAAAACCAAGCGCTCAGACAGACAGCTGCATTAGTGGGAAAATAAAAGCTGCGTGTTTTTTGTTTGTTTTTTTTAAATGGGAGGAAAAAAGCCACTTTTGGGGTTAACGGCTCCGTTTACACATAATTTATCACTTGAACAATGTTGTTCGCTCTTGCTGCCGGTTATTCAGCGTTGGCTCATTCATTGTTCAGTTCACTGTAAGTGGATGAAAACGGCTAAACAATCGTTATTTAAACCGAACGAGACGGTGATTATTCTTATGCCTGCGTGAAATATATGAAAAGCAAACAATTATCCTTCATTTTCACCCGTTTTAAACAATTTTTTTGAAAGGACGTTCCATGTAACAGGGCCCGTAGCCTGATGGTCTGACCTGCCCTGAAGAGAAAACTCTGGTCTTGTTAGACAGGATTGCAGTTAAAGGTGACATTTGTATATGATGGAGGATGTTACAGCTCACCTCCTCCCCTCCCTGCCCAGGTCACAGCATGCCCAACACTCTCCCATAGACGTCAGTGAGTCTCATCCAGTCTATTGTCGGTAAACAGCAGCTCGGGTAAGGTGGTGACCCCATAGACATGTACAGACAATGGAATGAGAGGCACATGGCCACCGGGCACTGAGGGGGTCACTCAGCTTTTCCCATGTTAGTTCAGCAGTTTTCTATGATTTGGGTAAATAGTCTGATTGGAGGGAGTCTCAAACTTGTTAACTGATTTATTGTTTATGCAGAGTTTGGCGCTGTTCTACAGTTACGGTTTCCTTTCTCTCCCTGCAGGACGCTGGATTCCAGGATGTGAAGGTTTTGCACAGTCTCAGATCTGTAAAATAAAAAGAAAACACCTAAAAAATGTACCTGTTTGTGTTGCTGTGGATCTGAAGCTCTTGGAGGCTTCGGTTTGGAGTTAATCTCCTAGTGAGGTTGAAATAGAAGCCATAGGTGACCTGAGCTGTAATGAACAACTGGGGAGGTCAGCAGCTGCTCATCAATGTAGTGACCCTCCGGTCCTGGACAAAGATGGCCGCCGCGCTTCTCTGACTACCTGATGCACTCTGCGTTCGTATAGGACACAGAGGTTGTGCAGACATCGTTGTTCCTCCAGGGCCATAAGGTCACTTTTTAAAGTTATGGGATCAGTGAGGGCATGTAAGGCATTGCATGGTGTGATTTTCAGATCAATATGGCATCCTTCACCCTGTGCTCCATGGTATTGTAAGACCCAGAGCCAAGCTGGCACCTGGAGCTGGGTGCAGAAGCTTGAAATTACAACTAAGAAGCAAATGCTGGACTGGGGATTTTTTTTTGCCTTCTCAATCTTTACTAATGTAGTAGTGATGTATGAAGGGGCTGCCTGAAAGCCCCTATACATTTTAGTCGTCTGACCATGCTGGAGGGTTCGGACAACTGTCATGTGGGTGGGGGGGTGGCGGCTCAACTATTCCGCAACAGATGTTGGTGGACTGAAGAATCGGTGAAATTGAAGTTCAACATCCAATCCATTTGTTCTGAGAGATAAGCCACAGTCAGCGGTCTGGAAGCAGCTTACCTCCCTAAACAAGATTGTTCACCCGACCTGAGCAATCGCCTGCTGGTTGTTGAAGGTGTATGGGCAGATTTAGAGGTTTGATCCATCTGCATAGTACCTCTAATTGTACTGAGAACAGGGGTCACTGCAGCAGAAAGGTGTCGACTTTTCCCTTGATGGTAAACGACTGATATGCAATGAGCACATAACCAAATCTCCCATGGCATATAATGGGTAGTGATGGTTCTCTGTGGCTCCTCTGTAGGCAATGGGGCAGCAGCTATGGATCAGTGGATGGAGTAGACCATAACTGAAACCTCACTGCTGCACATTACCCCAGCCCCCACCCCTCCCCACAAGGACAGGTATGGGCACCACATCCCTCAGCATGCAGGCAGCCAAATTGCTATATGGAGGAGCTGTGCCCAGAAGCAACTCGCATAAAGAGTGCTGGCTAGAGATGAGCGAGCGCAATTACTCGAGCGAGCAAAGGCATTTTCAAGTAACTGCCTGCTCGTCTGAAAATACCGATGCTCGAGTAATTTCCCTTACTGAGCATGCTCGCTCATCTCTAGTGCTGGCCCAACTGCTATGTGTAGTGCACCCTGCAGGCTTCAAACCTATTGATGACGCTCTATATGATTTAACCCTGCCGACTGCCCAACACGCAAAAAGGAAAACCAGACTGCTTACTGCAACAATAACCATTACTAATAAATAGAAGGTAAATGTGGAAGCCCACATCCCACATCAAAGGTCCTCATGTGGGTCATATGTGTCCATATTCACTAATATACTGATACAGAATACAAGCATGCAGACAACCAAAATGCTACAAACACCCCCCTCCCCTAGAAGATTGGCAGTAACGTCACTCCCCTAGAAGTTATCGAATGGAATGAAACGTTCTGTGTGATTGTAACGTTTATATAAGTAAGTGACTACAATATCAGAGCAAACGGGTCATTTATTGTGGAGAGCCGACCCCTTGTAGGGAGGCTCTACTATCCTGTTGTACGGCCTCTAGTTTGGATACCAGATGTGATACGGGCAGGCATGGAGGCTCTAGTACCCTGTTGTAGCACCTCTAGCTTGGTCAGAGGCCATACATGTAATGGGGGCTGTGAGACCAAATGTTCAGCAAAGCGCCTGTAACGATGGCGCCCCCTGTCTCTAGATGGCAGACAATGAAACAGTTGGAGCTCCTGGTGCTTGTCTGATGCTCCTCTACTTTGTGGTCTGTAGGGGGCGTCCTGAGCCCGGTCACCTTGTGTGCCCTCACATATCCACTGGTCCCAACACCCCATAACAGTCTGAACAGAACGGCCGGTGGGGGACAATTCGTCGATACAACCATCCAGCTTCTCACATCCCAATAATGCGCCCCCCTCTGGTAACGGGGTGAAATCTCTTCTCTGCGTCGTAGAGGCATCTAGTGGCCAGCAAGCTCTACAAGCGGAAGAAGAGGTCACTACATACAAGGAGCCTCCGAGAGCCTCTTATAGGCCGAGGGGGGAACCACTTCTAGGGCCTCCGGTGACAAGACCGTCCATCTAGTCACTACAACTCGCATCATTTACAGATCTGCTTGAGATGAAATGCACACACCCCTGTCCCCGCCTAGGCTGCTGTAAGAAAGATATACACCATAAAATACATATATTAATACTATAACAGTCCCTCCTTGTTACAGCAGCTACAAGAACAGCTAGCCAGGTACTTACAAATGCGCTGGTGCCGTAAGCTGGAATTCCTACACAACTTCCCCGATCCCCTCACTGATGCACCACTAAGGCTGACAAGACAAAGTTTCTTGGTATAGTGCTGTAGGAATGGAAAGTTGATACAAAGCAAATTCAATATCAAAATCAGTAGCTGAACCCTCATAATACATAACGGGGACAGCTCTGGCAATAGTCTTATAGATGAGTCCTCGAAGGCACGGAATAATGCAGCAGTCAATAATAGCAAAAGGAGCAAGAAAAGTCACTAAAGTTCTAGCAAAAGATGAAACCTGGTGGCTCCATCTCCCGAAAGTATCTGTCCGCTAGTCACTAAAGGGGTCAGAGATGCCAGAAATTGCTGCTAGTAGTTGAGAGAGGCTAGTTCAACCCTTCAGAGGCTTAGTTATGGAACCATCGCTGTGAACAGGGATTGAACAACCTAGAAGAAAGAATGTCTATCATGGTGGGAAGACTTACAATGAGATGCCTGAATCCAATTGGGTTTGTCCTTCCAGCTGAACATCTGTAACTGTGGTCAGGAACACTGGTTATGGACCGCCAAGTCTGGGTTCTAGGGCTTTGCGGACTTGTCTTTTGGTAACCACCCAACCTCCTAGTTTCACAGAATGAGTTCCTTCTAAGCTGTCAGGATCTGGAAGGGAAGCAAACACTCGAGAATATACATGAGTTAGGTGTTGTGTGAGCAATGACAGTTTGTCAGGCTACCGTGCTGCATCTGGAGTTATCGCGGTAAATACAATCCTAACCTCGGGGACGACCCAAAAAGCACCCCACATGGGCTGAGGCCTATTCTGTCAGGTGTGTACCGTACGGAGAAGAGTGTCAGCGGGAGGTGCTCGGTCTATTGAGCTCCGCCATGGTCTTCTGGATCCGTATCAAACACCAAACGGCAGCCCTCTAAATCACCCAGCTAGAATTGTTGGGGGGAACTCACCGCCGGGCTTACTGTTGCAGGCTCCTTGCAGGCTGTAGACCCGTCACCCAAATATCCACCACATAAATCCTTCCGCAGACTTGGGGCAGTTTTCAAATGAAATTTGCCAGATTCTCGTTAAAAGTGTAACATTTTATTTGCTTCCATAAAAGACAGACAACGTTTCAACCGCTGCCCTGCGCTCTTTGTCAAGTCATCAACAAACACAGATATTAAAGTAGAACACATAAACACTGCCCCTCACCAATAGCGTGCCTTCATTAAAAAGCGCCCTCTCACTGCCCAATCCGAAGATGGAATGGGGGATGCCAGACGGCTGAATGCACTGATTACCTGCGTGAGGTGTTGATGTGTCTTCCCATGTGCGACCCGTATTCAAACGTCATCCGTACGTGACCACCGGAGATGCGCACCATATTCCACACCTGGGCGTCCCAACTTTGTGCATGCGTACAGCTGTCACAACCTGCTCACGCGAGACGCCAAGTCCTGCTCATGCGCACCAGTGACGGTCAGTCCCGGTGACCACTGCCATCCAACCTAACACGCATGCGTGCCTCCATCCCGACGACAAGAGCATCTAGTTGGCATGACAACAACCCTATCCAGACGGAGGGTGCATTTGCTACGCCATATCATTACACAGCATTAACCATTAAGATACCTAACGGTGGAATATACTGAACGTATCATAGATTGCTCCAACATATGATTGTAAGCAGTCTATTGCAAAACTAACCCCTCCACCATGTTAAAAGTTGCCAATTTCGGTACACACATCAACATACTGTAACACAGTAACCGACCCCATCACACTATAAGGCATTGGTCATATCTGTATTGTGGAACACCATACCAAACGACACCAACAAATATGTCATCTCTACTTCTATGATTAAAGGAATGTGACCTATGGTACAAATTATCTCCAAGTCCGTTTAAACAATATTCTATACATCCGAACAATCTTTGATTAAACGTGAGTCACAAAGTGTGTGTCATCCAAACAATAACTTGATCAGTGCATCCTGTCAATCGCATCCTCCTCGGGGGTGAGCGGAGGGTTGCAGAGTGGAGCAGGGGGGGGGAGAGGGAACTCTCTCACTCTCCTCCCCGCTCCCCCTTGCTGCCCCCCCCCCCCCCCGCCGAATCTTCAGGGACGAGCCAGCAGGTACTCGAAAAAGGCGATGCTCTCTCGAGTAAATCGCCTTACCGATTATGCTCGTTCATCTCTACTAGCTATTCTTTTCTTTACTTCATTTGTGGTTTCCCCAATGTAGACCAAGCCACATGGGCAAGTGATCATATACACCCCAAATGTAGAAAGGCAAGTGTAGCATTCTTTAATGTAGTACTTTTTGCCAGTGCGAGGGTGTGTGTCTCCTTTAATTAGGTTACCGCAGCACACACAGTTCACACATGGGTGATTCCCCTTCTTCGCAGTTGTCAGTACTTGCTGTCTAGATGGATTATTCTGCAGCGTCATATTGTGCACCAGACGGTCTTTCAAATTATGGACTCATCGATACGCCATAATTTGAGGATGTACAAATTCATTCACCTCTGGGTGACAATTGGACAATAACCGCCAATGTCTACCCAAGATGTGTTTAATAATGGGGAAGTATACAGATGCATCTCTTCCACAAACCTCATAAATAGGTTGGCGTAAGTGGGGACTATGTTGGACCCCATCGCTGTACCCTGTTTTTGAGGTAGAATCTGTTATCATACAAGAATACATTATGATGTAAAACTAGGGATACTTTACCTATCACTACCTACCATCTATCTATCTATCTATTTATCTATCACATATCTATCTATTCATCTATCTATCTCCTATCTATCTATCTATTTATCTATCACATATCTATGTATCGATCTCATATCTAACATCATATCTGTCTATCTATCTATCTATCTCATATCTAACATCATATCTATCTATCTATCTATCACATATCTATGTATCTATCTCATATCTAACATCATATCTATCTATCTATCTATCTATCTCATATCTAACATCATATGTATCTGTCTCATATCTATCTATCTATATCTATCTATCTCATATCTATCTATATCTATCTATCTCATATCTATCTATATCTATCTCATATCTATCTATCTCATATCTAACATCATATCTATCTCAAATCTAACATCATATCTATCTATCTCATATCTAACATCCTATCTATATATCTATCTATCATATATCTATCTCATATCTAACATCATATCTATCTATCTCATATCTAACATCCTATCTATATATCTATCTATCTATCATATATCTATCTATCTCATATCTAACATCATATCTATCTATCTAACTATCACATATCTATCTCATATCTGTCTGTCTATCTATCTCATATCTAACATCATATCTGTCTGTCTGTCTATCTATCTCATATCTATCTATCTATCTATATATCTCATATCTAACATCATATCTATCTATCTCATATCTGTCTGTCTATCTGATATCTGTCTATCTATCTATCTGATATCTATCTATCTATCTCATATCTAACATCATATCTATCTATCTCATATCTAACATCATATCTATCTATCTCATATCTATCTATATCTATCTCATATCTATCTATCTCATATCTAACATCATATCTATCTATCTATCTATCTAGTTATCTATCACATATCTATCTCATATGTAACATCATATCTGTCTATCCATCTATCTCTCATATCTATCTATCTCATATCTAACATCATATCTATCTATCACATATCTAACATCATATCTATCTACCTATCTATCATATATCTATCTATCTCATATCTAACATCATATCTATCTATATCATATCTATCTGTCTATCTCATATCTAACATCATATCTATCTATCTCATATCTATCTATCTCATATCTAACATCATATCTATCTATCTATCTATCTCATATCTCTCTATCTATTTGTCACATATCTATCTATCTTTCTATCACATATCTATCAATCTATCTCATATGTAACATCATATCTGTCTATCTATCTATCTCATATTTATCTATCTCATATCTAACATCATATCTATCTATCTATCTATCTATCTATCACATATCTATCTATCTATCTATCTATCTATCTATCTATCACATATCTATCTATCTATCTCATATCTAACATCATATCTATCTGTCTATCCATCTATCTATCTCATATATATCTATCTATCTCATATCTAACATCATATCTATCTATCTATCTATCACATATCTATCTATCTCATATCTATCACATATCTATCTATCTCATATCTAACATCATATCTATCTATCTCATATCTATCACATATCTATCTATCTCATATCTAAAATCATATCTATCTCATATCTAAAATCATATCTATCTCATATCTAACATCATATCTATCTTTCTCATCTATCTTTCTCTCTATATCTATCTATCTCATATCTATCTATGTATCTCATATCTAACATCATATCTATCTATCTCATATATAACATCATATCTATCCTATCTATCTCATATCTGACATCATATCTATCTATCTATCATGTATCTATGTATCTCATATCTAACATCATATCTATCTCATATCTATCTATCTATATCTATCTATCTCATATCTAACATCATATCTATCTATCTCATATCTAAAATCATATCTATCTCATATCTAAAATCATATCTATCTCATATCTAACATCATATCTATCTTTCTCATCTATCTTTCTCTCTATATCTATCTATCTCATATCTATCTATGTATCTCATATCTAACATCATATCTATCCTATCTATCTCATATCTGACATCATATCTATCTATCATGTATCTATGTATCTCATATCTAACATCATATCTATCTTTCTCATCTATCCATCTCTCTATATCTATCTATCTCATATCTAACATCATTATCTATCTATCTATCTATCTATCTATCATATATCTATCTCATATCTAACATCATATCTATCTATCTATCTATCTCATATCTAACAATATATCTATCTGTCTATCTATTTCATATCTATCTATCTCATATCTAACATCATATCTATCTATCTCATATCTATCTCATATCTAACATCATATCTATCTATCTATCTCTCTATCTGTCTAGCTCATATCTATCTATCTCATATCTATCTATCTATCTATCTCATATGTACCTATCTCATATCTATCTATCTATCTATCTCATATCTATCTCATATCTATCTCATATCTAACATCATATCTATCTATCTATCTCATATCTAACATCATATGTATCTGTCTCATATCTATCTATCTCATATCTATCTATATCTATCTATCTCATATCTATCTATATCTATCTCATATCTATCTATCTCATATCTAACATCATATCTATCTCAAATCTAACATCATATCTATCTATCTCAAATCTAACATCATATCTATCTATCTCATATCTAACATCCTATCTATATATCTATCTATCTATCATATATCTATCTCATATCTAACATCATATCTATCTATCTCATATCTAACATCCTATCTATATATCTATCTATCATATATCTATCTATCTCATATCTAACATCATATCTATCTATCTAACTATCACATATCTATCTCATATCTGTCTGTCTATCTATCTCATATCTAACATCATATCTGTCTGTCTATCTATCTCATATCTATCTATCTATCTATCTATATATCTCATATCTAACATCATATCTATCTATCTCATATCTGTCTGTCTATCTGATATCTGTCTATCTATCTATCTCATATCTAACATCATATCTATCTATCTATCTCATATCTAACATCATATCTATCTATCTCATATCTAACATCATATCTATCTATCTATCTCATATCTAACATCATATCTATCTATCTAGTTATCTATCACATATCTATCTCATATGTAACATCATATCTGTCTATCCATCTATCTCTCATATCTATCTATCTCATATCTAACATCATATCTATCAATCTATCTATCACATATCTAACATCATATCTATCTACCTATCTATCATATATCTATCTATCTCATATCTAACATAATATCTATCTATCTCATATCTATCTATATCATATCTATCTGTCTATCTCATATCTAACATCATATCTATCTATCTCATATCTATCTATCTCATATCTAACATCATATCTATCTATCTATCTCATATCTCTCTATCTATCTGTCACATATCTATCTATCTTTCTATCACATATCTATCAATCTATCTCATATGTAACATCATATCTGTCTATCTATCTATCTCATATTTATCTATCTCATATCTAATATCATATCTATCTATCTATCACATATCTATCTATCTATCTATCACATATCTATCTATCTATCTCATATCTAACATCATATCTATCTGTCTATCCATCTATCTATCTCATATATATCTATCTATCTCATATCTAACATCATATCTATCTATCTATCTATCTATCACATATCTATCTATCTCATATCTATCACATATCTATCTATCTCATATCTAACATCATATCTATCTATCTCATATCTAAAATCATATCTATCTATCTCATATCTAAAATCATATCTATCTCATATCTAAAATCATATCTATCTCATATCTAACATCATATCTATCTTTCTCATCTATCTTTCTCTCTATATCTATCTATCTCATATCTATCTATGTATCTCATATCTAACATCATATCTATCTATCTCATATCTAACATCATATCTATCCTATCTATCTCATATCTGACATCATATCTATCTATCTATCATGTATCTATGTATCTCATATCTAACATCATATCTATCTCATATCTATCTATCTATATCTATCTATCTCATATCTAACATCATATCTATCTATCTCATATCTAAAATCATATCTATCTCATATCTAAAATCATATCTATCTCATATCTAACATCATATCTATCTTTCTCATCTATCTTTCTCTCTATATCTATCTATCTCATATCTATCTATGTATCTCATATCTAACATCATATCTATCCTATCTATCTCATATCTGACATCATATCTATCTATCATGTATCTATGTATCTCATATCTAACATCATATCTATCTATCTATCTATCACATATCTATCTATCTATCTATCACATATCTATCTATCATATATCTATCTCATATCTAACATCATATCTATCTTTCTCATCTATCCATCTCTCTATATCTATCTATCTCATATCTATCTCATATCTATCTATCTCATATCTAACATCATTATCTATCTATCTATCTATCTATCTATCTATCTATCATATATCTATCTCATATCTAACATCATATCTATCTATCTATCTATCTATCTCATATCTAACAATATATCTATCTGTCTATCTATTTCATATCTATCTATCTCATATCTAACATCATATCTATCTATCTTTCACAGATATAGATTAAAATTAAATGCCTTTTATTAGTATATTTTAAAATTGTGGGCTCACATATAACACTTCTTAACGATACAAAAGAAAAGGACAAGTAACATATAAACAAAAAATAGGCCCTAGTAGAAATATGTAGGGTAACGTATCTCTCAGATAGATTTTTGGAGATCGATACCGCACATGAATATGGAAGAGGATAAAGGTCCAAATTTTTGGAAATCGATACCGCTCATGAATATGGAAAAGGATAAAGGTCCAGAAGAAAAAGGAGTATTATCCAACTCCAGAAAATATGCGTACCTAGATATAAATGCGGTACGAAGAGTAATACCTCTTTAGGGCACAATGTTGTAATGTATATTCATGTTGCTAAGACAATTTTTCATAGCCTCTCATTAATAGCACAGTTGCCGCATATACGGGTGCTAATTATATAGGCTCATTACAGGTCAGTGGTACTGACCAGCACGTAAAAACGGCTCGCTCGACGCGTTTCCCTGCCCTTGTAGGGGGCAGTTCCTCAGGAGCACGGGTAATGGTTGCCCGTAGATACGTGTTTCTAAAGTTGTCGCATAGAAATGATAGAGCAACAGGATTGATGCGTCAGGACATAGTCCTGCTATAATTTAGTCCTGCTAAGATGAACCTACTCGATATTTCCCGTTACCGCTCCTTACTAGTCACTTCCGGCGCGGCACTTGTATTAGTACCGCTGTCGGACTCTCTGAATATTTGAGAGAGAGAGAGGGCCTTTCACTTGATCTGGCGTACACTGTGATATATGTCAGTATATGACTATCTCAAACAGCGCCTCCAGATACCAAATGGCGACCGCTATTTAGGCTTAGTTATCAGCCACTAGAGCGATGCCCGGGGGTGCCCTCTTGGAGGGTTCCTGCAATATCTATTAGGGTGTTCGCATTGGTCAGCACATTGCAATGAACGATGTGGATTGATGCGACACCCAAATAGAGATAGCTCTGTCACTCGATATTAATAAAAGCGAGTGTTCTTCTATGGTCCCTGGCCGACCCTTTTAACCTAGCTGGTAGACATCCCAGCTGTGTTATATTCAGGTCAGGTGCCTTCACAGGTGAAGCTCGATTAAATAGCAGTATGTGCCTCAGGTAGGTTAGCTTCAGATGAAAGGCAGCAAACTCGGCTACATTTGGGGGATAATACCCCATTCAGAGTTCTATCATGAAGACCAAGAAAGACAGAGCCCCTCTAGTATCAATCCTAGCTGGATTGAACAGGGGTAAGAAGCAGGGACAGAGTAGGAGAGGTGGCGCCTGCGGCTCTGATGGTGAGCTGGGATGTCTACCAGCTAGGTTAAAAGGGTCGGCCAGGGACCATAGAAGAACACTCGCTTTTATTAATATCGAGTGACAGAGCTATCTCTATTTGGGTGTCGCATCAATCCACATCGTTCATTGCAATGTGCTGACCAATGCGAACACCCTAATAGATATTGCAGGAACCCTCCAAGAGGGCACCCCCGGGCATCGCTCTAGTGGCTGATAACTAAGCCTAAATAGCGGTCGCCATTTGGTATCTGGAGGCGCTGTTTGAGATAGTCATATACTGACATATATCACAGTGTACGCCAGATCAAGTGAAAGGCCCTCTCTCTCTCTCAAATATTCAGAGAGTCCGACAGCGGTACTAATACAAGTGCCGCGCCGGAAGTGACTAGTAAGGAGCGGTAACGGGAAATATCGAGTAGGTTCATCTTAGCAGGACTAAATTATAGCAGGACTATGTCCTGACGCATCAATCCTGTTGCTCTATCATTTCTATGCGACAACTTTAGAAACACGTATCTACGGGCAACCATTACCCGTGCTCCTGAGGAACTGCCCCCTACAAGGGCAGGGAAACGCGTCGAGCGAGCCGTTTTTACGTGCTGGTCAGTACCACTGACCTGTAATGAGCCTATATAATTAGCACCCGTATATGCGGCAACTGTGCTATTAATGAGAGGCTATGAAAAATTGTCTTAGCAACATGAATATACATTACAACATTGTGCCCTAAAGAGGTATTACTCTTCGTACCGCATTTATATCTAGGTACGCATATTTTCTGGAGTTGGATAATACTCCTTTTTCTTCTGGACCTTTATCCTTTTCCATATTCATGAGCGGTATCGATTTCCAAAAATTTGGACCTTTATCCTCTTCCATATTCATGTGCGGTATCGATCTCCAAAAATCTATCTGAGAGATACGTTACCCTACATATTTCTACTAGGGCCTATTTTTTGTTTATATGTTACTTGTCCTTTTCTTTTGTATCGTTAAGAAGTGTTATATGTGAGCCCACAATTTTAAAATATACTAATAAAAGGCATTTAATTTTAATCTATATCTGTGAAGGGTTTCTGCAAACAATATATAGATTTTCATACCACTGTGATTTCATATCTATCTATCTATCTATCTCATATCTATCTCATATCTAACATCATATCTATCTATCTATCTATCTATCTATCTATCTATCTATCTATCTATCTGTCTAGCTCATATCTATCTATCTATCTGTCTAGCTCATATCTATCTATCTATCTATCTCATATGTACCTATCTCATATCTATCTATCTATCTCATATCTATCTATCTCATATCTAACATCATATCTATCTATCTATCTATCTATCATATATCTATCTCATATCTAACATCATATCTATCTATCTATCTATCTCATATCTAACAATATATCTATCTGTCTATCTATTTCATATCTATCTATCTCATATCTAACATCATATCTATCTATCTATCTATCTATCTCATATCTAACAATATATCTATCTGTCTATCTATTTCATATCTATCTATCTCATATCTAACATCATATCTATCTATCTATCTCATATCTATCTCATATCTAACATCATATCTATCTATCTATCTATCTATCTGTCTAGCTCATATCTATCTATCTATCTATCTCATATCTATCTATCTATCTATCTCATATGTACCTATCTCATATCTATCTATCTATCTCATATCTAACATCATATCTATATTTCATATCTAACATCATATCTATCTATCTATCTCATATCTATCTCATATCTAACATCATATCTATCTATCTATCTATCTATCTAGCTCATATCTATCTATCTATCTATCTATCTATCACATATCTATCTATCTCATATCTAACATCATATCTATCTATCTATCTATCTATCTATCTCATATCTAACATCATATCTATCTATCTATCTATCAATCATATATCTATCTATCTCATATCTAACATCATATCTATCTATCACATATCTATCACATATCTATCTATCACATATCTAGTATCTATCTATCTGTCTATCCATCTATCTATCTCCTATCTATCTCATATCTAACATCATATCTATCTATCACATATCTATCTATCTAGCTCATATCTAACATCATATCTTTCTGTCTGTCTATCTATCTCATATCTATCTATCTAATATCTATCTATCTCATATCTATCTATCTATCTATCTATCTCATATCTAACATCATATCTATCTATCTCATATCTGTCTGTCTATCTCATATCTATCTATCTATCTCATATCTAACATCATATCTATCTATCTATCTCATATCTAACATCATATCTATCTATCTCATATCTAACATCATATCTATCTATCTATCTATCACATATCTATCTATCTCATATCTAACATCATATCTATCTATCTATCACATATCTATCTATCTCATATCTATCTATCTATCTATCTATCTATCGATCTCATATCTATCTATCTGTCTCATATCTGTCTATCTATCTATCTATCTCATATCTAACATCATGTCTATCTATCTCATATCTGTCTGTCTATCTCATATCTATCTATCTATCTATCTCATATCTAACATCATATCTATCTATTTCATATCTAACATCATATCTATCTATCACATATCTATCTCATATCTAACATCATATCTGTCTGTCTATCTATCTCATATCTATCTATCTCATATCTATCTATCTCATATCTATCTATCTCATATCTATCTATCTCATATCTATCTATCGATCTCATATCTAACATCATATCTATCTATCTCATATCTGTCTATCTATCTATCTATCTATCTCATATCTAACATTATATCTATCTATCTCATATCTAACATTATATCTATCTATCTCATATCTAACATCATATCTATCTATCTATCACATATCTATCTATCTCATATCTAACATCATATCTATCTTTCTGTCTATCTATCTCATGTCTACCTATCTATCATGTCTATCTATCTATCTATCTATCTCATATCTATCTATCTATCTATCTATCTACCTATCTCGTATCTATCTATCTATCTATCTATGTATCTATCTCATATCTATCTATCTCATATCTATCTATCTCATATCTATCTATCTCATATCTATCTATCTCATATCTATCTATCTCATATCTATCTATCTCATATCTATCTATCTCATATCTATCTATCTCATATCTATCTATCTCATATCTATCTATCTCATATCTATCTATCTCATATCTATCTATCTCATATCTAACATCATATCTATCTATCTATCTATCTATCTATCTATCTATCTCATATCTAACATCATATCTATCTGTCTGTCTATCTATCTCATGTCTATCTATCTATCATGTCTATCTATCTATCATGTCTATCTATCTATCTATCGTATCTATCTCATATCTATCGTATCTATCTCATATCTATCGTATCTATCTCATATCTATCTATCTATCTCATATCTATCTATCTATCTCATATCTAACATCATATCTATCTAACATCATATCTATCTATCTCATATCTATCTATCTATCTATCTCCTATCCATCTATCCTATATCCATATAAGCCGAGGGGTGTCGCCCTGAGACCAAAGCCCAATACATATAGATTTTCAATGACCATCTATCCTATCAACATTTTCAGTAGCAAACCTATAATTAACCCTGACATGACTGTATTCTTCATTTAGAAGGAATGGCTATAGATGTTGAACGCTGGGATTTCGCAGCCCGACTTCCTCGTAATAGTTAATAGAATAGGATGGAGAGTATTGGGTCACATGACCTAGAATGAGATCCCTAACCATCATGTCATATTAGTTTTATGTGGTATTTCTGAGTTTTATAACATCTCTTATTGGTATTTATGTAAAATCTCTGATGATAGGCCTTAATTGACTGTCTCAGCCAATCAGAGCTTGCCGGCTCTGATTGGCTGAGACAGTCATTGAAGGGCTGTGATTAGACATCGAGCCAGCGCTGAGAACCAATCACAGCAATCTATTGCTGGAGGCGGGGTTTTCAAACCTGGCCTGCGGCGATAGATGATCTATCAGTACAGGGGAAACCCGGAGCATGGAGGTGCAGGAGAGGTACATCCGGGTGTATGATTGCACCTTTATTGGCCATCCCTATCCTAAGGGTGTCCGAGGCATGGGGCCAGCGATGCTCAGGCCTTGGCTGCATGTGTCCCTCCAGGATGTGGAGTCTGGTAGGTGCTACCGTGACGGGCCAGCACTATACCCTCCCAGCTCCCCACGTAAGTCAGGTATCATGGGTCTCCCTCTGGGACGCTGCAGTAACACAGCCTTTTCTGGCATCACTAAGAACAGGATGGAGACTGTCGCCCCATTATTATCAAAAGGACAATATATAATGCTGATGTGTATTTTCAGTGGGGCGAATCAAGATGGCGCCCAGATGCCAATGCTCTTCTCCAAGCTGCCCACTCCAGCCAAACAGTTCAGGCCAAAAGGGCTGGCTCAAAGTAGGGGGGAGGACCCCCCAATAGACTAAGTTGGGCTGATCTAAAAGGGGCGGAGTCCGATACAGCAATAAGTTAAGTGATAGGAAGCTACTGTGTTGCCATTCACATTCACATTTCAACCTCCCTCCTGGCTCTGATGTTAAGAATTCGCTTCTGGATTTACTAATAGTGGGGGTTCACATTTCATTCATTCATTCATTCATTCATTCATTCATCTGTTCTTCAGATTTCCCGAAAAATGACATTCAGCTCATTTATCAGCAGAGCTCACAGTGATAGCAGACTTAGTTCTTTACATTGACATAGGACTTACCTCACTATTGTTCCTCGCAGTTCACAAACTATGTCACTCCGAAGAGTTAAACGACACAGTTGGCTCTGCTGCATCTACATCAGAACGTAATACTGAATTAAGTAGCCTGCGTCCTCCAGTTCACTTGCCTGTTGTAGAACTACAGCCTACTTTGCATCCCACGTTGTATATCCATCTTTTCTGGTACATATGGCTGAGGTTGCTGTAGTGCTTCTACCATCACTCACAATAAGTTTGTGCCCCCTGTCTACAGATATGACATATTTTTAGTGCGATTTTTAGTTTAATGAAACGTTGTTTTTAGTCCAATTTCTAGGTTTATGGAGCAGGATGGAAACTTCTGGCGGGATTGGACTCCTTATTTTGTGCTCCAGCAGCTCCTTGCACTCCCACTGCTACGTGTTCATACAGGCGGAGGGGGAGCGGATAGCAGCAGGAACACTATTATAAGGAGGAGGATGAGAAATCCAGTGAGCTAAAGGGCAGAGTACAGCCTGCATTTCATAGGTTGACCAGCAGGTGGCAGCATAGTCTATAGAGGAGCTTCCCTACGGAGGGTTCTGGTGCTAATGGATGCCAATGGCCGCCAATGGCCTGTGAGACACCCTGAGAGAGGGCAGATGATGTGTGTGATGCCTTCACAGCTCCTACAAGACTTCGTTGTCCACGTTCTGTCAGTTTACGAGGTCTCCCTGAACGTGGCGGCACCGCACACACCGGATGAATCTCCCAATAACATGGCCAACAGGGGGCTCTGGAAGGTTCAGAAGCTGCAATGTCCCCAACTGATTGTTGACATTCCCCCACTAGACCCTATTGTCAGCTCTACACCTGGTGACATCCCACCACCAGACCCCGTTGTCAGCTGTACACCTGGTGACATCCCCCCACCAGACCCCGTTGTTAGCTCTACAACTGGTGACATCCCCCCACCAGACCCCGTTGTCAGCTCTACATCTGGTGACATTCCCCCACCAGACCCCGTTGTTAGCTCTATAACTGGTGACATCCCACCACCAGACCCCGTTGTCAGCTGTACACCTGGTGACATCCCCCCACCAGACCCCGTTGTCAGCTCTACAACTGGTGACATCCCACCACCAGACCCCGTTGTTAGCTCTACACCTGGTGACATCCTCCCCCACCAAACCCCATTGTCAGCTCTACACCTGGTGACATCCCCTCCAGCAGATCCCGTTGTCAGCTCTACACCTGGTGACATCCCACCACTAGACCCCGTTGTTAGCGCTACACCTGGTGACATCCCAGCACCAGACCCCGTTGTCAGCTCTACACCTGGTGACATCCCACCACCAGACCCCGTTGTCAGCTCTACAGCTGGTGACATCCTACCACCAGACCCCGTTGTCGGCTCTACACCTGGTGACATCCCCCCAGCAGACCCCCTTGTCAGCTCTACACCTGGTGACATCCCACCACCAGACCCCGTTGTCAGCTCTACAGCTGGTGACATCCTACCACCAGACCCCGTTGTCAGCTCTACACCTGGTGACATCCCCCCAGCAGACCCCCTTGTCAGCTCTACACCTGGTGACACTCCACCACCAGACCCCATTGTCAGCTCTACCCCTGGTGACATCTCACCAACAAACCCCATTATTGGCTCTACACCTGGTGACATCCTACCACCAAACCAATTGTCAGCTCTACGCCTGGTGTCATACTATCCGCTAGACCCTGTTGTCAGCTCTGCACCTGGTGACATCCCCCCACCAGATCCCAGTGTCAGCTCTACAACTGGTGACATCCTACTACCAGACCCCTTTGTCAACTCTACACCTGGTGACATCCCACCACCAGACCCCGTTGTCAGCACTACACCTGATGACATCCCACCACCAGAACTTGTGGTCAGCTCCACACCTGGTGACATTCCCCCAAAGAACCTGCTGTCAACTCTGCACCTGGTGACATCCCACCACCAAGCCTATTGTCAGCTCTACACTTGGTGACGTCCCACCATCAGACTCTGTTCTCGGCTGTACACCTGGTGACTTCCCCTCACCAGAACCCGTTGTCAGCTCTACACCTGGTGACATGCCTCCACCAGAACCCATTGTCAGCTCTACACCTGGTGACATTCTCCCCCAGCAGACCCCGTTGTCAGCTCTACACCTGGTGACATCGCACCACCAAACCCCATTGTTAGCTCTACACCTGGTGGCATCCCCCACCAGACACCGTTGTCAGCTCTACACCTGGTGACATCCCCCACTAGACCCCGTTGTCAGCTCTACACCTGGTGACATCCCCCCGCCAGACCCTGTTGTTAGCTCTACACCTAGTGACACTCCACCACCAGACCCGTTGTCAGCTCTACACTTGGTGACATCCCACCAACAGACCCCGTTGTTGGCTCTACACCTGGTGACATCCCACCACCAAACCTATTGTCAGCTCTACGCCTGGTGACATCCTATCTGCCAGACCCTGTTGTCAGCTCTGCACCTGGTGACATCCCCCACCAGACCCCCGTTGTCAGCTCTACACCTGGTGACATCACACCATCAGAACCAGTTGTCAGCTTCACACTTGGTGACATCCCCCACAAATCCTGTTGACAGCTCTACACCTGGTGACATTCCCCAGCCAGACTGCATGGTCAACCCTACACCTGGTAACATCCCACCACCAGACTCCGTTCTTGCCTCTACATCTGGTGACATCCCCCCACCAGACCCCATTGTCAGCTCTACACCTGATGACATCCCCCCCACCAGACCCCATTGTCAGCTCTACACGTGGTGACATCCCCCACTAGACCCCGTTGTCATTTCTACACCTGGTGACACCCCACCCCCAGACCCCGTTGTCAACTCTACACCTGGTGACATCCAACCACCAGATCCCAGTGTTAGCTCTACACTTGGTGACATCCCACCACCAGGCCCTGTTGTCAGCTGTATACCTGGTGACAATTGACCACCACACGCCATTGTCAGCTCTACACCTGCTCACATCCCACCAACAGACCCCATTGTCGGCTCTATATCTGGTGTCATCCCACCACGAGACCCCGTTGTCAGCTCTACACCTGGGGAGATCCCACCACCAGACCCTGTTGATAGCTCTACACCTGGTGACATCTTGTCCGCCAGACCCTGTTGTCGTCTCCACACCTGGTGACATCCCCCCATCAGACCTCGCTGTCAGCTCTACACCTGGTGACATCCCCACGCCAGACCCCGTTGTCAGCTCTACACCTGGGGACATCCCCCCACCAGACCCCATTGTCGGCTCTACACCTGGTGAAATCCCACCACCAGACCCTGTTGTCAGCTCTACACCTGGGGACATCCCCCCACCAGACCCCATTGTCGGCTCTACACCTGGTGAAATCCCACCACCAGACCCTGTTGTCAGCTCTACACCTGGTGACATCCCACCACCAGACCCCATTGTCAGCTCTACACCTGGTGACATCCCCACGCGAGACCCCGTTGTCAGATCTACACCTGGTGACATCCCCACGCCAGACCCCGTTGTCAGCTCTACACCTGGTGACATCCCCACACCAGACCCCGTTGTCAGATCTACACCTGGTGACATCCCCATGCCAGACCCCGTTGTCAGCTCTACACCTGGTGACATTCCGCCACCAGACCCCATTGTCAGCTCTTCACGTGGTGACATCCCACCACCAGACCCCGTTGTTAGCTCTACACCTGGTGACATCCCCCAACCAGACCCCGTTGTCAGCTCTACACCTGGTGACATCCCCCCACCGGACCCCGTTGTCAGCTCTACACCTGGTGACATCCCCCCCCCGGACCCCGTTGTCAGCTCTACACCTGGTGACATCCCCCCAGCAGACCCCGTTGTCAGATCTCCACCTGGTGACATCCCCCCACCAGACCCCGTTGTCAGCTCTACACCTGGTGACATTCCCCCACCAGACCCCATTGTCAGCTCTACACCTGGTGACATCCCCCCACCAGACCCCATTGTCAGCTCTACACCTGGTGACATCCCCCCACCAGACCCCATTGTCAGCTCTACACCTAGTGACATCCCTCCACCAGACCCCGCTGTCAGCTCTACACCCGGTGACATCCCCCCACCAGACCCCGTCGTCAGCTCTACACCTGGTGACATTCCCCCGCCAGACCCCGTTGTCGGCTCTTCACGTGGTGACATCCCCCCACCAGACCCCGTTGCACTAATGTATAATGTTATAAACTCTGATCATATGATCTGCGAGCAGTATAATACACGGCAGCTTGGCGGAGAAGGTCGTCCACAAAAAGCAGGGATATAAATAGTCACAGACTGCGGGTGGCGCCTTTTATTAGCAAGGTCTGAGCTGTTGGCGCCTCTTGTGTCTCCAGGGGCCTCCTGCAGGGTCTCCCGTTTCCTCTCTTTATAGATTCTACTAAATCCTTTATTTTTAACATGAAGGTTTCTTCCAGCACGGATTTCATATTCTTTCTACTGTGCTCATAGTCGCCCCCTGCTGGGTAATATCTTTATATATAAAAATGGATTGCTGTTGTCTGTGCTTTACGCATGGCCAAACGACGGGACCGATATGCACCAAATTTGCCACACAGGTAAATCAGACAATCTAGAAGGTTTTAGACCAGTTTTCAGCTCTCTAGGACCTACTGTTTTTGACGTATTCCCTAAAATCAGAATAAAAACGCAAATGCAGGCCCGGGTCTGTGCTTTGCCGCGGATCTGCCCAGGCGTACCATTCCGGTATAATTTATGCCAGTTTCTGGTGTGAATCATACGTAAATCTGTCGGTCAGGGGAAGCCACATCTTCTCTGAACAAGCCATGCCCACTTTCCAAAAAAGTGTTTTGGATGGAGCAGAAAGAAGAAAATTCACAAATTTTCACACAAATGCCTTCTTGAACAATTTTTTTGTGAGTTTTGTCACATCAGAAACTGGCGTAAAAAAATTTAAATGTGCTCCATGGTCCACATATGGCCACCACTAGGGGTTTCATCTTGTGCGCAATGGGGCCGGCGGCAGCAGCACCGACCCCATTGTGAACATACAGTGAAGATTGCGATTCTCTGGCACAGTTGTGACAGCAGGCACAGGAGCGCAATGTTCTCCCATTGAATTCAATGGAGCCGACGCTACAGCCAGCTTCATTGAAAGCAATGAGCTGCTGGCAAGCCTTGCAGTGCTTTTTGGGGAAGGGTTTTAAATATAAGCCCTTCCCTGAAAAATCATCCCTAAAATGTGTAAAAAACATATATACTCACCTCTCCGCAGCTGCCGGGGCTCAGGCGCATCCAGACGGGTCTTCTTCCTGAACTGCTGTGAAGTGCTTTCAGCAGGCGGGGATTTAAAATCCCCGCCTGCTGAAAGGGCTGCCTCTGATTAGCTGAGCAATGTGACCAATCAGAGGCAGCTCTCAGCTGTCATTCAATGGGGATCTTCTCTGTATGTCAATGGGGCCGCCGTTGCTGCTGCCAGGCCCATTGACCAAAGGTGAAACGCCTAGATGTGAGAGCATCCAGGGGTTTCACTTCCAAGGAATTCACTGCTGTCGCTGTCACAGTGGCAGCAGCGGATAGCGGACAGCGCACTTTATGCGCGCATTTCATGCTGCCAGGTGCGTTTTTTCAGCATTTACGCACATAAATTCGCACATAAAAACACCCGTCTGACTGAGCCCTTAGGAGGAAGAGTTTGCATAAGTTGCTCCCAAGATGCATGTGGGCTGAGATGTGGTTGCTGCTACATTAGCTCAGAATAGGATTGTCTCCCATTTTTATACTAATACAAGTGGACAGGAGGAACCCAGGGGGTCAGATGCGCAGGAGTGATAGGGAGGAGATGGAGGGGAGATGTACATTAAAAATAAGACAACACATTTTTTTTTCAGTTTATTGCAAAATCAAGCACGCTCCGTCAGTCAAGCCCTTTGTAACTTTTACAAAATAAAGATTTTGTGAATCCACATGGTGAAAGTAATTCAAAATCCCCTTTCCTTTAAAAATCTTTTAGTTTTTTTTTTCAGATTTTTTTCTAAATAAAGCCCCCCCTCCCCCCACCCATCCTGTCCCACAAACACGCATCTCAAAAAAATCCACCAGCACCCAATACGGTACTAGCAGTGATTGCATAGTTGTCAGTTGTGTATTGCATGCTTTTTGGACAACTTCAACAGACTTATGTTCCCTGAAATAGAGGAAAGAAGAGTTGGCTTCCTGCATCAGAAAGGACATCCAAAGCAAATCACGGAGGCCTTGTTGATCGTCCAGTGGGGGTTCTCGGAGGTCCATGACTTTTAGTTTCTTGGTTGAAGCCTCAACTCTTAGTAAAGATCAGGAGGTATTCCAATGGCTCTCCAAGACTATGTAAACTTAGCACTATCGGAGCCTTCAATTCCCCATATACAGTAGTCCTTGAAGTTAACTCATTTGGCTCCTTACTGCAATGTGAAGTCTTGGTCTACCCCGTGAAGTCTACAAGACCCTGGATCAAACAAAGGTCATAGATCTAGACCTGCTATGGAACTATCTTTGTTATGTTGGTGTAAACAAGTCAAGTTGTTCAATTTCAAGAAATGATGTCAAGTTGTTTTGTCATCCTTTCAATTAATTGCAGAATTTTTTTAAAAACTACCCAACCCTCCTCCCCCTCAAACCCTCATCTGTTTGGTACTATAATTCATCACGCATCTTGTCACCCTTCGGTCTGACCAATCTACCAATGAAGAGGATAGAGTCTGTTTTGTTGTCCTTGATAAGAAAGACGTAGGGGTGATCTGCATAGAAAAGCTTAGGGGATCTCAGCTCCTCTCTGCCATAGATATCGGCATCAAATGGATTCCCTTCAGTGTCCCACTCTAGGGCAGCAGCATGGTAGAGGTTGGCCAGGTAGAGATCTTTCTTACCAGAGATCTTGGAAAGGTCAGCCTTGGTTTTGTCAATAGCTTCGGTAAGACCAAGTTCTCCTAAGTGTTTCTAGAAGAAAAGCATAAAGTCTTTGTAATAAGATGACACAACTAGAGTTGTTCCACCTGAATTAACCAGTGCCCCATCTACTTAACTTTGCTCAGTCAATATCCTCTAGGACACATAACTAAGATTTCTTGGACATAGCAGTGGTGCATTGAAACTTATGTAATGCTCCAAAAAGTTCCTTCTGGTCTACAGCATCGTCTTAGAGACTCCCTTAAGTGAGGCTTGTCTAATGATTATCTAGA
This sequence comes from Eleutherodactylus coqui, assembly GCF_035609145.1. Lineage (NCBI taxonomy): Eukaryota > Metazoa > Chordata > Amphibia > Anura > Eleutherodactylidae > Eleutherodactylus > Eleutherodactylus coqui. The sequence continues at coordinate 524,499,013 of NC_089837.1, read as the reverse complement.
ACTTACAGTTGGATCTGGCTAAGATGACTCAAGTCAACCAGTTTTGTATGCTGGCCATATGTCATGCTATGATGGAACCTACCTGAAGATCATGGCTGACTTCCATGCTGACTTTGGGCAGAGAAACGGCAACTGCTTTCTTCTCCATCTTTCCAATCCAGGTCTTCAGTTGCTCCCTGGTCAGGAGTTTTTCCACTCTCTCCAGGGGTTCCACGTGGTAGGGCATAATAACGATCAAGCTAGAGAACTTGTGGGCCAGAGGCATCTCCAGGATTTGAAGGCTGTTGGTTTGATCCTCATAGTAATTGTATAGTCCTTAAAGAAAATATTATAGTTGACTATCTAATGGAAATTTTGAGCGGAGATTATCACATTTAACCTTGAAGTGAACATACCTGTGCGGTGCATCATGGGAACAGAGACCGTGAAGGAACGAGTCACCATAAAGCCACGGTTGTCAACCATCTTGTGGTGGAATCTTTCATCCCAATGGGCTATAAAGTCAAAGGAAACATTAGTTGGGTTGAAATGTTATAACATGTTAGATTATACAGATGAAATTCTGCTTACGTTTGAAGAACATGGCGTTGACAATAAGGGCACCATCAGTCTTTTCCACATCACTGGTCACCTCAGGAAGCTTGCCATCAGTGGTTTGTGCTGCCCACTCATTGATGGACTTCAGGGCACTTCTCTTGTCTCGGAAGTTGATCTTAGAGTGTTCATAATTATAATGTTTCTTGCTGCTTTTCACAAAGTCATCGGAGAAGCTGATGGAGCTTGGGCCATAGAGACGGTTACCAATCTTCCATGTCACATTGCGAGCTGTGGAGTTGCTGACTTCATTGAGAAGCTCTGAGAGTCCGGCATTGATGTGGTCATCACTCAGCTTGTCAACACTCAGGACTGCCTTGGCTTGGGCAGCAGTACTGGCTTTACCAGCCAAATTGACCAGACCAAGAGATGAAGCCACCACCACAGGTGAGAGTAGGATGTTCTCGACTTTCTTATCCTTGGCCATATTGTGGTAGAGATTGAAGGCAAGGCCCGCACTCCTATCTGCCAGGGTGCTGGCCTGCTTACTTATCTTCTTTTCTACTGGAGCCTCTTTGGCTGCTTTCTCCACGGCCTTCTTATCAACTGCTGCATCTACAGCAAAGAGGAGGCCAAGAGCCAGGAACCTTATCATCCACATGGTGGCAGTAAAGTTAGAAATCGACACTGTAACCCTATGAGAGAGAAGAGAAAAATACTTTGTAAGTACTAATAATCTTCAAGCTACCAGCATTCACAATACAGAATGGTTTTGACTTTTGAGAGTTTTTGCTAATTTACTTTATCCAGATTTTTATTTAAGGTTCTGATTCATCTAGTCAGAGGCCTCTCAGACTGGTCTATGCTTGTAGCAGGCAGCTATTATGGCGCCTAACCCTGATGTGTCATTCCTCCCTGCACACAAGCTTATTGTTAACACTGCCTGAGGGGAGGAATTAATACCGCTGTTTATAGAGTTCAGGCCAAAAATTAGTTAGAAAAAAGATTGCAAAAAGAGCAGTCGGGCAGAACGGAGCTCAGGCGCTGGTAATGTTCTGCTAAACGGATGCACAAAAATCACATAAACAACAATGTGATCAAAATGTAGGAATGTAAAACAAATCTTTTCTAAATCACATGTAAAAAAAAAAGGAAAAGTAATTATTAAAAAATTCTAAAAAATATTTATAATTACAACATTTAAGAAAATAATAAAAATAATAGTAATAAAATAAATTAAACCATAAACTAAGGGATTTTATTAACATTTTGTATAGGAAGCATTACAGCATTAGAGTACCGGGGTCTCGTACCCCAATAAAGAATGTTAAAAATTAAATTAAAATTGAATAATAAATAAAATATTTAAAATTAAATAAAATCAATAAAAAACTAAGGGCTATTCCAGACGACCGTATATCGGCAATAGGAGGGGGTGGAGGATGGGGGCGGAGCTAAGTACCGGCACCTAGCTCCACCCCCGCCTCACCCCCTCCTATTGCAAATAGTGGAGAGGGGTGGAGAGGGGGCGGGAGCTCAGTTCCTGCTCCTGGCTCTTCCATCCTCCTCCCCCTGCAGAGGGGGACGCCGTATATCGGCTCGGCGTGAAAACCCAGCTGATATACGGTCGTCTGAAATAGCCCTAAGTAAAAAAAGAATTTTTAAAATGAAATACAATCTGCACTACTTAAATAAAAATGTCAAAAATGCAAAAAAATACAGAAATTGAATAACTTCAATTTACAATAAATGAAAAAATACCTAAAAAGGTTTTTAAAAATCTTTATAAAAAATTGGATTCCTAAAATAGATGAAAAAGGCTAAAAGTGGCTGAGAACTTAATAGACCATACGATCCTTGACTGAGTAAGAGGCCTTTGACGTTTTGCTTGGCTACCATTTCTCCCTATGCATCTTGGCACACCGCTCTCCACAAGGAGCAGGATTACCCCTCCAGACCCCCATCAGAAGCCCTCCACCAGAACCTTTCTCTGCACTAATGGGGGACAAGAACCCCTGAAAAAGCTTTCTGTAGATGGAGAAGACCCTGCTTTGGCTTACATTGTTGTTAAAACGTTGGACATTGACTTCTATGGAAGCCGCCTTCCAATAGGTGGCGCCACAGAGTCATTATGCCATCTCCCATTTGCAAAGCTGTGATTGCAAAGGAAGAATCCTAAGTAGATTACTGAATGATATGTAACAGCCGCCTCCACCCAGATGCAGAATAAAGCCTGTGGCCTGCAGCTAGAGCTTTCTGCAGTAACTCCACAGTTATGGTCCCGCACAAGGTCCCTGGCTCCAGGGGAATCACACACTGAATATAAGGAGAAGCTTCAGATACCTTTAAAGAGTTTCATAGTGAGGTCAAGGTTTGCAATGTTCATTCTGAAAGAGACAGACACATGAAGCCAAAATCCAGAGGAAACACATGAAATCTAATGCAGCCTATTGAGATATGTCATGACATGTGGATGGGCTGCTCCCTGATACTGGGGGGCGTAGCGGTGGAAGGAGGGTCTAAAGTAAGGGGGGGGGGATTTGCTGATGTGGCAGGGAAATTCATGTATCCACGTCTCACATTCATTCCTTCAGTGCAACTTTGCACTACTTTCTATTTGTCACAATGTAACAGGATGTTTGTTAGGTTTCCTGTCTTGTTGGGTCTGTTGGTCCTATTTATTCTACATTGTACTAGTAGTCTTAAGTGAGAGGAAAAGTTTATCCTGCCCCCCCCCCCCCCCAACTTTGGAGAGCTACACAACTTTGTAGAACTACACTCCCCAATTCTGACTACCAGGTATGCTGAGACTTGCAGTGCTTTATGTAAAGACCAGGTCCAGAAAACTATAGATTTAGTACAACAAGCCGAACGTCATGCAATGTCTGGCACAGGGTCTAGATAGCGGGCACATAGCTGTCTGCAGATTATTTTAAGCTTCTTACACCGCCCAATCTGCTACATTGTACCAGCCACAGATTCCTGCAAGATATCGGAGCTTATTCACTATTCAAAGTACAACCGCTTTCTGACGCAAATTACACCACTAAACGGTCTTACGTGCCTGCGCCACATTTATCAAATGTTAGACACTTTTGGACAGTTTTTCTGACTTTTCTGAAAAATTGTACTGAATCACACCATAATTTTGGCCCACTAATAGGTGGTCTGAACTCAGACCAGATAGTCTTAGAATGCGACTCATTTATCATTAAATCTGGCACATTGTAAGACTTGTCTAATTTTGACCTGACTAACTTTTAGATAGGACATTCGTTGGGTAAATCAACAGGAAGCGCAGTATATATATATATATATATATATATATATATATATATATATATATATATACTGCATGGAAACAAATGTACATCGCTGCAATGCAGAAAACCTTCTATATATTATATCATCTCCAGAACACTGTAACAATGCAGGAGACAAAGTATACATTGTATATTCTCCATGGAAAGACTATAGCTGCATTGCTACATTGTATCAGATGCATATTATATTATTACATTGTTTCAAAGCAGGAGACATCTGATGTATTAAATGTTCTCCTTGGAAACATTATAGCTACTTTGTTGCAATGCAGGAGACTTTGTATATATGATTCATTCTCCTTGTAAATACTATAGTTCCAGTGTTGCAATGCAAAAAAGACGCTATAGGTTGTCCATTATAGCAACATTGTTGCAGCATCCTGAGGCCATACAGTTGCCAGCAAATGTAGCAGAGCCTACCTTATGAGGTGAAGCCGGCAGGGCTCTGGACGTGACCCTTTTTCTCCAAGTGTCCTCTTCTTCTCTGCCTGTGAATCTGCTGCCCGGAGCTCCCACCGCTCTTATATACCCAGCAGAAGAAAGTTCTAGAAGTCTGGAAAAGTTTATTTAAATGAGGGAACTTTGATGCCCCCCTCCTTTATCCCTCCTCCTGACTCTCTCCCAGCCTCTCAGCTGCTTGTGACAGCCCCTAAAATTCCTCAGCTCCTTCCATCTAGGCCCTGACAATGTGGCATCATCGGATTATTCTATGCTAGAAGGCATCCGCCCAGATCTGATGATGTGTGATGTGTGCGCTGCTATCTAAGCCCACTGGTAGAGAATATTTGGTGTTGGGTGCACTCCTGATAGCTGAGATTCATATTTGCTGCTTCCTTATGATGCAATATACTGAAATGTTACCAAAGCTGGATTGTAGTAAGGAAAAAGCAATCCCTACAGGGGGGGCGCTGCTATAGGGGGTGCAGAGGTAGCAGTTGCACTTTGGAACTGGAGCCTGGGGAGCCCCAAAGACCTCTCTGCCTAAAAATACGACACCAGGGTTATACAGAACACAGCTAGGGCCACATTATAGATTTCACATTGGGCCCCAGGAACTTCAGCTATAACTATATCTATTGTATACCGTGCCCAAGGGTCTGGCAATAGGTGGTCCCTCAGGTTCTCCATGCACCCATACACAGACAAGACCTAAATTTAACAATTTGGTCTTGTGATGTCCTCATGTGACATCACTAGTCCTAGTCCCGAAGCTCAACATAGTTGCCTTGGATATTATTAGAGGGGTTGTCCCACTTTATACATTTGCCTATTCAATTGCATACAACATTGAATGACCACTGCATTAAGAACAGCCGGCTCGTGACATCTTGTGATGTAACGCAGTACTACATGATCCTTGCATTACGTTCCACTCTTAGATAATGTACTGAGCTTTTCTCTGTGCAGCAGAAGGCAACATTTGGGTAGACGTGATAACTTGAGTGACTTTGGCCGTGGGCAGATTGTTGGTGGCCATCGGTGTGGTGCCAGTATTACTGAAACAGTCACATTTGTTTGCTGTTCCTTGTGTAGAGCGCACCAAGGCTGAATAAACCATGGACGGACACCCAACAGAAGGTCACACAGCGGGCAGCCATGAGTAGATGATCCTAGCTTGGGTGGCACATCTGGTTTCTCAACAACAATGTGCCACAGTAGACCAGCTGCCCCAGCAGGATAACAGCAGAGAACTTAAAGGGGTGGTCTCGCGAAACCAAGTGGGGGTATACACTTCTGTATGGCCATATTAATGCACTTTGTAATGTACATTGTGCATTAATTATGAGCCATACAGAAGTTATTCACTTACCTGCTCCGTTGCTAGCGTCCTCGTCTCCATGGTTCCGTCTAAATTCGCTGGCAGCTTGCTTTTTTAGACGCGCTTGCGCTGTGCGGTCTTCTCTATTCAGCACGAGCCGCTTCAGTGTGCTCCCCGCTACAGCTCTTCTGCGCATGCGCAGACGAGCTGTCACTGCTCGGGAGCGCGCTGCAGCGGCCATTCTGCACCTTCCTCTGTTAGAGGAAGGTGCAGAAACTGGAGCTGCCCAGCGGAGAAGCCCAGCCCAGCCCAGCAACCCCGGAGAAGCGTCCCAGGTAAGTGATGGGTCGGGGGGGAACTAGCGCTGCGCCGGGGGAACTAGCGCTGCGCCGGGGGGGGGCTGTCGCTGCGATGGGGGAACTAGTGCTAGGCCGGGGGGGGCTGTCGCTGCGATGGGGGGGCTGCCGCTGCGCCGGGGGGGCTGTCGCTGCGCCGGGCTGCGCCGGGGGGGCTGTCGCTGCGCCGGGGGGGGGGGGGGGGGCTGCCGCTGTGATGGGGGAACTAGCGCTAGGCCGGGGGGGCTGCCGCTAGGCCGGGGGGGCTGCCGCTAGGCCGGGGGGGCTGCCGCCAGGCCGGGGGGGGCTGCCGCTAGGCCGGGGGGGGCTGTCGCTAGGCCGGGGGGGGCTGCCGCTAGGCCGGGGGGGGCCGTCGCTAGGCCGGGGGAACTAGCGCTGGGCTCCGGAACCTAGCGCTGGGCTCCGGGGCCTTCACCTGGGCTGAGGGTCTAGCGCTGGGGAGCCGGGGGCTAGCGCCTTACCTGCTGCCTGGCGGTGGGCGTCTGGTCGGCGGCTGCGGGGCGTCTGGTCGGCGGCTGCGATGCGTCCGGTTGCCATGGAGACACAGCTGGCGGCGTCTCGGGAGCGCGCACGTCGGGCTGCAGCGAGCGACGGGGAAAGAGCCGGCGGCCATCTTGAGGAAACTTTTATAAGTTGCTGAAACGCTGGAACGGTAAGTACAAACCAGCTAGAAATGTCATTTACAGGGGGGCTTAGTAATGTGTACTTAATGGGGGGGACTGGGCAAAAAAAAAATTTAACTGCTTCCTTGAGACATCTCCTTTAAGCAAATTTCCACAAGGACCATGCGGCATACCTTGTGTTGACTGGGGTTCAATAGCCGAAGACTGACAAGGGCACCCGTGATGACACCACATCATCGGTAACAACGCTTGACATGGGCCCTGCTAAGACTTCAATGGACCTTGGACATATGGCAGAAGGTCTTATGGAGTGATAAATCTCTGAACCATAAGGATGGCTGAATCCACATAAATAGCATGAAGCCATATCCTATGGGTTTACCGTTGGGGTTCATCAGGCCGGTGATGGGACTGTCATGGTTTAAGAAGCATTTTTCTGGCATGGCCTCGAACCGTTGGTCATAATACCATAATCCTTGAATTGTGAATGCTCTAGGGACCTGTTAGCTTACCATGTGCACCCATATCTTCAGGAAGTCTTCGCCGACTGTAGTGCCATCTTTTAGCAGGACAACGCTTCTTGTCATTGAGTTCAGATCCCTAGGGTGCAGTTGAAGGAACATGACAATGAATTCTCTACAATGCTGTGGCCCGTAAACTCACCAGACTGTATCCCCATTGATCATGTTTGGAATATGCTGGAAAGGGCTGTGAGATCTGCTACCACTTATTCGCACCAACTGATGGAGCTCTTGCAGTTGGCATGGGTCAAGTAAAGTATGGAGGATATTTACCATCTTGTGGTAAAAAGCCTCCTTGCTTTTAGCAATTCCAGTGCCGTTGCATACATCATCTTCCTTCATTAGTCAATGTATGCCACATCACTAGTAACGTAGCACTCATTGCCCTGGCTGGATGCTCTGCTTGGGGCTGTATCTCTTGTACATGCACAGTCTGTAGACCAAGCTGTACATGCACAAGGACTTGTCAAGATCCCAACAATCCATTGCTATTGTGAATGCACCCGCCTTGCCTGTGGGTGTTGGGAGAGGGACTACAGTGAAAGGATAGGATGCTGTGGTGGGCAGAAGTAGTACGGGCATCAAAGCCAGCACTACTACTGAAGGATATTGACTTTGGCCAGAATTGGAAGGGATGTGGCTGGAGGACCCAGACCACAAAAGAGTTGTCGCATAACGGAAAATGCTGACATAATGGCATGGATAGCAAAACAAGGTGAACAAAAAGGTACGTGGGAGGGTTTGTATACCCAGTGTGAACACTACCATGGAGGAAAACCTGTTTAGGGCAATGATAATTTACATTGGAGCTGAATTTCACCAGACTCAATCTTTTCCTCTGACATCAGCTGTTGGGGGTAGAAGTCAGGAGGAGCCAATATGCATATGATAATTAGTAGGTCTTGCTGATATTAATGGGTTCAGACTCCTTTTCCCTAATGTGAATGGGGTCTCAAATGACCTTTTTGGTAAATATTCCACACTCATAAAGGACTCTGCATGTGAATGGGCAACCTATTAATTCCAGTGGGTACCATGTAATACTCCATTTTCCCTGTAGAGGCACTGCAGAGAAACCGAGCACTCGCTCAAAACAAAAGGGTGGAAATGTAAGTGGTATAACAAAAACAGCTGAATGGTCAATTTAACTGTCACATGACTGTGTATAAAAAGAACATGTTAGAGAGGCCGAGTCTCTCAGAAGCAAAGATGGTCAGAGGTTCACAAATCAGTGAAGAACTGCAATTAAAAATTGTGGAAACAGCGTAAAATTGTGACTATTTTGAATATCCACCATCTACATCAGCAGGAGGGGGGACTTGGGGGACATTCCCTGGTGCTGAACACTCCCGCCGTGCTGACTGCAGACATTCATCTAGATACACGGAAATCCTGCAGAGTTCTATCAAAGAGATAACAACGATATAATAAAGCAATCACAGAGATAATAGTCATCGTTATGGGACAAGCAGTAAAGAATAATGTGGAAAACCGCTGCTTCATTCCGTCCATGAAATATTAAAATGCACACACTTTTTGGGGGGTGCACATACTTTTCATGGAAGCATGTATGCCTATTAGGGGCAAACATTTTTGCAGTTCGGGGCTATACTTTTCAAGGTGGTCATAGACATTGGGGGGGGGGCACATACTTTTAGGAGTTGCACAAACTTTTTGGGGGAGCAATTATTTTTCAGGAGCCCAAATAATTTACAGAGGGTGCACATACTTTTCAGGGGGGGGCACATACTTTTTAGAGGAAACAGTTTTCAAAGGATGCACATACCTAACACGGGGGCATACATACTTAGTGGTCCTGTACCTACTTTAGGGTGTGCGTATACTTTTCAGAGGGGCAGATAGTTCCCAAGGGATACACATACATTTCAGGGGGCATACATGCTTATTGGAAGCAAACATTTTTCCCGGCATAGGAAAATACTTTTCGGGTAGGGGGGGGGGGGGGGGGGGGGGGGGGGGGGCACTTACTATTTGAGGTTTCAGATAATTTTTTGTGGGGTGCACCTTTCCGGGTAGTTACACATAATTTTTCATGGTCGCAGGGTTTATGGAGACACATTTTTTTTAGGGGGGGGGGGGGGGGGGCATAGAAACGTTTTGGGGCACATATACGATATTGGGGGGTGCAAATATTCTTCATGAGGACAGATACATTTGGAGAGCATACATATAGTCTTCAAAGGATGCACATAGTTTTCAGGGGGCAAATATACTTTTTTGCAGCATGGGGATATACTTTTTAGGGGGGCACACATACTTTTTAGGGTGTGCACATACTTTTATGGGGGCACACTTACTTTAAAGGGGTGTACCTCCTTTTTGGAGTGGTCACACATACTTTTCAGGGGGACATACATGCTTATTGGAGGCAAGCATACTTCACATGGTGGTGGGATGATATTCAGGAGGGAACGCATACTTTTTAAAACTGGTCACAAACTTTTCTGGGGTTGCACACACTTTTTAGGGGTGCATATGCTTTTCGGAAGTCACACATACTATTCAGCGGTTTGCACACATTTTTTGAGGGGCTCACATATTTTTTGGGGGGTTGCTCATACTTTTTGAAAGTGCATATACATTTCGGCAAGGCACACATTACTTTTCACGGGGGTGCACATACTTTTTTTGTGGTGTTCATACATGAAGGTTTATATATACTGTAGAGCACAGACTGGTGTGAATCTTCTCTTCTCTGGGATCCTGGTGACAGAAGTTGCACACCAATGAGCGCCAGGTTTCACCAGAACTACAACTCCCAGCATGCACTGCCAGTGTGCCAGGTCTTCTGATACCCCCAGCCTTAGAAGAAACTGAGCTGAAATATAGCAGAAAATAATGACCTGCACAGATGTAGCAGAGCTGAATATGAAATCTCTCACAACTCCTGTCATCATTATGTGTTTCTCTGGACTTTACAGAGAACTGCAGGTAAAATCGCAGCAACATCCCCCACAAATTACACTGAAGTAACAAACTCAGCTCTACTGCATCTGAAAAAAAATCATAATTTCAATAGATATGTCAAACTCAACTCTACTACATCTGATGTAGTGCCGGCACATGCGATGAGCTGAACCTTGCTGTACCTTTCGCTCAGCACTGCCACATTAAGGCAAACTCAACCTGAAAATTGATCCTGCTCTATTTGACAATCTCAGCTCTGCTACATCTATATACCCAACTTTATTTTTTGTGAGAGAAGTGGGTTTCATCATCCTTGCATCATCTTCCCCCCAAACTTTATAGCTTCTAGATGCTTCTGGCCTTCCTCCCCCAACACTGCCACGTCGCCTCTGCTCTGCAGCGTGTGGGATGCAGCTCAGTGCAGCCCCTCCAAATTCTCCTCCTCTCCTCCTCCCAGATGCCAAAACCTCCCCCCTAGACAGAACCGCTGCACTGAGATAAAGAACAAAAACTACAATTTTGTCAGATGTAGCAGAGATGAGTTTGACAGAAGAGAACAGCTACGGCTGTATGAGATGAGGTAGCAGAGCTCTGATAGAACTGAGGTCTCTCTCCAGCTGCAGTGAAACTACAACTCCCAGCATGCCCTGACAGCCTGCATTAGTCATGGAAATAGAAAATCTGAGGCTGCCAAATGCAACAGAGCTGACTTGTCAGATGTTTAAGAGCTGAGGTTTTAAGATGCAGCAGAGCCGGGCCTGTCGGATGCAGCAAAGCTGAGCCTGTCGGATGCAGCAGAGCCGGGCCTGTCGGATGCAGCAGAGCCGGGCCTGTCGGATGCAGCAGAGCCGGGCCTGTCGGATGCAGCAGAGCCGGGCCTGTCAGATGCAGCAGAGCCGGGCCTGTCAGATGCAGCAGAGCCGGGCCTGTCAGATGCAGCAATATGCACTTTCTCAGATTACCATATCTGAGTTTGTGACATGTTGAAGAGCTGAAGCTGTAAGATGTGATGTAGTGGAGCGGAGTTGGCTATTTAGCACAACGCCTCTGAATCTCCCAATGTGATTTCCCATAAGACCGCAGACAATCCGGTGGATACGTGTCGGGTTGGACGCCTGCAGTTTTGCTCGCAGTTCACACATAAATTCTCCTGCAGTGTATTGTGAGGTTTTTTTGAAGTTAATAAAGTTGGAATTGAGCCGGGTTATGTCGGTTTCTGATGGAATTTACAGAATTGTGGCAAACGTGCAATATTGCAGCAGCGGTTTCAAAAAAGGAAGTTATCGGTACACCAACCAACTAGGTGACATATTCAGCTCTGCTACATCCATACAAGGTGGTATATAGAGCAGGGAAGCCCTCCCTCTGAGAAAAGTCTAAGAAGGCCGCAGACTGCGTCTACAACAAGCCACCATTCTGTACAGAAAACCGCAGGGAAGGGCGATGAATACGACCCATTCATGGCACAACGGGGGTCCTGGGGGCCGCAGCTCTGAGGTGTCGCCAGATAGCAGAATAGACCCCCCCCCCCCCCCCCCCTAGAACTTGTAGAAATGGAATTAAATTTTCTCTGTGTGATTGTAACATTCATATAAGGGCGCCTTTCCACTAGCGTTTTTTTCACGCGATTGTCGATGAGACTTTCTAACGTTGAAAACGCATCACACAAAAATCACAAAGTTTGTGCTTTGCGATATTTGTGTGAAAGGCACCCTTAGGCCTCATGTCCACGGGCAAAAGAATCCGCAGCGGATTTTAACTTTTCTCCTGCCCGCGGATCCGCATCCCATAGGGATGCATTGACCACCCGCGGGTAGATAAATACCCGCAGATGGTCAATAAAAGGGATTTTTTTAAAAATGGAGCATGAAAAAATCTGGACCATGCTCCATTTTCGCGTGGGTCTCCCGCGGGGACGGCTCCCGCAGGCTTCTATTGAAGCCTATGGAAGCCGTCCGGGAGACCAAAATCGGAATTTACTCACCCGCTCTGGATCTTCCCTTCGCCGCGGCTTCATCTTCTCTCCGTCGCGGCCGTATCTTTTTTCTTCGGGCCGGCGCATGTGCGGGGCACGCAACCGACGTGCCCTGCGCATCCGCCGGTCCGAAGAAAGAAGATCCGGCTGCGACGGAGAGAAGATGAAGCCGCGGCGAAGGGAAGATCCGGAGCGGGCGAGAGGTGAGTTAATTCTTATTTTTATGCCTCATGTCCGCGGGGCAGGAGGGACCCGCTAGGGATTCTACATGGAGAATTACAGTGCATCTGCAGCCCAAATTCGCGTTACAAATCCGCAGCGGATCTGATTTTTCCTGTGGACATGAGGCCTAAGAAGGAAGGCTCTAGTACCCTGTTGTACCGCCTGTAGCTTGGATACAAGATGTGATACAGGCAGGCATGGAGGCTCTAGTACCCTGTTGTACTGCCTGTAGCTTGGATACAAAATGTGATATGGGTGGGCATGGAGGCTCTAGTACCCTGTTGTACCACCTCTAACTTGGATGCAAGATGTGATACAGGCGGGCATGGAGGCTCTAGTACCCTATTGTACCGCCTCTAGCTTGTATACAAGCTGTGATACAGGTGGGCATGGAGGCTCTAGTACCCTGTTGTACTGCCTGTAGCTTGGATACAAAATGTGATACAAGGGGGCATGGAGGCTCTAGTACCCTGTTGTACCACCTCTAGCTTGGATACAAGATGTGATATGGGTGGGCATGGAGGCTCTAGTACCCTGTTGTACCACCTCTAGCTTGGATGCAAGATGTGATACAGGCGGGCATGGAGGCTCTAGTACCCTGTTGTACTGCCTCTAGCTTGGATACAAGATGTGATATGGGTGGGCATGGAGGCTCTAGTACCCTGTTGTACCACTTCTAGCTTGGATACAAGATGTGATATGGGTGGGCATGGAGGCTCTAGTACCCTGTTGTACCACTTCTAGCTTGGATACAAGATGTGATACGGGTGAGCATGGAGGCTCTAGTACCCTCTTGTACCACTTCTAGCTTGGATACAAGATGTGATACAGGCAGGCATGGAGGCTCTAGTACCCTGTTGTACCACCTCTAGCTTGGATGCAAGATGTGATACAGGCGGGCATGGAGGCTCTAGTACCCTGTTGTACCACCTCTAGCTTGGATGCAAGATGTGTTACAGGCGGGCAGAAAGGCTCTAGTACCCTGTTGTACCATCTCTAGCTTAGATACAAGACGTGATACTCTCTGACTGGCATGGTTGTGGGGAGATCTGTGTCTGTCACTGTTAAAAGGAATACTGTGCCTGGCACTGCTATGGGAAATCTGTGGTGGTACTGTATGGGGGTACTATGGCTGGCACTGTGGAACGCTGTAGATTGTACTATAGCTGGGTCAGGTATTAGCTGTAAGAAGATAAACCTATTTTGCCTGAGTGCTGTTGGACGCAGAGGCATAACTTGAAGCTTCTGGGCCTCCATGCAAAACCTGTAATAGGGCCCCCCAAATTTAATGCTTTATTCATAGTACTGGCCTATATGGAGGGGAGAGGCCTTAAGGCTCCGGGGCCCAGGTGCAACCGCATCCCCTGCCTCCTCTATAGACCACGTCCCCTGTGACGAGCCTCATCGACTGTCTATAGAATATACAGCCAACATGACCATAGAATAAGCCCTAATAAAGGAGTCTTGCAGGATCCTGGGACAGCGGGGTGATGGGGCGCTGGTTGGGGACGCTCCTCTGTTGTGGTCGTGGTCAGCGCTCTACGGTCGCTGATGTTTACAGTGGGATCGGGGGGTTTATCATTCAGGATTACAACAGCATAAATGTTTATTTCCGTGGTCTGGGGCCATCTGGACCCCACAGCACCAAGTATGACGGTTCGCAGCCCCCGCTGTACGTGTGTGTGGGATGTGCTCATGGCATAGAGCAGCTGTCACACATCCAGCCAATCAGATGAGGCAGCTGCCAGCCAATAGGAACACTGTATATAGGTGCGTTTATATACATGCTATTGACATATGACCTCACAGCCTTGGGGTGTGACATCACTGATGAGTGCAGCCTGGCCCTTCAAGAAAAAAGAGATATAATGTACATCAAAAAATATTTTCTATGTAGGTAAACTTGCACATTTTGTCCCAATTTTTCAAGATCTCTGCTTGCTGTCAACAAATGAGATACATATAGTTTCTATCCAGAGGCTGTGACTCTTTACAAACCTGATACTTCTGACAGCTGAGGGTTTGTTACATTGTATCCAGTCTAGACCCTCCTCTGTGAGCTCCAGACTGATACTAGGGCTCACTCACATGGGTGCATGGGGCCTGTGTGCTATGTGTGGACATGTCATGCATGTAATACGCGGTTCTAATGGTCCATTGACTTCTATTGGGTCATTCACACCAGCTTCTTTTACATGCGTGAAAAAAATGCAGTAGGTCCTGTTTGGGCACATAATATGGACCAATATAGGCAACAGTGGCTCCTTGTGTGTAGTGACCTCTTCTTCAGCTTGTAGAGCTTGTTGGCCACTAGATGCCTCTGCGACGCAAAGAAGAGATTTCACCCCGTTACCAGAGTCTGAGAAAGGCGCATTATTGGGACGTGAGAAGCTGGATGGTCGTATGGATGAATTGTCCCCCACCAGGCCGTTCTGACCAGACTGTTAGGTGGTGTTGGGACCAGTGGATGTGTTAGGGCACACAAGGCGACTGGGCTCAGGATGTCTCCAACAGACCAACAGTAGAGAGGAGCGTCTGACCAGACCGTTAGGGGGTGTTCGGACCAGTGGATGTGTGAGGGCACACAAGGGGACTGGGCTCAGGACGCCCCCTACAGACCACCAGTAGAGAGGAGCATCTGATCGGACTGTTAGGAGGTGTTGGGACCAGTGGATGGGGGCACACAAGGTGACTGGGCCTGGGACGCCCCCTACAGACCACCAGTAGAGGAGCGTCTGACCAAACTGTTAGGAGGTGTTGGGACCTGTGGATGTGTGAGGGCACACAAGGTGACCGGGCTCAGGACGCCCCCTGCAAACCACCAGTAGAAAGGAGCATCTGACCAGACTGTTAGGAGATGTTGGGACCAGTGGATGGAGGAACACAAGGTGACTGGGCTCAGAATGCCCCCTAGAGAGGAGCGTCTGACCAGACTGTTAGGGGGTGTTGGGACCAGTGGATGTGTGAGAGCACACAAGGTGACCAGGCTCAGGAAGCCCCCTACAGACCACCAGTAGAGAGGAGTGTCTGACTAGACTGTTAGGAGGTGTTGGGACCTGTGGATGTGTGAGGGCACACAAGGTGACCGGGCTCATGACGCCCCCTAAAGACCACCCAGTAGAGAGGAGCATCTGACCGGACTGTTAGGAGGTGTTAGGACCAGTTGATGGGGGCACACAAGGTGACCGGGCCCGGGATGCCCCCTACAGACCACCAATAGAGAGGAGCGTCTGACCAGACTGTTAGGGGGTGTTGGGACCAGTGGATGGAGGCACACAAGGTGACTGGGCTCAGGATGCCCCGTAGAGAGGAGCATCTGACCAGACTGTTAGGGAGTGATGGGACCAGTGGATGGGGGCACACAAGGTGACCAAGCCCGGGACGCCCCCTACAGACCGCCAATAAAGAGGATCATCTGACCAGACTGTTAAGGGGTGTTGGGACCAGTGGATGTATGAGGGCACACAGGGTGACCAGGCTCAGGACCCCCCAACAGACCACCAGTAGAGAGGAGCGTCTGACAAGACTGTTAGGGGGTGTTCAGACCAGTGGATGTGTGAGGGCACACAAGGTGACCGGGCTCAGGACGCCCCCTGCAGACCACCAGTAGAGAGGAGTGTCTGACAAGACTGTTAGGAGTTGTTGGGACCAGTGGATGCGGGCACACAGGGTGACCGGGCTCAGGACGCCCCCTACAGACCACCAGTAGAGAGGAGTGTCTGATTGCCCGACAAGCATCACCCCCATTACATGTACAGCCTCTGACCCCCACTGTCGCCCCCATTACATGTACGGCCTTTGACCCCCACCGTCGCCCCCATTACATGTACGGCCTTTGACCCCCACCGTCGCCCCCATTACATGTACGGCCTTTGACCCCCACCGTCACATCCATTACATGTACGGCCTCTGACCCCTACCGTCGCCCCCATTACATGTACGGCCTCTGACCCCCCACCGTCGCCCCCATTACATGTATGGCCTCTGACCCCCATCGTCGCCTCCGTTACATGTAAGGCCTCTGACCCCCACCGTCGCCCGCATTACATGTACGGCCTCTGACCCCCACTGTCGCCCACTATTGCATGTACGGCCTCTGACCCCCATCGTCGCCCCCATTACATGTATGGCCTCTGACACCCACCGTCGCCCCCGTTACATGTACGGCCTCTGACCCACACCATCGCCCCTATTACATGTACGGCCTCTGAACCCCACCGTCACCTCCATTACATGTACGGCCTCTGACCCCCACCGTCTCCCCCATTACATGTACGGCCTCTGTCCCCAACCGTCTCCCCCATTACATGTACGGCCTCTGTCCCCAACCGTCTCCCCCATTACATGTACGACCTCTGACCCCCACCATCGCCCCTATTACATGTACGGCCTCTAACCCCCACCGTCACCTCCATTACATGTACGGCCTCTGAACCCCACCGTCACCTCCATTACATGTACGGCCTCTGAACCCCACCGTCTCCCCCATTACATGTACGGCCTCTGTCCCCAACCGTCTCCCCCATTACATGTATGGCCTCTGTCCCCAACCGTCTCCCCCATTACATGTACGGCCTCTGACCCCCACCGTCGCCCCCATTACATGTACGGCCTCTGTCCCCAACCGTCTCCCCCATTACATGTATGGCCTCTGTCCCCAACCGTCTCCCCCATTACATGTACGGCCTCTGACCCCCACCGTCGCCCCCATTACATGTACGGCCTCTGACCCCCACCGTCACCTCCGTTTGCATAGATGTCGTGAACGATGAAACTGGACGCTGCGGAGGGGAAACGAGTGTCTTCAGTGATGAATCCAGGTTTAGTTTGGGCGCTGACAACGACCGTGTTCGTGTTCAGAGACCTCGGGTTGAGTACCTCCATCCTGCCTTTGCTGTGGAGCGACACACTGCCCCCTGCTGGTGTGATGGTCTGGGGGTCATCGCATACGACAGTCGGTCCCCCTAGTAGTGGTACGAGGGACAACAGCTCAGCGATATGTTCAGGACATCCTGCAGCCACATGTGTTCCTCTCATGGCGGCTTCCAGCAGGATAATGCTCTGCTGCACACACAAGGGGGTCCCAGGAGCCCCCACAACACTCTCACACTGCCATGGCTGCCCGGTTACCAGATTCATCACCAGTAGAGGACGTATGGGACCATCTGGGACACCAACTTCCACAGCCTACAAGTTTACACGATCTAGAAGCTCAATTACAGCAAATGTGGAGCAACAGGGTACTAGAGCCTCCATGTCCGCTCGTATCACATCTTGTATCCAAGCTAGAGGCGGTACAACAGGGTACTAGAGCCTCAATGCCCACCTGTATCACATCTTGTATCCAAGCTAGAGGCAGTACAACAGGGTACTAGAGCCTCCATGCCTGCCCGTATCACATCTTGTATCCAAGCTAGAGGCGGTACAACAGGGTACTAGAGCCTCCATGCCCGCCCGTATCGCATCTTGTATCCAAGCTAGAGGCGATACAACAGGGTACTAGAGCCTCCATGCCCAGCTGTATCACATCTTGTATCCAAGCTAGAGGCGGTACAACAGGGTACTAGAGCTTCCGTGCCTGTCTGTGTAGTGTACAGAAGTTGATGTGCACATGTGTTCTGGAAGTTTCTGGATGATATATGTATTCTTGTGTTTCTGTGTTTTTCCACTGTCTTCTATGTGTATGAATATGATGTGTATTGCACCTCTGCTGCACTGAATAGGTTACTGTCTAGGTTATGTCGGGGAAAATATCGATTTGTATGTCATGTGTCGTCTTTATATATGTGTGAGGTGTGTGTGTGAGGTGTGTGTGTGTGAGGTATGTGTGTGTGTGGTATGTGTGTGTGTGAGGTGTGTGTGTGTGTGAGGTATGTGTGTGTGTGAAGTGTGTGTGTGACGTGTGTGTGTGTGAGGTATGTGTTTCGTGTGTGTGTGTGTGTGTGTGTGAGGTGTGTGTGTGTGTGTGTGTGTGTGTGAGGTGTGTGTGTGTGTGTGTGTGTGTGTGTGAGGTGTGTGTGTGTGTGTGGTGTGTCTTTTCTTTGGTTTTGGCTGTTCCCTTTTAGAGAGAGCCTGGCCTGTACTCAGACACCTTCAGAGATGGAAGAGGCTGAGCGGATACCCCTTTGGGCAGCGAACCCATTCTTCTCCTTCCATTTTTCTTTGGAGTACAAGTGGAGTTTGCCCGCCATGCGGTGTGAGGTGAAAAGGTGGCAAAGATCCGTGAGAGTAGACCGGTGGAGTTTCTCAAGAGTCGTGTCTGGGACCAGGGACCCACAGATAAGTAGGCTTGTGTAGGTCACCCTGCTTCTCCCATGCTTCCTCCCGATGGCTTCACGTGTTCCTCTACATGACCCGTGGAGGCCAGAATACCTCGCTGTAGCCCACCACCCCTCTTACCACCAATAAAACACCACTCCTTCTTCTTTGGCTAAATTGGCCACAGCAGCCAGTTTATTAACAAACAGTACATAAAATGAACAATGAACGAGGGGGAGTCCTTGGAGTCACAAAGATCTGGTGCAACCATAACCGGGAAAAATGCAACAACTGCCCCCCACCGGACTACAGGTTCAGGGGCCAACCACGCTGCCCAAAGGCTGGCAACCACTATTGTGACTTATAGCTGGAGGGAGTCTACTGCCGCCCCCTCACCAGCCACGTCACCTGCACCAGATCACATCAAAATTTAACACGGAGGGATTCCCCCCACACAATTTCCACCGACTCCAAGGACCCCCCACCTGCCAAGCTGCCATGACAAATGGTATAATCCCTCAATTCCAACCCCAAACCCTCGGGCGGGCGGGACTCTCTCGTATTCCCTGAAAAGGTGCCGCTGCCACTCCCCCCTTCCTTAAATACTCCCCCACCCCTTACTTTATCCACCAATCCCCCACAGCTATCCCCCTAAATCTAGAAAATTCTCCCCAACACTAACAAAATTAACCCCATACTCCCCGAATAATTCTAACTCCGGCTATCTCCTCCCACGTGTCATGACGGGCTTCCATTTTAGGTGGGGGCCTCGCCTTCCCCCCCATTCCAGCCCTATCCTCTACAGTACTGCCGGTGGATGTAAAGAGGACTGTTGTACATCGCTATCTCAAGTTTCTCAGTAAAGAACTTTACCTACCAGTCCTGGTTGTTGTCCAATCAGATCTCTGCAGCGTTGGGGGGGTCCGTGGTTCATATAACAGTCCCTGCCGGGGCGGTGGGACACTTGGGACCATGACACATCTTCCACCTTCTTCACATTCCTCGTGTCAATATTTACCGAATTCCAGGGGACGCTAAGAGTGCTTCCACCCGGGACGTCACATTCCAGAGGACGCTGCAGAATGTTCCACCTTGTAGAAAAGGGTCTGCAACCAAAATCTGTGCGTCCAAAGGCTCCTTTACACGGGATGATTATCATGCAAAATAGTTGTTAGATCGAGCAATTTGTACGATAATTGGGCCTTGTGAACGCATGTGATGAAAGACCAACCAGTGATAAATCACTGACCGGATCCTTCATGTGGACCATAAAATCATCGTTGGTCCGCCGCTGCATCAGTCTGTTTAACCAGGCAGTCCGCCATCTATGAAGAACTGCCTGTTTACTGTGAACGGAGGCGGAACGATCCCGGCTGCTCTGCACAGGACTGAGCATCGTTAGGGGTCACCGACATACTGCTAGGGGTCGCAAAGGTCACAATTGCTCTGCTGCTGTACTTATGTACCAAGGTTGGTTCTAGTGCTTGTTTTATGTACTGAGCTTGGTTCGGGTGCTGTATTTATGTATTGAGCTTGTCTCTGATGCTGTATTTATGGTATCAGCTTGGTTCTGCTGCTGTACTTATGTACTGAGGTTGGTTCTTGTGCTTTGTTATGTACTGAGCTTGGTTCTGGTGCTGTATTTATTTTATTGGCTTGTTCTGGTGCTGTATTTATGTTATGAGCTCAGTCCGGCAGCTATATTAATGCTAGTAGCTTGGTTCTGGTATTTATACACTGAGCTCTTCTGCTGTGGGTATGCTGCTATCTTACTATCTATTCTGCACAAGAAGTATATAGGCATGCAATATATTTTCTCTCAGGAGCGGGTGGCACTGGATGCCAACTAACGTAAGGCTGGCACAGCTTTCGGGGAACACAGCATATAATGTAGCAGTCCTCCTAGTAACAATAGGGCTCACATCTGTAGATGAAGCGTGAGTCATTGGGAAATGGGGGTCGCTGCTCCCTGCGGTGACATCAGGATGAGGAAACCTCCCACTCATGGTGACCTCCATGCGCAAAACTGCCTGGGGACAGAAACCACAACGGGACCTTAGAGGAGCCGCGAGGCCGAATCCTTCATAGTTTTCGTCTTTAGTGTTTTTTTTATCCACCTAAAAACCTGATAAAAGGATGAGAGACGAAGACCCAAGAAGTCCCACATCTTCTCCTCCGGGGTCCCATCCAGGTTCTTTCCTGGTTTCTGCATGCTGAGAGGGAACCCACGCTGAACGCCATAAATGCGAGGCGAAACACGTGTCAAAAGCTGAGAGCGGGGTAAAGGGCATCGCCATCTCAGGTCAAAAAGCCTGAAGCGTCGCCATGCAGAATAAAAGCGGCGTTGCCCGCATCCGATTGGCAGCCAGCAGACATTTTCAGCATTCTTGAGCATAAACTGTCTGGAAAGCTGGAGACGGCACCAGTGTTGACATCATGCAGTGTATTGCTCCCTGTTATCCGCCATTGCTTGCTGGGGAGAGGCCGACAACAACCCAAATTCTCCCCGATCGCTACTTAGGTTGTATTCATACAGCAGAGAAAAACGCAAGAGTTGTGAGTGACTGCGAGACCCCCAGATGGTGTGCTGTGATAACCTACTGTGTTCAGTGGGTTATGGTACACGGGGGGTCTCTTCTCTCGCACCGACAGTGCGGGGTGTAAAAACTGAAGCAGCTCCGATGCCCGTGTGATTCTCACGTGAGAATAGGAGTTTTGATGTCTGGTGTCTCGCACATCGCACACATGGGGTGCCTGCGTGCTGTGAGTTACACCCGAGAATCTCAGGCGCAACTTGTTATTGGCCATGTAAATATGGCCTTAGTGGCCCCAATAGCAGTAGTGCCCCTGTTAGTGGCCCCAGTAGTAGTGACCTTGTTAGTGGCCCCAGTAGTAATAATGCTTCCTGTTAGTAGCGGCAGTAGTAATAGTGCCCCTTTTAGTAGCGGCAGTAGTAATAGTGCCCCTGATAGTGGCACCAGTAGTAATAGTGCCCCTGTTAGTGGCGCCAGTAGTAATAGTGCCCCTGTTAGTGGCCCCAGTAGTAATAGTGCTTCCTGTTAGTGGCGCCAGTAGTAATATTGCCTCTTTTAGTGGCGCCAGTAGTAATAGTGCCCCTGATAGTGGCACCAGTAGTAATAGTGCCCCTGTTAGTGGCGCCAGTAGTAATAGTGCCCCTGTTAGTGGCGCCAGTAGTAATAGTGCCCCCTGTTAGTGGCGCCAGTAGTAATAGTGCCCCTGTTAGTGGCCCCAGTAGTAGTAGTGCTTCCTGTTAGTGGCACCAGTAGTAATATTGCCTCTTTTAGTGGCGCCAGTAGTAATAGCGCCCCTGATAGTGGCACCAGTAGTAATAGTGCCCCTGTTAGTGGCCGGAGTAGTAATAGTGCCCCTGTTAGTGTCCGCAGTAGTAATAGTGCCCCTGTTAGTGGCCCCAGTAGTAATAGTGCTTCCTGTTAGTGGCGCCAGTAGTAATAGTGCCCCCTGTTAGTGGCGCCAGTAGTAATAGTGCCCCCTGTTAGTGGCGCCAGTAGTAATAGTGCCCCTGTTAGTGGCCCCAGTAGTAATAGTGCTTCCTGTTAGTGGCGCCAGTAGTAATATTGCCTCTTTTAGTGGCGCCAGTAGTAATAGTGCCCCTGATAGTGGCACCAGTAGTAATAGTGCCCCTGTTAGTGGCGCCAGTAGTAATAGTGCCCCTGATAGTGGCGCCAGTAGTAATAGTACCCTTGTTAGTGGCACCAGTAGTAATAGTGCCTTCGTTAGTGCCGCCAGTATTGATAGTGCCCCTATTAGTGGCGCCAGTATTGATAGTGCCCCTATTAGTGGTGCCAGTAGTAAAAGTGCCCTTGTTAGTGGCGCCAGTAGTAATAGTGCCCCTGTTAGTGGCGCCAGTAGTAATAGTGTCCCCTGTTAGTGGCGCCAGTAGTAATAGTGCCCCTGTTAGTGGCCCCAGTAGTAGTAGTGCTTCCTGTTAGTGGCGCCAGTAGTAATATTGCCTCTTTTAGTGGCGCCAGTAGTAATAGCGCCCCTGATAGTGGCGCCAGTAGTAATAGTGCCCCTGTTAGTGGCCGCAGTAGTAATAGTGCCCCTGTTAGTGGCCGCAGTAGTAATAGTGCCCCTGTTAGTGGCCCCAGTAGTAATAGTGCTTCCTGTTAGTGGCGCCAGTAGTAATAGTGCCCCCTGTTAGTGGCGCCATTAATAATAGTGCCCCTGCTAGTGACCCCAGTAGTAATAGTGCTTCCTGTTAGTGGCGCCAGTAGTAATATTGCCTCTTTTAGTGGCGCCAGTAGTAATAGTGCCCCTGATAGTGGCACCAGTAGTAATAGTGCCCCTGTTAGTGGCCGCAGTAGTAATAGTGCCCTTTTTAGTAGCGGCAGTAGTAATAGTGCCCCTGTTAGTGTCCCCAGTAGTAATAGTGCTTCCTGTTAGTGGCCCCAGTAGTAATAGTGCTTCCTGTTAGTGGCGCCAGTAGTAATATTGCCTCTTTTAGTGGCGCCAGTAGTAATAGTGCCCCTGATAGTGGCACCAGTAGTAATAGTGCCTTGTTAGTGGCGCCAGTATTGATAGTGCCCCTATTAGTGGTGCCAGTAGTAAAAGTGCCCCTGTTAGTGGCGCCAGTAGTAATAGTGCCCCCTGTTAGTGGCGCTAGTAGTAATAGTGCCCCCTGTTAGTGGCGCCAGTAGTAATAGTGCCCCTGATAGTGGCGCCAGTAGTAATAGTGCCCCTGATAGTGGCGCCAGTAGTAATAGTGCCCCTGTTAGTGGCCGCAGTAGTAATAGTGCCCCTTTTAGTAGCGGCAGTAGTAATAGTGCCCCTGTTAGTGGCCCCAGTAGTAATAGTGCTTCCTGTTAGTGGCGCCAGTAGTAATAGTGCCCCCTGTTAGTGGCGCCATTAATAATAGTGCCCCTGTTAGTGGCCCCAGTAGTAATAGTGCTTCCTGTTAGTGGCGCCAGTAGTAATATTGCCTCTTTTAGTGGCGCCAGTAGTAATAGTGCCCCTGATAGTGGCGCCAGTAGTAATAGTGCCCCTGATAGTGGCGCCAGTAGTAATAGTACCCTTGTTAGTGGCACCAGTAGTAATAGTGCCTTGTTAGTGGCGCCAGTATTGATAGTGCCCCTATTAGTGGTGCCAGTAGTAAAAGTGCCCCTGTTAGTGGCGCCAGTAGTAATAGTGCCCCCTGTTAGTGGCGCTAGTAGTAATAGTGCCCCCTGTTAGTTGCGCCAGTAGTAATAGTGCCCCCTGTTAGTGGCGCCAGTAGTAATAGTGCCCCTGTTAGTGGTGCCAGTAGTAATAGTGCCCCCTGTTAGGTGCGCCAGTAGTAAAAGTGCCCTCTGTTAGTGGCGCCAGTAGTAATAGTGCCCCCTGTTAGTGGCGCCAGTAGTAATAGTGCCCCCTGTTAGTGGCGCCAGGAGTAATAGTGCCCCTGTTAGTAGCGTCAGTAGAAATAGTGGCCCTGTTAGTGGCGCCAGTAGCGATAGTGCCCCTGTTAGCTGCCCAAATAGTAATAGTGCCCCTGTTAACGGCCCAATAATAAAAGTGCCCCTGTTAGCGGCCCCAGTAGTAGTAGTGCCCTAATTTATGCCTCCGTTGATATCATGCAGTATATTGCTCCCTGTTATCTACCATTTCTTGCTGGGGAGAGGCTGAAAGCAGCGTAAATTCTCCCCGATCACTACTTTGTGCCCCACATCCCCAGTGCTGAGAACCATCCCCCTCTTATAACGCTCCCGCGCTATTATAAGCTGATGTGTCACGGCCCTACGAATCTTTTTAGCATCCGAGTTCCACCCGGTATTCCAGAAATCTGATACCGGAGTCCGAGGAATCGCCGCCACATCTGTTTTCTGTGTGAGAAACGTTTCCAAGTGCAGCAGGAGGGGGGGGGGGGGGGGGATCTTGGGAAACCGTGGGACCTCAGACTGCGCCGAATTCACGCTATTCACGGTCACCCAGCCTAGCTCTATAGTGCTATGAAAGTGGGGGTACCCCTCCGAGGAAACTGGTGTATCGGGGGTGTTGGCCGTCACCCCGCTTTCAAGAAACTGATATAACTAAGCATTAAAGGCATTTTACCGGCTTCATTTATCAATACGTGTAAAAGCACCCCAAGACTCCCCCGTCTCATGTGCACCGCCGCTCCATTCGCATGGGTGGGCATTGCGGGGGTCCCACTGCATTCCAATTGCACAATAGTTAGCAAGCTTAGTAGCAGGAATATCTACAGTGACGCGGCAGCTGTAAGGGTCATTCACAGCGGTGTGGTTGCAGTTCGTATTTCGCGCGGCCTTTTATTATGCGCATTATATGACATCACAGACTCCATTGACTTACATTGCGGCATTTAAACATGCATTTTTCAGGCACATATTTTTTTTAAGGACCCGAACCCCCAACGCCGGCCCCGGTGGACGGGACATGCCGGGACTGCAGGACAGCATCTCATATCCAGGACTGTCCCGCAGAATCCGAGGCGCTGGGCGGTCGGACTGTTGGAATCTCCCTGTTTTGTGTATTCACTAATGTGGACAATGGGGTGCGAACGTGATGAGACCGGGCATCGGCCTCAGCTGCCCCCTCTGATCACAGCATACCCAGGGGGCACCCAGAATCCAGATGCAGCTGACCCCCACCCTCCACGCACTTCCCACCGCTCAAGAGTTCACAGCTTCTAGAAGAATCCAAAGGAAGGATGATGCAAGAATCCAGAGGAAACCAGCTGTGAAATCCATCCTCCCAGCAGAGGCGGTCCGCGCCGGCCGGGCGCACGGGGAATCAGAGTTAAAAATAACGCAGGCGCTTCCTTCGAAAGAAGAACTGGGAGGCGAATGAAAACCACCGTGGAAACTGGAACTGATGGCGGCCACTGAGGGCCCACAGACCTGCATGGCGGATAATGTGCACAATCCAATTTGGCGCTGATGAGCAGATACATTGATTACTGTTAGAACGTAATTAAAAATAAATCACGTAACTTAAAATATGCGATTTTTCTGCACTGAACCAGCAGCTGGTCATGATAGTCGTCACCCAGCTGTCCGTTCCTGTCCGCCTATGGCGTATACGGATATACTAGTGTCATATGGAATATACGGATATACTAGTGTCATATGGAATATACGGATATATTAGTGTCATATGGAGTATACGGATATACCAGTGTCATATGGAGTATACTGATATACTAGTGCCATATGGAGTATACAGATATACCAGTGTCATATGGAGTATACAGATATACTAGTGTCATATAGAGTATACAGATATACTAGTGTCATATGGAGTATACTGATATACTAGTGTCATATGGAGTATACTGATATACTAGTGTCATATGGTGTATACGGATACACTAGTGCCATATGGCGTATACAGATATACTAGTGTCATATGGAGTATACAGATATACTAGTGTCATATAGAGTATACAGATATACTAGTGTCATATGGAGTATACGGATATACTAGTGTCATATGGCGTATACAGATATACTAGTGCATATAGAGTTTACAGATATACTAGTGTCATATGGAGTATACAGATATACTAGTGTCATATGGAGTATACAGATATACTAGTGTCATATAGAGTTTACAGATATACTAGTGTCATATAGAGTATACAGATATACTAGTGTCATATGGAGTATACAGATATACTAGTGTCATATGGAGTATACAGATATACTAGTGCATATGGAGTATACGGATATACTAGTGTCATATGGAGTATACAGATATACCAGTGTCATATGGAGTATACAGATATACTAGTGTCATATGGAGTATACTGATATACTAGTGTCATATGGAGTATACTGATATACTAGTGTCATATGGTGTATACGGATACACTAGTGCCATATGGCGTATACAGATATACTAGTGTCATATGGAGTATACAGATATACTAGTGTCATATAGAGTATACAGATATACTAGTGTTATATGGAGTATACAGATATACTAGTGTCATATGGAGTATACGGATATACTAGTGTCATATAGAGTATACAGATATACTAGTGTCATATGGAGTATACAGATATACTAGTGTCATATGGAGTATACAGATATACTAGTGTCATATGGAGTATACGGATATACTAGTGTCATATGGCGTATACAGATATACTAGTGCATATAGAGTTTACAGATATACTAGTGTCATATGGAGTATACAGATATACTAGTGTCATATAGAGTATACAGATATACTAGTGTCATATGGAGTATACAGATATACTAGTGTCATATAGAGTTTACAGATATACTAGTGTCATATAGAGTATACAGATATACTAGTGTCATATGGAGTATACAGATATACTAGTGTCATATGGAGTATACAGATATACTAGTGCATATGGAGTATACGGATATACTACTGTCATATGGAGTATACAGATATACTAGTGTCATATGGAGTATACAGATATACTAGTGTCATATGGAGTATACAGATATACTAGTGTCATATAGAGTATACAGATATACTAGTGTCATATGGAGTATACAGATATACTAGTGTCATATGGAGTATACAGATATACTAGTGTCATATGGAGTATACGGATATACTAGTGTCATATGGCGTATACGGATATACTAGTGTCATATGGAGTATACAGATATACTAGTGTCATATGGAGTATACAGATATACTAGTGCATATGGAGTATACGGATATACTAGTGTCATATGGAGTATACAGATATACTAGTGTCATATGGAGTATACAGATATACTAGTGCATATGGAGTATACGGATACACTAGTGCCATATGGCGTATACGGATACACTGGTGTCATATGGAGTATACGGATATACTAGTGTCATATGGAATATACAGATATACTAGTGTCATATGGAATATACGGATATACTAGTGTCATATGGGCTATACGGATATACTAGTGCATATGGAGTATACGGATATACTAGTGTCATATGGAGTATACGGATATACTAGTGTCATATGGAGTATACGGATATACTAGTGTCATATGGAATATACGGATATACTAGTGTCATATGGAGTATACAGATATACTAGTGCATATGGAGTATACGGATATACTAGTGTCATATGGAGTATACGGATATACCAGTGTCATATGGAGTATACGGATATACTAGTGTCATATGGAGTATACAGATATACTAGTGTCATATGGAGTATACGGATATACCAGTGTCATATGGAATATACAGATATATTAGTGTCATATGGAATATACAGATATACTAGTGTCATATGGAATATACGGATATACTAGTGTCATATGGGCTATACGGATATACTAGTGCATATGGAGTATACGGATATACCAGTGTCATATGGAGTATACAGATATACTAGTGTCATATGGAGTATACAGATATACTAGTGTCATATGGGCTATACGGATATACTAGTGCCATATGGAGTATACGGATATACTAGTGTCATATGGAATATACGGATATACTAGTGTCATATGGAGTATACTGATATACTAGTGCCATATGGAGTATACAGATATACCAGTGTCATATGGAGTATACAGATATACTAGTGTCATATAGAGTATACAGATATACTAGTGTCATATGGAGTATACTGATATACTAGTGTCATATGGAGTATACTGATATACTAGTGTCATATGGTGTATACGGATACACTAGTGCCATATGGCGTATACAGATATACTAGTGTCATATGGAGTATACAGATATACTAGTGTCATATAGAGTATACAGATATACTAGTGTCATATGGAGTATACGGATATACTAGTGTCATATGGCGTATACAGATATACTAGTGCATATAGAGTTTACAGATATACTAGTGTCATATGGAGTATACAGATATACTAGTGTCATATAGAGTATACAGATATACTAGTGTCATATGGAGTATACAGATATACTAGTGTCATATGGAGTATACAGATATACTAGTGTCATATAGAGTTTACAGATATACTAGTGTCATATAGAGTATACAGATATACTAGTGTCATATGGAGTATACAGATATACTAGTGTCATATGGAGTATACAGATATACTAGTGCATATGGAGTATACGGATATACTAGTGTCATATGGAGTATACAGATATACCAGTGTCATATGGAGTATACAGATATACTAGTGTCATATGGAGTATACTGATATACTAGTGTCATATGGAGTATACAGATATACTAGTGTCATATAGAGTATACAGATATACTAGTGTTATATGGAGTATACAGATATACTAGTGTCATATGGAGTATACGGATATACTAGTGTCATATAGAGTATACAGATATACTAGTGTCATATGGAGTATACAGATATACTAGTGTCATATGGAGTATACAGATATACTAGTGTCATATGGAGTATACGGATATACTAGTGTCATATGGCGTATACAGATATACTAGTGCATATAGAGTTTACAGATATACTAGTGTCATATGGAGTATACAGATATACTAGTGTCATATAGAGTATACAGATGTACTAGTGTCATATGGAGTATACAGATATACTAGTGTCAAATAGAGTTTACAGATATACTAGTGTCATATAGAGTATACAGATATACTAGTGTCATATGGAGTATACAGATATACTAGTGTCATATGGAGTATACAGATATACTAGTGCATATGGAGTATACGGATATACTAGTGTCATATGGAGTATACAGATATACTAGTGTCATATGGAGTATACAGATATACTAGTGTCATATGGAGTATACAGATATACTAGTGTCATATAGAGTATACAGATATACTAGTGTCATATGGAGTATACAGATATACTAGTGTCATATAGAGTTTACAGATATACTAGTGTCATATAGAGTATACAGATATACTAGTGTCATATGGAGTATACAGATATACTAGTGTCATATGGAGTATACAGATATACTAGTGCATACGGAGTATACGGATATACTAGTGTCATATGGAGTATACAGATATACTAGTGTCATATGGAGTATACAGATATACTAGTGTCATATGGAGTATACAGATATACTAGTGTCATATAGAGTATACAGATATACTAGTGTCATATGGAGTATACAGATATACTAGTGTCATATGGAGTATACAGATATACTAGTGTCATATGGAGTATACGGATATACTAGTGTCATATGGCGTATACGGATATACTAGTGTCATATGGAGTATACAGATATACTAGTGTCATATGGAGTATACAGATATACTAGTGCATATGGAGTATACGGATATACTAGTGTCATATGGAGTATACAGATATACTAGTGTCATATGGAGTATACAGATATACTAGTGCATATGGAGTATACGGATACACTAGTGCCATATGGCGTATACGGATACACTGGTGTCATATGGAGTATACGGATATACTAGTGTCATATGGAATATACAGATATACTAGTGTCATATGGAATATACGGATATACTAGTGTCATATGGGCTATACGGATATACTAGTGCATATGGAGTATACGGATATACTAGTGTCATATGGAGTATACGGATATACTAGTGTCATATGGAGTATACGGATATACTAGTGTCATATGGAATATACGGATATACTAGTGTCATATGGAGTATACAGATATACTAGTGCATATGGAGTATACGGATATACTAGTGTCATATGGAGTATACGGATATACCAGTGTCATATGGAGTATACGGATATACTAGTGTCATATGGAGTATACAGATATACTAGTGTCATATGGAGTATACGGATATACCAGTGTCATATGGAATATACAGATATATTAGTGTCATATGGAATATACAGATATACTAGTGTCATATGGAGTATACAGATATACTAGTGTCATATGGGCTATACGGATATACTAGTGCATATGGAGTATACGGATATACCAGTGTCATATGGAGTATACAGATATACTAGTGTCATATGGAGTATACAGATATACTAGTGTCATATGGAGTATACAGATATACTAGTGTCATATGGGCTATACGGATATACTAGTGCCATATGGAGTATACGGATATACTAGTGTCATATGGAATATACGGATATACTAGTGTCATATAGAGTATACGGATATACTAGTGTCATATGGAGTATACGGATATACTAGTGTCATATGGAGTATACAGATATACTAGTGTCATATGGCGTATACGGATATACTAGTGTCATATAGAGTATACAGATATACTAGTGTCATATGGAATATACGGATATACTAGTGCCATATGGAGTTTACGGATATACTAGTGTCATATAGAGTATACAGATATACTAGTGTCATATAGAGTTTACAGATATACTAGTGTCATATAGAGTATACAGATATACTAGTGTCATATGGAGTTTACAGATATACTAGTGTCATATGGAGTATACAGATATACTAGTGTCATATGGAGTATACAGATATACTAGTGTCATATAGAGTATACAGATATACTAGTGTCATATGGAGTATACAGATATACTAGTGTCATATGGAGTATACAGATATACTAGTGTCATATAGAGTATACAGATATACTAGTGTCATATGGAGTATACAGATATACTAGTGCATATGGAGTATACGGATATACTAGTGTCATATGGAGTATACAGATATACTAGTGTCATATGGAGTATACAGATATACTAGTGCCATATGGAGTATACAGATATACTAGTGTCATATGGCGTATACGGATATACTAGTGTCATATGGAGTATACAGATATACTAGTGCATATAGAGTTTACAGATATACTAGTGTCATATGGAGTATACAGATATACTAGTGTCATATAGAGTATACAGATATACTAGTGTCATATGGAGTATACAGATATACTAGTGTCATATAGAGTTTACAGATATACTAGTGTCATATAGAGTATACAGATATACTAGTGTCATATGGAGTATACAGATATACTAGTGTCATATGGAGTATACAGATATACTAGTGTCATATGGAGTATACAGATATACTAGTGTCATATAGAGTATACAGATATACTAGTGTCATATGGAGTTTACAGATATACTAGTGTCATATGGAGTATACAGATATACTAGTGTCATATAGAGTATACAGATATACTAGTGTCATATGGAGTTTACAGATATACTAGTGTCATATGGAGTATACAGATATACTAGTGTCATATGGAGTATACAGATATACTAGTGTCATATGGCGTATACGGATATACTAGTGTCATATGGAGTATACAGATATACTAGTGTCATATGGAGTATACAGATATACTAGTGTCATATAGAGTATACAGATATACTAGTGTCATATGGAGTATACAGATATACTAGTGTCATATAGAGTATACAGATATACTAGTGTCATATGGAGTATACAGATATACTAGTGTCATATGGAGTATACAGATATACTAGTGCCATATGGAGTATACAGATATACTAGTGTCATATGGAGTATACAGATATACTAGTGTCATATGGAGTATACAGATATACTAGTGTCATATAGAGTATACAGATATACTAGTGTCATATGGAGTATACAGATATACTAGTGTCATATGGAGTATACGGATATACTAGTGTCATATGGAGTATACGGATATACTAGTGTCATATGGCGTATACGGATATACTAGTGTCATATGGAGTATACAGATATACTAGTGTTATATGGAGTATACAGATATACTAGTGCATATGGAGTATACGGATATACTAGTGTCATATGGCGTATACAGATATACTAGTGTCATATGGAGTATACGGATATACTAGTGTCATATGGAGTATACAGATATACCAGTGTCATATGGAGTATACAGATATACTAGTGTCATATGGAGTATACAGATATACTAGTGTCATATGGAGTATACAGATATACTAGTGCATATGGAGTATACGGATACACTAGTGCCATATGGCGTATACGGATACACTGGTGTCATATGGAGTATACGGATATACTAGTGTCATATGGAATATACAGATATACTAGTGTCATATGGAATATACGGATATACTAGTGTCATATGGGCTATACGGATATACTAGTGCATATGGAGTATACGGATATACTAGTGTCATATGGAGTATACGGATATACTAGTGTCATATGGAGTATACGGATATACTAGTGTCATATGGCGTATACAGATATACTAGTGCATATAGAGTTTACAGATATACTAGTGTCATATGGAGTATACAGATATACTAGTGTCATATGGAGTATACTGATATACTAGTGTCATATGGAGTATACTGATATACTAGTGTCATATGGTGTATACGGATACACTAGTGCCATATGGCGTATACAGATATACTAGTGTCATATGGAGTATACAGATATACTAGTGTCATATAGAGTATACAGATATACTAGTGTTATATGGAGTATACAGATATACTAGTGTCATATGGAGTATACGGATATACTAGTGTCATATAGAGTATACAGATATACTAGTGTCATATGGAGTATACAGATATACTAGTGTCATATGGAGTATACAGATATACTAGTGCATACGGAGTATACGGATATACTAGTGTCATATGGAGTATACAGATATACTAGTGTCATATGGAGTATACAGATATACTAGTGTCATATGGAGTATACAGATATACTAGTGTCATATAGAGTATACAGATATACTAGTGTCATATGGAGTATACAGATATACTAGTGTCATATGGAGTATACAGATATACTAGTGTCATATGGAGTATACGGATATACTAGTGTCATATGGCGTATACGGATATACTAATGTCATATGGAGTATACAGATATACTAGTGCCATATGGAGTATACAGATATACTAGTGTCATATGGAGTATACAGATATACTAGTGCATATGGAGTATACGGATATACTAGTGTCATATGGAGTATACAGATATACTAGTGTCATATGGAGTATACAGATATACTAGTGCATATGGAGTATACGGATACACTAGTGCCATATGGCGTATACGGATACACTGGTGTCATATGGAGTATACGGATATACTAGTGTCATATGGAATATACAGATATACTAGTGTCATATGGAATATACGGATATACTAGTGTCATATGGGCTATACGGATATACTAGTGCATATGGAGTATACGGATATACTAGTGTCATATGGAGTATACGGATATACTAGTGTCATATGGAGTATACGGATATACTAGTGTCATATGGAATATACGGATATACTAGTGTCATATGGAGTATACAGATATACTAGTGCATATGGAGTATACGGATATACTAGTGTCATATGGAGTATACGGATATACCAGTGTCATATGGAGTATACGGATATACTAGTGTCATATGGAGTATACAGATATACTAGTGTCATATGGAGTATACGGATATACCAGTGTCATATGGAATATACAGATATATTAGTGTCATATGGAATATACAGATATACTAGTGTCATATGGAATATACGGATATACTAGTGTCATATGGGCTATACGGATATACTAGTGCATATGGAGTATACGGATATACCAGTGTCATATGGAGTATACAGATATACTAGTGTCATATGGAGTATACAGATATACTAGTGTCATATGGGCTATACGGATATACTAGTGCCATATGGAGTATACGGATATACTAGTGTCATATGGAATATACGGATATACTAGTGTCATATGGAGTATACTGATATACTAGTGCCATATGGAGTATACAGATATACCAGTGTCATATGGAGTATACAGATATACTAGTGTCATATAGAGTATACAGATATACTAGTGTCATATGGAGTATACTGATATACTAGTGTCATATGGAGTATACTGATATACTAGTGTCATATGGTGTATACGGATACACTAGTGCCATATGGCGTATACAGATATACTAGTGTCATATGGAGTATACAGATATACTAGTGTCATATAGAGTATACAGATATACTAGTGTCATATGGAGTATACGGATATACTAGTGTCATATGGCGTATACAGATATACTAGTGCATATAGAGTTTACAGATATACTAGTGTCATATGGAGTATACAGATATACTAGTGTCATATAGAGTATACAGATATACTAGTGTCATATGGAGTATACAGATATACTAGTGTCATATGGAGTATACAGATATACTAGTGTCATATAGAGTTTACAGATATACTAGTGTCATATAGAGTATACAGATATACTAGTGTCATATGGAGTATACAGATATACTAGTGTCATATGGAGTATACAGATATACTAGTGCATATGGAGTATACGGATATACTAGTGTCATATGGAGTATACAGATATACCAGTGTCATATGGAGTATACAGATATACTAGTGTCATATGGAGTATACTGATATACTAGTGTCATATGGAGTATACAGATATACTAGTGTCATATAGAGTATACAGATATACTAGTGTTATATGGAGTATACAGATATACTAGTGTCATATGGAGTATACGGATATACTAGTGTCATATAGAGTATACAGATATACTAGTGTCATATGGAGTATACAGATATACTAGTGTCATATGGAGTATACAGATATACTAGTGTCATATGGAGTATACAGATATACTAGTGTCATATGGAGTATACAGATATACTAGTGTCATATAGAGTATACAGATATACTAGTGTCATATGGAGTATACAGATATACTAGTGTCATATGGAGTATACAGATATACTAGTGTCATATGGAGTATACGGATATACTAGTGTCATATGGCGTATACGGATATACTAGTGTCATATGGAGTATACAGATATACTAGTGTCATATGGAGTATACAGATATACTAGTGCATATGGAGTATACGGATATACTAGTGTCATATGGAGTATACAGATATACTAGTGTCATATGGAGTATACAGATATACTAGTGCATATGGAGTATACGGATACACTAGTGCCATATGGCGTATACGGATACACTGGTGTCATATGGAGTATACGGATATACTAGTGTCATATGGAATATACAGATATACTAGTGTCATATGGAATATACGGATATACTAGTGTCATATGGGCTATACGGATATACTAGTGCATATGGAGTATACGGATATACTAGTGTCATATGGAGTATACGGATATACTAGTGTCATATGGAGTATACGGATATACTAGTGTCATATGGAATATACGGATATACTAGTGTCATATGGAGTATACAGATATACTAGTGCATATGGAGTATACGGATATACTAGTGTCATATGGAGTATACGGATATACCAGTGTCATATGGAGTATACGGATATACTAGTGTCATATGGAGTATACAGATATACTAGTGTCATATGGAGTATACGGATATACCAGTGTCATATGGAATATACAGATATATTAGTGTCATATGGAATATACAGATATACTAGTGTCATATGGAATATACGGATATACTAGTGTCATATGGGCTATACGGATATACTAGTGCATATGGAGTATACGGATATACCAGTGTCATATGGAGTATACAGATATACTAGTGTCATATGGAGTATACAGATATACTAGTGTCATATGGGCTATACGGATATACTAGTGCCATATGGAGTATACGGATATACTAGTGTCATATGGAATATACGGATATACTAGTGTCATATAGAGTATACGGATATACTAGTGTCATATGGAGTATACGGATATACTAGTGTCATATGGAGTATACAGATATACTAGTGTCATATGGCGTATACGGATATACTAGTGTCATATAGAGTATACAGATATACTAGTGTCATATGGAATATACGGATATACTAGTGCCATATGGAGTTTACGGATATACTAGTGTCATATAGAGTATACAGATATACTAGTGTCATATAGAGTATACAGATATACTAGTGTCATATGGAGTTTACAGATATACTAGTGTCATATGGAGTATACAGATATACTAGTGTCATATGGAGTATACAGATATACTAGTGTCATATAGAGTATACAGATATACTAGTGTCATATGGAGTATACAGATATACTAGTGTCATATGGAGTATACAGATATACTAGTGTCATATAGAGTATACAGATATACTAGTGTCATATGGAGTATACAGATATACTAGTGCATATGGAGTATACGGATATACTAGTGTCATATGGCGTATACGGATATACTAGTGTCATATGGAGTATACAGATATACTAGTGCATATAGAGTTTACAGATATACTAGTGTCATATGGAGTATACAGATATACTAGTGTCATATAGAGTATACAGATATACTAGTGTCATATGGAGTATACAGATATACTAGTGTCATATAGAGTTTACAGATATACTAGTGTCATATAGAGTATACAGATATACTAGTGTCATATGGAGTATACAGATATACTAGTGTCATATGGAGTATACAGATATACTAGTGTCATATGGAGTATACAGATATACTAGTGTCATATAGAGTATACAGATATACTAGTGTCATATGGAGTTTACAGATATACTAGTGTCATATGGAGTATACAGATATACTAGTGTCATATGGAGTATACAGATATACTAGTGTCATATAGAGTATACAGATATACTAGTGTCATATGGAGTATACAGATATACTAGTGTCATATAGAGTATACAGATATACTAGTGTCATATGGAGTATACAGATATACTAGTGTCATATGGAGTATACAGATATACTAGTGCCATATGGAGTATACAGATATACTAGTGTCATATGGAGTATACAGATATACTAGTGTCATATGGAGTATACAGATATACTAGTGTCATATAGAGTATACAGATATACTAGTGTCATATGGAGTATACAGATATACTAGTGTCATATGGAGTATACAGATATACTAGTGTCATATGGAGTATACGGATATACTAGTGTCATATGGCGTATACGGATATACTAGTGTCTATGGAGTATACAGATATACTAGTGTTATATGGAGTATACAGATATACTAGTGCATATGGAGTATACGGATATACTAGTGTCATATGGAGTATACAGATATACTAGTGTCATATGGAGTATACAGATATACTAGTGCATATGGAGTATACGGATACACTAGTGCCATATGGCGTATACGGATACACTGGTGTCATATGGAGTATACGGATATACTAGTGTCATATGGAATATACAGATATACTAGTGTCATATGGAATATACGGATATACTAGTGTCATATGGGCTATACGGATATACTAGTGCATATGGAGTATACGGATATACTAGTGTCATATGGAGTATACGGATATACTAGTGTCATATAGAGTATACAGATATACTAGTGTCATATGGAGTATACAGATATACTAGTGTCATATGGAGTATACTGATATACTAGTGTCATATGGAGTATACAGATATACTAGTGTCATATGGAGTATACGGATATACTAGTGTCATATGGAATATACGGATATACTAGTGTCATATGGCGTATACGGATATACTAGTGTCATATGGAATATACAGATATACTAGTGTCATATGGAATATACGGATATACTAGTGTCATATGGAGTATACTGATATACTAGTGTCATATGGAGTATACGGATATACTAGTGTCATATGGAATATACGGATATGCTAGTGTCATATGGCGTATACGGATATACTAGTGTCATATGGAATATACAGATATACTAGTGTCATATGGAATATACGGATATACTAGTGTCATATGGAGTATACAGATATACTAGTGCATATGGAGTATATGGATATAGTAGTGTCATATGGAATATACGGATATACTAGTGTCATATGGCGTATACGGATATACTAGTGTCATATAGAGTATACGGATATACTAGTGTCATATGGAGTATACGGATATACTAGTGTCATATGGAGTATACGGATATACTAGTGTCATATGGAGTATACAGATATACTAGTGTCATATGGAGTATACAGATATACTAGTGTCATATGGAGTATACAGATATACTAGTGTCATATGGAGTATACTGATATACTAGTGTCATATAGAGTTTACAGATATACTAGTGTCATATGGCGTATACGGATATACTAGTGTCATATGGAATATACAGATATACTAGTGTCATATGGAATATACGGATATACTAGTGTCATATGGAGTATACTGATATACTAGTGTCATATGGAGTATACGGATATACTAGTGTCATATGGAATATACGGATATGCTAGTGTCATATGGCGTATACGGATATACTAGTGTCATATGGAATATACAGATATACTAGTGTCATATGGAATATACGGATATACTAGTGTCATATGGAGTATACAGATATACTAGTGCATATGGAGTATACGGATATACTAGTGTCATATGGAATATACGGATATACTAGTGTCATATGGCGTATACGGATATACTAGTGTCATATAGAGTATACGGATATACTAGTGTCATATGGAGTATACGGATATACTAGTGTCATATGGAGTATACGGATATACTAGTGTCATATGGAGTATACAGATATACTAGTGTCATATGGAGTATACAGATATACTAGTGTCATATGGAGTATACTGATATACTAGTGTCATATGGAGTATACTGATATACTAGTGTCATATAGAGTTTACAGATATACTAGTGTCATATGGCGTATACGGATATACTAGTGTCATATGGAATATACAGATATACTAGTGTCATATGGAATATACGGATATACTAGTGTCATATGGAGTATACAGATATACTAGTGCATATGGAGTATACGGATATACTAGTGTCATATGGAATACGGATATACTAGTGTCATATGGCGTATACGGATATACTAGTGTCATATAGAGTATACGGATATACTAGTGTCATATGGAGTATACGGATATACTAGTGTCATATGGAGTATACGGATATACTAGTGTCATATGGAGTATACGGATATACTAGTGTCATATGGAGTATACGGATATACTAGTGTCATATGGAGTATACAGATATACTAGTGTCATATGGAGTATACGGATATACTAGTGTCATATGGAATATACGGATATACTAGTGTCATATGGCGTATACGGATATACTAGTGTCATATAGAGTATACAGATATACTAGTGTCATATGGGCTATACGGATATACTAGTGTCATATGGAATATACGGATATACTAGTGCCATATGGAGTTTACAGATATACTAGTGTCATATAGAGTATACAGATATACTAGTGTCATATAGAGTATACAGATATACTAGTGTCATATAGAGTATACAGATATACTAGTGTCATATGGAGTATACAGATATACTAGTGTCATATGGAGTATACAGATATACTAGTGTCATATGGAGTATACAGATATACTAGTGTCATATGGAGTATACGGATATACTAGTGTCATATGGCGTATACGGATATACTAGTGTCATATGGAGTATACAGATATACTAGTGTCATATGGAGTATACAGATATACTAGTGTCATATGGAGTATACGGATATACCAGTGTCATATGGAGTATACGGATATACTAGTGTCATATGGAGTATACAGATATACTAGTGTCATATGGAGTATACGGATATACCAGTGTCATATGGAATATACAGATATACTAGTGTCATATGGAGTATACGGATATACTAGTGTCATATGGAGTATACGGATATACTAGTGCATATGGAGTATACGGATATACTAGTGTCATATGGAGTATACAGATATACTAGTGTCATATGGAGTATACAGATATACTAGTGTCATATGGAATATACGGATATACTAGTATCATATGGAGTATACAGATATACTAGTGTCATATGGAGTATACAGATATACTAGTGTCATATGGAGTATACAGATATACTAGTGTCATATGGAGTATACAGATATACTAGTGTCATATGGCAAATCAGTGACACGTGAACGCAGCCTAAGGCTGCCTACATACGGGCGAACGTGCACACTTACCCGCGGGGCGAGGGTTTTTAAAGTGAAAATACTTTGCATTGAATCTGTGAAATTCCGAATGGGGTTTTATATTTGCGCAACACACAAATCCTGCGTGATTTACACAAGCGCGTGAAAGCGGTCTAAGAGAGGAGCCACCATGTGACCTCAGATATTATCTAGGGCAGGGGTGTCACCGAGGGCCACATCAGGCTTATGGTGACCTTCAAAGGGCCGGTTGTAAGACAGTACAGTAAGGGCCCGTTCACACCAGCGTATCTGCGCACATAATATGCAGAGAACAGAAGCCATTGATGTAACTGAGTTCATTCACATGACCTATATTGTTACATACTGCGCACCCCAATAGGCCATTGTAGTGAATGGGCCGCGCAAATACATGGTGAATGCGCAGGAAACCGATGTATTCACTGCATATTAGCGCACCATCTCAGTGGGCCCACCTGCGTTCCTTTTTGCGTACCCAAATATACAAGCACAAGTGATTTTCGATTGTGCAAATACGATTACACCCGTGTGAACGAGCCCTAATAGTGACCCCTATAGTGGTCGCAGTATTAATAGTGTCTCTCATACAGTAGCCCACTATTAGCAATAGCGACCCCCACAGTGGCCCCACTAGTAGCAGGGTACCCCACGGTGGTCCCAGTAGTAGTAGCAACCCCCACAGTAATAATATTAACCCCCTCAGTAGTACTAACCTCACATTAATATTATCCCCGTCAGTAATTTTAACCCCCTCAGTAATATTAACCTCCACATTAAAATTAACTTCCACAGTAAAATTACCCCCCTTCAGTAATATTAACCCCCCTCAGTAATAATAGTTTCCCCCAACCCATATACTTACCTCCTCCTTGCTGTCAGCGCCGCTCCCCCTCTGCTCACGCTGAGCTGGGGTGCACACTGATGTCAGTGTGTGCACCCAGCACGCTTCCTTCCCGAGTCCTCTCCTGCGGAACTGAGGAGCAGGGGACTCAGGGGAGGAGATCCTGGCTGCACACTGACGTCAGTGTGCGCCGGGATCAGCGCTAACAGTGTGATTACTAGCAGGGAGCTGCGGCACCCCAGCTGGTAATCGCTACAGTGGGGAGCAGCTGTCGGCACATCGCAGGCCACATGAAATGCGGCAGCGGGCCGGATCCGGCCCGCAGACCTTGTGCTTGACACGTGTGATCTGCGGGGTAAAGTGGCAGCATGTGCAGGAGTGTGGCTGTAGGAGGGGTATATATAGCAACCCCATCCGGGCCCCGGGGTCTGGGGGCCCCACATGCGAGTATTATAAACAGCGCCCAGGCGCTCGGGGCCCTATTATTACACATTGTACATTGGGGCCCAGAAGCTTCACGTTCCTTGAGAATCTCAAAGTTATGGCTTGATTAGACGGCCGCGCTTTTGTCCCGTTTTGCAGCTGTGAAAATCAGAGACGCAAAACAAGATGAAACAAAACCATTGATTTCAATGGTTTCGTTTTCCCTATCGGGATTCCCGCGTGTTAATACCGCGCCGCGCCGATCCTCCCGCTGGGGTTCTTTTCAAACTCTAGCACTCAGTGTGAATAGTCAAAAAAAATCCTAGTTCCTGCGCTAATCAGCTCCGTCACGGCGAGGGTATTACCGCATGCGCCTGTCTGTTTCAGCCCTTACATCCAGTGCTGCAATTCTTTCTATCTCCTTCAGAGCTGCACTCACAGTTCTTAGAGACCACGAGGCAGAATTACGGACACAGCCAAATCCACAACTGCTGAAATCCACACTAAATGCTGCAGGTCTATCCGGATTGTGATGCGAGAGTTGCAGGACGGTTTTAGGCTATTTTCAATTCCACATCAGTATCCGCAGGAAGCTTGTAGTTGGCGCGGGATTTACCGCGGCTCGTGGCGTATGTGAAGGCCCCTTACGCTCCAGGCATAGAGCTGCGTTCTTATATTGACCAAATATCGGGCTTCTTCACATGGGCACAAATACGCTCGCCTCAGCGCCACATGTTTGCGCACAAACAAGGTTGGATAGGAGACACTTTCATGCATGCCTGCTCATTGCACGGTACTTTCTGCGCACGCAGGGTCGCTTCACACACGTAACACACCCTTTCCATGGAATAATAGACTATGTAGTCTACTGATGTGTTCCTTTTCTCCGGGTTTTGCGCAGTGTTTCACGCTTCCTCTTGTGTATTTACACCCCTCTCATAGACTTCTATGGGGCCTTTGCTATGCAAAACACAAAAAGATAGATCAGGTCCTAATTTTTTTTACGTGTGCGCAAAAAGGACTCGATGCGAGGTTCCCCATTGAAAACAACAGGAGAAACTCGCTACTTCCCCAAAGTGATGCAAGGTGGCTCACATCCGCAGGGAAGCTGCATGTTGGCGAGTGCGATATCAGGCCGGGACTCACGGCCCCTGGGAAGTTAGCTGTCATCTTAAACCTGTAAAAACTTTGACTGGAAGAATTTTGAAAAGTTTTAATTGTAGTTCCAAACACTGTCCAGCAGAGGGCGCTGCAGTTCTGTAATGAGTTGATGTTTAGTTTAGGCTTCATTCATATCAGCATTTTGGGTTTTGTTCTCCCACTCTGTTGTGGGTGCAGGAAAACGGAACCCGCTACCCAACGGGTCCATCCTAAGGTGGAACAGGACAGGGAACAAATGGCGTCCATTTTTACGTGGGAGTAGGGGTTAATGGAAACTCCTGCGCACAGAACAGATTCACCGCTGCTTACAGCAGGACATTTACAAGGTGCTTCTGGCCAGAAGAAACTTTTAAATGTCCCGCTGTTAACCCCTTAGTCCCTGCAGGGGTGAGGGAAGTCCCCAAGGGTTCCGTTAATCCCCACAGGGAGTCCCCTCATCACTGAACACTGTGACAGCACTCAGCCAATCAGAGGCAGCGCTTTCTAAAGGCTGGGATTTTTCAATCCCCAGCCACCAGAATACAGAAGAAGACTACCGGGAACGGGGAGAAGAGCCGGACAGCGCTTCTAGGGGAGTTAACTTTTTTTACAGCTAGGGATAATTTTTGGGGTAGCACTTATACTTCAAGCCCCCACCCGAAAATCATCACTGCGGGGGTTGCCTTCATCCCATTGCTTTCAATGGGGCGGCAGTAGCGCCAGCCCCATTGAAAGCAATGGGATAGCAGTGTGGTCCTCTGCCACAGCTGTGGCAGGGCATTCTTTCATGCCTGCTACAGTCCCCCCAACACTGAACACTGTAACAATGCTGTCACAGTGTTCAGTGATGCGGGGATCTTCGTGGAGCAGCTGCTCCAGTGAACAGGCAAAACTTTATGCGCAAACTTTGCCTGTTCACGCATTTTCCGCATAAGCGAGAAGCGCATTGTTTTCGCGCACATAGGCGTGCAAAAAAGCACACTTGCCTGAATGAGGCCTAAGACGACCCTTAGTGACCTCTCATTGTTTGTAAGGGTTAGGCCTCATTCACATGAGCATTATGATGTTTGGCCGTCTGCATCACGGGCAAAAAAAAAAGGCATGAATGAGAGAAAGCCGCAACCAAGTCGGGGCTAAATTTCACATTTTCTCGCCCATTCACATGGCCAGGAATAGAGCCAGTTGACAGTTTAGCAGTGCTAGCGCTGTTAAATTCCCTCCTCACTTTGCTGGCAGCTCTCATAGGCTTCTATGAGAGCTGCCGGATGAGCATGGCCAAAGATAGGGTAAGACCTATCTTTGCTGGTCATGTGAAAATTCAGCCGCTGGAATCAGCAGTGTATGCGCTATCTTTTCCGGCAAGCTGATTTTACGTGGCTTAACATCGCCCATCTGAATAAATGTGTAGTACCCCGGAGTTCAGGTCTCACAGCACTGTTACAGCCACTTTATGTTAATTGTGTGTATATGCTTTTAAATGGTCAATAATGTGTTAAACTTGTGTGTTCATACAAGCAAGCCCCACATGACTCAGGCAAATTCACCCTAACCTGCTCTCATGCCTGCCAATTACCCCTAACTAGTACAGGGGTTGGATAGTTAGCTTTACTCTAGCCTAGCATTGGTCGAGTAGGGCGGTATAAAAGGTAAAGAGTGGGCGGGGTTAGTGAGTCCAGGCCAGGGAGGAACAAGGAGACCATCCTTACCAGGTCCTCAGAGAAAGCCAGTGTGGTGGGAAGTGGAACATCAAATGTGAGTACCCAAAGCAAAGTTATTCTGGAGTGCTAGCAGAAGAGAGGTAGAGAGAGAAGAAGAAGAAAGTGCAGCGGAAGGAAACAGCAACAAGAAGTTAGGCCTCCCTCACACAGGGCGTTTTATACAGCGTTTAGTGCTGCCTTTTCAGCCCAGCGCTAAACGCTGTACAACACTCCCATTCATTTCAATG
This sequence comes from Eleutherodactylus coqui, assembly GCF_035609145.1. Lineage (NCBI taxonomy): Eukaryota > Metazoa > Chordata > Amphibia > Anura > Eleutherodactylidae > Eleutherodactylus > Eleutherodactylus coqui. The sequence goes on along the minus strand of NC_089837.1, from coordinate 524,454,245 downwards.
GGGCTGCTCACACAGGGCTGAAAACGCAGCGCCTTGCAACGATGCGCTTTGATAGCGATGCAAGTTCTATTTTGGGGTGTTTTCAGCCCTGCGTCGCCCATTAAAATGAATGGGCAGCAGCTTTAGCACTGCTGAAAACGCGGCAACACTTGGTGCCGCGTTTTTGGCAGCGTTAACCGCTCGCCAATTTTCGGGGTGAGGTCTTGCAGTAGAAGCCCTACCCTGAAAATCTGCCCCAGCTAGGTAGAGAGAAAAAAAGAAAGTTAATACTCACCCTAGCCGCTGCAGTCCGGGTCTCTGCCGCTGATCCGGGCTTCTCCAACACTCCCAAGTCTATTGCTGGAGGGCAGGTTTGAGAACACCGCCTCCGGCAATAGAGTGATGTGATTGGTTATCGGCACGCTTGATGCCCAATCACAGCCCTTCATTGACTGTCTCAGCCAATCAGCGCCGGCAAGCTCTGATTGGCTGAGACAGTCAATGAAGGGCTGTGATTGGGAATCGAGCAACCACCGACAACCAATCACAGCACTCTATTGCCGGAGGCCGGGTTCTAAAACCGGGCCTCCGGCTATAGACTTGGGAGTGCCGAGGAAGCCTGGATCAGCGGCAGAGACCAGCGGCCGCGACCCGGACTGCAGCGGCTAGGTGAGTATTACTTTTTTTTTTTTCTTTTCAGCATTCTTGGCTGCGTTTTCAGCCGAGCTGAAAACGCAGCCAAAACGCTGGCATAAAGTATGCCAGCGCTGCTGAAACGGGGCGGAATCTGCAGTAACGCAGCGTTGCAAAACGCTGCTTTTCTGCAAATGCCCTGTGTGAGGGAGGCCTTAGTGCAAAGAAGCAAGCTAGAAAACAGATAAGTCTTCTTAGTCCAAGTCAGCTAGCTAAAGCTATAGTGAATGTTTTACGTGGACAAGGGGAATTTAAACCCAAGGCTCCCAAATCTAAGTAACATGTTTACTCATCGTAACTGTTAGCACCAAATTCAAGTAAACATAATTCAAGTTATGTAAATTGCTGCCAAGTTCAAGGTGTTATGGGAATAAATCATATTCCAGAAGATTTCACTGGTTTGCTCCAGATTGCTCCTGATGGTTATAATGAGAAGCTTCATGCATGAATATATGTATTTGAACTCACGGATGCTCTCCGTCAGCCTCCAATACTCTTCTGGTTTATCCAAAGGAAGTACAATACAGATATACTGAATATGACGCACCATTTACATGCATACCCCTCCCAACATCATAACAACTCATGATTGGCCTAGTATGCAATGACGCTGATGATTAACATATGTTTACACCCCAGGTGTATGTCGCTATGTGAACATGTAATTCCTATATACCAAGTAGCATAGACTTTATTAATATTCCAATCTGCGGCACAGGAACTTCTCATAGATAAGAAATTCCTCCCCTGGATAGCTAGCTCTGGGAAGATGCGGAGGAGTTAGCTTCAACTTGTACTTGTACAAACCAGGGAATAATTTTGAGCTTGTTAACCATTTAACTGCTTCATATATCCACCTTCCTACGAAGGTGGATATATGAATATATATATATATATATTTGCCTAGGCTGATTTAAGAAACACATTTATATTATTACTACAATAATGGACTCTCTCTCTCTAGTTGTTTTCACCATCTAAGTCTGCTTCCTGGAGTCATTCCCACAGTTCCATAACATCTGCACTGAGGTACCACACTACATCCTCCAGAGGCCAGGACTACTACCCATATTTTTGTTTAGTTTTCCAAATTTTGTATTTATTATTTTGCTTTGAACGGGTCCCTACCCGTACATGAGCTGGCGTCACCACAAAACAACATCTTCCCCTACCCGACTCCACGGGTAGCAGGTTATGACAACTGCCTGATTTTCCCACAGTGCGCAGCAGCGCCAGACCGCACTTTGCCACCTAGCCAGGAGGAGCAGCAGAGCCACTGTGACTACCATCTCAATTTCCTTCGCTGCTTTTTCCCTCCCAGGTCTGGCCCGGTCACCACAAATGCATTGAAATCAAATGCTTCAGATGGTCACTAGAGATGAGCGAGCGTACTCGGAAAAGCACTACTCGCTCGAGTAATTTGCTTTATCCGAGTATCGCTGTGCTCGTCCCTGAAGATTCGGGTGCCGCTGCGGCTGACAGGTGAGTCGCAGCGGGGAGCAGAGGAGAGCGGGCGGGAGAGAGGGAGAGAAAGATCTTACCTCCGTTCCTCCCCGCTCTCCCCTGCAGCTCCCCGCTCCGTGCCGGCACCCGAATCTTCAGGGACGAGCACAGCGATACTTGGATAAAGCCAATTACTCGAGCGAGTAGTGCTTATCCGAGTACGCCCGCTCATCTCTAATGGTCACGAAGGCCAAAGACTCTCCGGCGTAACTCACGTTGCACAACATGTGGACCTCTGGTCCCTGTGCTGTGCAAGGTGCAGGACACGCACATTAAATGCCCATTCTGATGTGATATTCACACGAAAATGGGGCATGCAGCGATTTTTTTCAATCTTGAACAGCGATTCTGACTGAGAAATCAATCAAGTAGAAGAACCCATTCAAATGAATGGGTTTATTTTCCGTGCGAGTTCTGTCCGTGTCGGCCACAAGATCATCGGATGTGTAAATACAGTTTGTGTTTCACATAGGGTTTCCATTTGGGATATCTTTAGGAATACTCTGGGACAGCGGCGTCTGGTGTTAAGGTCAGCATCAGAAATAGATTCGGAGAACACTTAGGGAAAGTTGTTGACTAGTTGTTGAATGACAACGATGATCTGTTTGCACCAGATAATAATTAATCAACTAGTGACTGTTTTTAGGTGAGCTGAAACAAACCAATCAGTGAAAGAATTCTCACTTATCACCTTGTTGGTGGCTATGTGTACATGGGACTACTATCGTTTACATTCTTTCTAATGAGCGACTATTGGAATGATAGTTGTCTAGTGTAAAACCACTCTTAGTGCCCTCTCATTGCCCATCAGGGTTAGTGTTTCAGATAGGATTTCCATACGGGATATCTTTATGGATACTCAGGGACAGTGGTGTTTGGTGTTAGGGTCAGGGATAGATTAGGAGAATACTTAGGGAAATCTAGAATTAGGGTCAGTTGTCAGTTTATTTGTTCATCATCAACATCTACTCCATTATCTTGTGCTGGATTACGGTTTTCTCCAGCAGGCTTTGGGGTATTTTGTCGCTTTCCAAATTGTGTGGAAGCAGTATGCGCACACTGACCAAGTCAAACACAAGGTATGAATCTCATGTTAAAAATGGCTCTCCGTCCAGAAACAGCCAGACAGGGCCTTTTATTGTACAGACACACAATGGGCGTGCAACAGGTTACATCAGTAACATATAGGATTCTCATTTGTCGGATCATACAGAATCCCCCACCTCTCTGCCCACCTCTCTGCCCACCCTCTCTCACGTCCGCCATAGTATGGACTTTGTATTCTTTAGCATGCAGACAACCTTAAGGAATTCTGTGTAGTTGACAAGATGTGTTTAACTAGCTTGTGTTTGAAGAGTGGAAGGGGGCCTAGGTAAACACACAGGATATACACGACACTATGGCCCTTTAACTTCTTAGAAACTGGTTGAGCAACTTCGATGTATTTAGAGCAAATACATCACCCATCCATTGGCTAGCAAATACCATGATTAGATTGTGTGTGTCCTTTGAACTCCTCAGAGCTGAAAGTCATTACAATAGCAAAATACATTTGGGTTATATACAAATAGCGATAGACATTTTATACTAAATAATTATCATGTCTATCACAATCCCCCCTTAAAATGTCTATCCTCTAATTCTTTATCTAATTTTCACAGTCTTCTGCGCATGAGCCTATAACCGGAGCGCGTTGAAGGTTCGTTTTAGGGTCTTCAAGGGGGTGTAGGACTTGTCCACTCCTTCTGGGGATGCATCCAGCAAACTCATGATGGGAGCGGCTTTTCCAGCATCAGTTTCACAGGTCTCTCTGACACAGGGGATAACACAGCGGACTAGAACAGAAAAGGTAACCATCAGTTCACATACAACAGCGACGCCCGTCTGTGCCAGGATCCTTTACCACCCGCTCATCCATGGCGAGTGCTGGTCCCAAAAGTTAGCTCTTTTTAGTTAGTGCGGTCAGCTTCTTAATGGCAAGTGCGTCTTTACCCGCGGGTCACGTGTCGTCTAGGATGTAGGTATGACAAGTCTCCCCTATCATCTTTCAGACACTCCCCTTTTTAGCTAAAGTCGTCTCTAAGGCCATTCTATTTTTAAAAAAGTCATAGTCGAGGTAGGTCCTATTGGTCGACTAGTCCCTATAAGGCGTCTCTAGTATAATTTATAAACCACTGCTAATTATAATAAACATAATTAATCCAGTCAACATTTATTTACCCTAATGATCAGGAAAGTGGACTCGAATCTAGTTTTAACTTGGTCTCTAATTTTTAAAACTTGTCAGGTACCCCCCTTGGCTATCCCATGACGTCAATGTACACGTGTAGATCAAAACTACCACCAGGGGTCTCTCTTCTTGCTCTAGTATAATGTTACAATACTAGTAGCGTGCACAGGTACGCACGGCGTGGGACTCCCTAATCTTCACCCACACCAATGTCCCTCCTGGAGATAGTCCTAATGGTGAACACGTCCAAGTCGCCTCACCCTTGCGTCAGGGTTTTCCCACTGCCCGTAAGTCCCTACTCCTAGGAGGGGGGGGATCCCTACCTCACCTCAGAGGGAGGCCATGGATTCCCTGGGCTCATTTCCGGGCATCCATACCCTCTATCTGTACAAGTTAACACCCCACAGGGTGTGCCCTCGCCGGAACCTAAGGTCTTCTGCACTATCCCTAGGCAAATGGGAATTCCACTGACAATCCATCTTAGGAGATCGGGGCAGGCGCAGTACTAGTACATTTCTCCTTTTTCTTTGGTAGCGCATGTGGTTGGCATTATCGGAACTGGCTCTTCATCTTTTTCAAACAAGGGAAACGTTGGTGTCTGACAGGATGTGGAGGAGCATAAGGGCTTTACTAAGGCACACTCCCCTGTCCAATTACCCTCCAGGCGGGTCCTCTACCTCATGTCTCCACAAAGCCAGTAAACGTCTCCTAAGGACTGGACCTGATTCTGCATCTATTCCCCTCCTATCATACTGTAGGAGGAGCAATACCCGTTGGTGAGTTCCCCAAAAATCTCCCTCCACCCTGCCTATTTGCCTGGCAGGTGTAGTTTCCAGGGTAGTCAGTAATACTCTCTCCGGTGCAAAACACTTAAGTAGTTATAGAGTATTCCTTCTTCCATTTCTCACGGACAGTGTAATTAGCGGAAATGTTCGTGAAGAGACTAATAAACCACTCTTCAGCATCTACAGGGAGATTTAGGGGGACCATCCCCGAGTGTAGTCGGGCACTACCGCACACGCAACAGTTAGACTTGTTGCTCCTGTTAGCATTGTACCTCATCAACTCCAACCAGAGATTCTGGTCAGAGTAGCCAGTCGCTACTGTCAAGGTGTCCTCAAAAGTAGGGTCGGCTATGATCATCATGTTCGTCAAGGTCTTTATCTTACGGCGGAGGGGGTTAATTATGGGCACGGGACTAAGTGAAGGCTTCCATTCGGCTGCATCTACCATACCCCTTATTTTAAACTTCCCTAAGGGATCTATCCTCCCGTACCGGTATGTCCCCAGACTATAAGTCTCCCCGTCCCCCGGGCTTGGATCTCCCATGGTTAATGTAAAAACCGCATTAAAACCAAGCAACATACTAAGTTCAGCCTTCCAATACCTGCTGTCCTTATTATTCTCAAGGAGGGTTATACGACTAATTAGGGATTTCCCGCTCCTATTTTTCTTATTTAAGGCACTTCGCGGTTTATAGGACTAGTCTGTTCCTGCGTTCCATCCCACTAATCCCCAATAACGGCAGTCTTCTCCCCAGACGTTATCAGTGGCGCAAACATATTGTATTCCCCGGGTATATAAGTCATATAACCAGCTGGACTGAGCTAAATCTGGCCTGCGGTGGGATCTTGCGCCTAGACACGGGACCACAGTACAATAGTCGAAGGAATATGCGGCTACTTGAGCATTGGACGAGTTATACTAGAAGGTAACCATACCCCCATATTCTTCCGACTAAGGATTCCAGTTGCTACCTTCCTCTCTCACTAGCCCTAACCAGAGTAACGTCTTTGGCACAACTAAGACTGGTCTCCCGGATCTGAAGCTTTCTTACAGTATGAAGCGTTGATCCATGTAAGTCTTTCGGCTAGTTTCACAGCTGTGGCAGTAGTCAGAAGCACCTGGTAGGGGCCATCAAATCGGGGCTCAGGAGGGTGCTTCCTGGGGAACTTCTTGATGCACACCCAATCCCCAGGCTGCAAGATATGTGTCCCAGTGTCTGCCTCTGAGTCTGGAAGAGAACACCTGTGCATAGGCTTTGGTTAGTTCTTTAACAACGGAAATCACATACTCAGTCAACACATCAGATTGTAATTGTAACTACTGAGGATAGTAACGACCTAGTCTTGGGGCTAGCCCAAACAATCTCGTAGGGAGATAATGTATAATCCCCCCTGGGTTCATATCTATCACTGTATAAGGCTATTGGATGACAGTCTTTCCAAAGTGGCGTCATTTTTAAGTATCTTACTTTTAGCGTGCCACTACGTCTCTCCACCTTTCCACTACACTAAAGGTGGTACAGTATGTAAAAGGCCTGGGATACACCCAGAGCAGACATGACATGTTACATTCACCTGCGAAGTTTATACCTCTGTCTGACTCTGAATCACTTCTGGTACCCCATATTCACAGTTTACCTCGTTCATGAGCTTCTTTGCGGTTACCTACTTGTTTACCTTGGTAACAGGGTCGGCCTCCAACCTGCAAAGACATCAACAACAAGCACGTATTCCTACTTCCCAACAAGTGGGAGCTGAACGTAGTCAATTTGCAATCCCTGAAATGGGTAGAGTGGTCCCGGCAAGTGTGGTGTGGCAAATTTACTTCTGCCCTGACTTACCCATGGCATAGATCATGCTAAACCGGACAAATGATGCAGCAGCTACAGAGAACCTAGAAGTCGCCCAACCTCTTTCAAGCGTCGTCGTCATTACTGCTTTACTAGGTGGGTCTTTCCGTCCATCAGCTGGGCCATCATGGGATACAGGAACTGTGGTGGGCAAGTGCTGTTGACTGTTCACCACACGCTGTCCTGTTTCTGCTGCTCCCATATTAGTCCATTTATTCTTTCCTTCCTTGCTGGCTTGTAACTGTAAAAGTCTTTAGCATATCAAAGTCCAAATTTTTGTCAATGTCCAAAGTTTTTACCACTGACTCATGCTGTCAGTATCTTTCTTCTTTCTTCCACGGCTTGAGGGCCGCTGCCTTTGCTGCGCTGTCAGCGAGGGTGTCGTCTCTCGCCTCTCCAGTGTAGGAATCGGTGCGAACTCTCAACTTTGTCAGGTAGAAGCAGGGCCTCCATGCGACTCTGTACCGTTGCACCATTCTCAATTGGTTGTCCTGCTAAGGTAAAAAACTGTCTGGCCTTCCATATTGGGCCGTAATCATGAGCTATGCCAAATGCATACCAGGAGTCAGTGTAAAGGATTGCCGGTCTTACCTCTCGCCACTCTACACGCCTCAGTGAGGGCCTTCCATTCCGCTTATTGTACTGTGACATGCGGAGGCAGAGCTTCTGCTTCTAGGACATCTTGTTGTGTGACCACTGCATATCCGATGTGGAGTCATCAATCCTCACCCTGGTACCATCTGCAAAAAGCTCAACATATGCATTATCAACAGGGGTTCTGGTAACTGTTTGCATATCTGCAGTTTCTTACTGAATTAGTACTAAATAATCGTGCTGATGTTCTATTTCACATGGCTCGGAACCTTGTAGCACAAAATCATTTATTTATTTTTTTCAAACCCAATAGCTGATCTACAACACCTAGATCATCTATGACCCAGATCACCTATGCCTCCCCCCTTTTGAACCGCAATACTCAATGGAAAAAGAGTCATTGCGTTCAAACTAGTAAACCAAGAGGCACAAAAACAAGCACTTTGTAGGTCAAGGTGACATTGTATGCAGCGAAGTCTGAGCGAAAATCTCCTTAAAAAAAAATTTTTTTTTATTTCAGGTCGCAGTTAGCATTTTTTAACACAAGGGGGCGCCACACAATTCAAATTTTACGTCACCCAGTGTAATAGTATTTCAGGGTATGGCCAGCGTTTAGCTTTTACTCTCCTGTCGGAATATAATTATAGCTTCAGTGTAGACTGACACTAGAATATACAAAAGGCTTAAAGAAAAACTAAAGAATACGGATGACTTAACATCCTACTCTGGGCAATTCAGTCCCTCTTTCTTCACATAAAAAGTAAAATTACTTCACCAAATTGCATGAAAAAGTTTGCTGGGTGACTATAGGGAAATTATTCCATCTGTAGGAGCCTTCCATAACATCATCTGTCTGAGCATCCATTGGAGAAGCGGGCAGTGGAAAACAGAGCCCCTGGGAACATGAGAGAGCGTCCCCTGTCATGTATTCCCGGCCTCTGCCCCCCATGCATCAACTCCAATCTTCCATGCGCTATAAACCAGCTTAGTCATCTACTATGTCCCAAGCTGCATCTCCACAAAGGTTTGTTTCCCTGAACTTATCACACATCCAAAGTGGCCACATCTTGGAGCGTAACAAAGTCTGGTCAAACAAAACCTTACTTCAGACAATCATGATGTTAGCACTGGATACAGTGGCATTGGGAAATATAGGCTTCCCAAATGCAGCAAAATGGCCGCCAGAGGCAGAAAGGGGCGGGGCTACAAATCTCCCAAGTGAGGCAAAATGGCTGCCGGAGGAACGGGCGGGGCCAGGGGCAGCAGCACTCCCAGGTGAGGCAAAATGGCTGCTGAGTAGCAGCACTTCCAGGTGAGGCAAGATGGCTGCTGGAGGAGGAAGGGGCGGGGCCAGGTCCTGTCCCGGATGGGGAGGGACCGGAAGTAACATCACACACCCTGAAAGTGAGCACATGGGGGGAAGTAACTTCAGGGTGGGGGCAGGCCTCACTACATTTACTGCAGAGTCACACTATGTTGGATTGTAAACATTGCAAGCACGGCCGCCATTACAGGGAGGGGCCGCAGTCAACACAAAGACATTACATTGTTCATAAGCAATACACATACCCCCCTACATGCTTTCCCCTCTTCAATCTCTTAACTACATTATACCTCCTTCTAGCAATCTAAAAACACATTTCTTTCTGCTAGGCTTCCTGCTCATCTTCTGAAAACTTTCTACAACCTATCTTACCTGTCCATGACCTAACATTTCTTTCTGCAACTTTTCCTGGTCCTTCTCTTTGTATAACATTTCTACATGTTCAGTAAACTCTGCTGCCTTCAGCAACCAGATGACAAGCTCTCTGACCTTTGGCCTTGCTCACTTTGCTCAACTCTATGCTACCTGCTTATTCTAGCCTATTCGAAGTTTCTGCACACAGTACTGTTTCTCTTGTAAAATCTGCTTTCTTCAAATCCTTCCCATATAACCTCTTTCCCACTCAGATTACAATGCACATTAATTCTACAAAACACAGGGAACGACAAAGTAAACAGAAAGGGTTAATTGGAAAAAGCTTTCAGCTCACTCTTATCAGCAGCCCTCCCCCCAACAATAAACACTGCACATTCTTTCTATAATACCAGACAGACGGGATTACTGGAGAATACCCACAACGGCTCAAGGTATATATATATCTCATCCACCTTTATATCAACCCAAGGTATATATCTCATCTACCTTTATATCAACCCAAGGTCTACTAGCAATCCCGAAGAGCACTTCCTGTACACGTCTTAGACAAGACATTTAGCTATACACAGAGACTGACGATTATTTTCAATGACCAAAACCTCAATAATATTCTGGAGAAATCAGCCGTCACAAAGCACGACTATACTTCATACGTATATACCTTTCCACATATGAGAACATAACACGCTCAATCATAAAGTTAAGTATACGTATCATAAATCTTCCTAACCTCACACTAGTTTTACCTAGGAGCACGTGTCACTGGCGTGTTCCCTCAGACTTAAACAGCCGAGTCCGCCCTCCCGACACATTAACCCTCACAGAATTTATCTCTTGGTCTTGTATACACAATTTTTAACCGTCTCAGACATAACAGCATACACAGCGTACAAAATACCCCTAGACAGGTAACGTGGTGATTTTCCCGAGTGGACAGAACTAGAGTTATTACCTGTCTTTCAGTGAAGGTCCAGTCTGGCTCAGGAACAGGCAGAAAAGCAGTCAGAACCCAGCTTTGACACAGGTAGATAAAGCAATCTTACCGTGTTCTGTAGATTTTCGGGCCCCCGAGTTCTGCGTGCCATCTGCCGATCTCTGTACGTTCCAGGCTGTGACCTCACAGATCCACTCGCTCACCCAGGGACTCCAATTGTGCTGGATTACGGTTTTCTCCAGCAGGCTTTGGGGTATTTTGTCGCTTTCCAAATTGTGTGGAAGCAGTATGCGCACACTGACCAAGTCAAACACAAGGTATGAATCTCATGTTAAAAATGGCTCTCCGTCCAGAAACAGCCAGACAGGGCCTTTTATTGTACAGACACACAATGGGCGTGCAACAGGTTACATCAGTAACATATAGGATTCTCATTTGTCGGATCATACAGAATCCCCCACCTCTCTGCCCACCTCTCTGCCCACCCTCTCTCACGTCCGCCATAGTATGGACTTTGTATTCTTTAGCATGCAGACAACCTTAAGGAATTCTGTGTAGTTGACAAGATGTGTTTAACTAGCTTGTGTTTGAAGAGTGGAAGGGGGCCTAGGTAAACACACAGGATATACACGACACTATGGCCCTTTAACTTCTTAGAAACTGGTTGAGCAACTTCGATGTATTTAGAGCAAATACATCACCCATCCATTGGCTAGCAAATACCATGATTAGATTGTGTGTGTCCTTTGAACTCCTCAGAGCTGAAAGTCATTACAATAGCAAAATACATTTGGGTTATATACAAATAGCGATAGACATTTTATACTAAATAATTATCATGTCTATCACAATCTGACTACCATCACCACCATCATCTGTCTCCTCCATCATGTGACTACCATCACCAACACCTATGTGCTCCATCATCTGATTACCATCATTATTGTGTTCCTGTCATCATTTGTGAGTCTCTATTCTTGCATCTTTGTTACCTGCTAGTGTTGATATGTGATCATATGACTGCTCAAGTGACTGGTGTGTTACAAGTCCGCCCTACTGTAAGCCCTGGGGGGTATCTGAGTACTGAGACACTATTACCCAAGAAAGGCGACTCCTATTGGTGAAGTTCAGTACTGTCGTCTTGTGCCCAGCTGATATCTATACAGTAACCACAAATGTGTGTCTACATTAGACGGGTGCCCAGCAGTGGAAGGGTTACGGTATTACATTATGGCCATGAATAGGGATATGGCAGCGGGAGGGGATGAATATTCATGGAGGAGATCAGGCTGTCTCTATATATAGCAGGATATTTATCAGTGTTACTGGGCCGTGTCCTACAGCATCATCCATCAACCTGTCCAGCGATGGAGCCGCCGCCGTCCGTGTTAACATCTGTATCTGACATATTAGCAGGAGATAGCAGGTTAAAGGGACAGTAACAATATTTACCAAAAAAATTCCAAAAACTAAGAATCCACAAATCACCTCTTTGGCTATTTCGTTAAAGGTTCTGTTCATCCATTGATTAGTTATACCCATGCAAAGCTGCGAGACAACCAATATGGCGGCCATAATACATTACCACCAAGCTGCATGAGCATAATTGTGCACCCCTGTCTTGCTCCTCTAAAGTGGGATGTAAGTATGAGGGGTTTTTGGTTTTTATGTTTTTTTTCTGCAGTTTTCATTAAATTTCGCTGTTTTGCCGCAAATATGAAAATGCCGGTTTATAATATCCACAAGAAACCCTCCTGTATGTACATCTAGAGAGGCTGCCAGAGGTGCCGGGCACGGTGCAGTAAGTGTGCCACCAACAAGAAGGGTTGAGGACCCAGGAGAAAGAGCGGTAAGTCCAGGTGGGGTCCAAATGTAGTTAGGTGTCTGAAGTTACTCAGAGGTCTGGTCTGGGGTCTGCATATATTAAGGGGGTCTGTATTTCTTAGGCGGTTTGGTCGGAGGTCCAAAGTTACTTAGGGGTCTGGTCTGCAGTGTGTATTTTGTTAGAGTCTAGTCTTGGTTCTATATATATTTAGGGGGTCTAATCTAGTGTCTGTATATATTTAGGGGGTCTAATCTAGTGTCTGTATATATTTAGGGGGTCTAATCTAGTGTCTGCATATATTTGGGGGGTCTTATCTAGTGTCTGTATATATTTAGGGGGTCTGGGGTCCAAAGTTACTTAGCGGTCTGGTCTGAGCGTCTGTTTTTATTTATGGGTCTAGTCTGGGATCTAAATATATATAGAGGGTCTGCTCCGGGGTCTGAATATATTTTGGGTTCTCGTCTGGGGTTTGAAGTTATTTTGGGGTCTGAAGTAATTTTAGGGTCTCTTCTGGGATCTCTTTTTGCACTCAGTTGCACAACGTGTGAAACAATACACTCATGTGAACAAACGCATTGAAATCAATAGGTTCTGTACATTATGTAATACACTGTGCAGATCCGCTCATGTGAACGAGCCCTTACTATACCATTACATTGGGCCCTCTGAAGGCTGATGTGGCCCCCGGTGACAATGAGTTTGACAGCCCTGATGTAGATGCGTTCTCTGCACTCAGTGTAATGGCGGTCTGCGAAGTGACATTAACTCTATTACTAGATTACTCCCCCACAGGGATTAGATAACTGTGCAGCGGATTAACACTAGTGGCAATCACGGGATGAGAGGCGCCGCGTGACAGACGAGCGCCAAATTATCAGTAATGTCAGTGAAGTGATTAAACAGCAGCTTTGCGGTGTGAGATGTCACAGGGGGAGAGGCTAAAGGGTCCGCACCCTCCACAAAGCTGTGCTTAATTCTTCCTTTACACATTCTGTGGGGTCTGCAACAATGTATCTTCCTGTCGGGGTGCCCACTATGTCCGTGCCTGCAGCTATATGTATACAAGAAGCTACAGTATATCCGCTGTCCATGCTGCACACACTTGTCGTAAGTTCCTCTCGCTCGGGGTCTCCCTTGGGAGGCAGGTGGAGAACTTGCTCCGGGCAAAGCTGGTAGGGAGGTGGAGGGTGGCGCAAGATGAGAGTCTCTGACAACCCTGCTCCCCCCCCTCTCCCACTGTCTTCATTTAAAGGGGTCTTCCGTGGAAAATACTATTGATGAGCTATCCTCAGGATAGGTCATCAATAGTTGATCGACTGGGGTCTGTCACTTGGGACCCCAACCGATCAGCTGAGCAGGCACATGGTGTCAGTGCTGCAAATACACAGAGGTCGGAGCAGAGCAGCAGAAGTCTCCGCGCCAAACTCTGTGTGGTGGCCGGCGCTTGTAACTGCAGGCACGGCTCCTATTGAAATCAACATGAGCTGTGCCAGCTGCTACATGGAGGTTGACTGATTGCAGTCAGTAGGTCAGGGAGCATGTTATCAGGGGGGTACAGAGGGGTTTGTTTAGGGAATGCGGTATGCCTCCCTGAAGAGGTGCGTTTTTAAAACACGCCTGAAGTTTTTTGTGTTAGTGATTGCCGGATAGCCTTTGGTAGTGCGTTCCAGAGGACCGGTGCTGCTCTGGAGAAGTCTTGGAGGCGGGAATGAGAGGTTCGAATTAAAGGGGCGCTCAGTCTGGTTTCGTTAGCAGAGCGGAGAGCCCGGGCTGGGTGATGGATTGAGATGAGGGAGGTGATATAGGGGGGCGCTGCACTGTGGAGGGCTTTATGGATGAAGGTAGCGAGTTTAAATTGAATTCTGTATTTGACGGGCAGCCAGTGCAGTGACCGGCACAGGGCAGAGGCGTCCGAGTAGCGGCTGGACAGGAAGATGAGCCTGGCTGCCGCATTCAGGATGGATTGGAGAGGGTAAAGTCTGGTGCAGGGGAGGCCGACCAGCAGCGTGTTGTAATGATCGAGGCGGGAGTGGATGAGGGCAACAGTAAGCGTTTTTAGCGCGTCCACAGTGAGAAAAGAGTGGATTCTTGCGATGTTTTTGAGGTGTAGCTGACATGTTGGGGCCAGAGATTGGATGTAGGGGGTGAAGGAGAAATCAGAGTCGAATATGACCCCAAGGCAGCGGGCATGTTGTCTAGGAGTTATGGTGCCACACACTGAGATGGAGATGTCAGGAGGAGGTCGGTTAGTGGAGGGTGGAAATACCAGTAAGTCAGTTTTAGAGAGGTAGATATAGATATGAGATAGACAGATAGATAGATAGATAGATAGATAGATAGATAGATAGATAGATAGATAGATAGATAGATAGATAGATAGATAGATAGATAGATAGATATGAGATGGATAGATATGAGATAGATGATTTGGATTATCACATTATATAGGAGAAGTTCAAATTTAAAGCTGTTCCTTAAAGGAGATGTCCCGAGGCAGCAAGTGGGTCTATACACTTCTGTATGGCCATAATAATGCACTTTGTAATGTACATTGTGCATTAATTATGAGCCATACAGAAGTTATAAAAAGTTTTATACTTACCTGCTCCGTTGCTGGCGTCCTCGTCTCCATGGAGCCGACTAATTTTTGGCCTCCGATGGCCAAATTAGCCGCGCTTGCGCAGTCCGGGTCTTCTGCAGTCTTCTATGGGGCTCCGTGTAGCTCCGTGTAGCTCCGCCCCGTCACGTGCCGATTCCAGCCAATCAGGAGGCTGGAATCGGCAGTGGACCGCACAGAAGAGCTGCGGTCCACGGAGGAAGAGGCCATCTTCAGCGGTGAGTAGAGAAGTCACCGGAGCGCGGGGATTAAGGTAAGCGCTCCGGTGAGCTTTCTTTACCTCCCTGCATCGGGGTTGTCTCGCGCCGAACGGGGGGGGGGTTGAAAAAAAAAAAAACCCGTTTCGGCGCGGGACAACCCCTTTAATATATTTTACAGAATATCCTCAGAGTGGACATACGATGAGGGGGGATTAAAAATTGTTCCTGTAATATTAAAAACTCCCACTAGAGGGCAGCACCCATTCATTTCATTGTCAGCGCCATGGTCAGTATTAGAGGGGTTTCCCATTAGCAATTGCACTTGTCACATCTTATTTAGAGAATTGATGAATATTAATATTTTTTAATGCATAGCAGGTCCCAGGGTTCAGACGTGCAGCAGTGCCCAGTTTCGGGCCTCATTCACACATAATAATAATCGTTATATATATAGCACCAGAATATTCTGCAGCGCTTACAAAACATGGGAGAACAGATACAAAAAACAAAGATACAAAAACCAGGGTTACATGTAGTGATCAGTTAATGGAAACAGTAGGGGTGCGGGGCTCCAACAAGATTACATACTACAAGTAATGGGGGGATACAGAAGGTAAAGGGGCTGGAGATGTGCACGGTATGGCGGGGTGGAGAGTGAGGGGTGATATACATATAGACAATGGTCAGACATAAGCCGTGTGGTGGCAGAATTGGTATGACTACAGGGGGCAGTTGATTACGTCTAGCAGGGATTGCAGTCGGTAGGTCAGGGAGCATGTTATCAGGCGGAGTATAGAGGGGTTTGGTTTAGGGAATACAGTATGCCTCCCTGAAGAGGTGCGTTTTTAGTGCACGCCTGAAGTTTTGTGTGCCAGGGATTGCCCGGATAGTTTGGGGTAGTGCGTTCCAGAGGACCGGTGCTGCTCTGGAGAAGTCTTGGAGGCGGGAATGAAAGGTTAGGTTAAATGGGCGCCCAATCTGATTTCATTAGCAGAGCAGAGGGCACGGGCTGGGTGGTGGATTAAGATGAGGGAGGCAATATAGGGCGGCGCTGCGCTGTGGAGGGCTTTGTGGATGAAGGTGGCGAGTTTAAATTGAACTGAATATATGCTATATTGACCCCCACCAGTCCTCTGCGGTCAGGTTATGTGTAGCATTAGATATAAAGAGGATCACACAGGAGGTCCCGATACAGAAACCATCAGATGTCACCGGGTGTAGAGCTGACAACGGGGTCTGGTGGGGGGATGTCACCAGGTGTAGAGCTGACAACGGGGTCTGGTGGGGGGATGTCACCAGGTGTAGAGCTGACAACTGGGTCTGGTGGGGAGATGTCACCAGGTGTAGAGCTGACAACGGGGTCTGGTGGTGGGATGTCACCGGGTGTAGAGCTGACAACGGGGTCTGGTGGTGGGATGTCACCAGGTGTAGAGCTGACAATTGGGTCTGGCGGGGGGATGTCACCAGGTGTAGAGTGGACAACGGGGTCTGGTGGGGGGATGTCACCAGGTGTAGAGCTGACAACTGGGTCTGGTGGGGAGATGTCACCAGGTGTAGAGCTGACAACGGGGTCTGGTGGTGGGATGTCACCAGGTGTAGAGCTGACAACAGGGTCTGGTGGTGGGATGTAACCAGGTGTAGGGTGCATGTTGTCAGGCAGCGTGCAGAGGGGTTTGGTTTAGGGGATACGGAATGCCTCCCTGAAGAGATACATTTCTAGGGCACGCCTGAAGTTTTGTGTGTGGTGGGATGTCACCAGGTGTAGAGCTGACAATAGGGTCTGGCGGGGGATGTCACCAGGTGTAGAGCTGACAATTGGGTCTGGTGGGGGGATGTCACCAGGTGTAGAGCTGACAACGGGGTCTGGTGGTGGGATGTCACCAGGTGTAGAGCTGACCATTGGGTCTGGCGGGGGGATGTCACCAGGTGTAGAGCTGACAACGGGGTCTGGTGGGGGGATGTCACCAGGTGTAGAGCTGACAACAGGGTCTGGTGGGGGGATGTCACCAGGTGTAGAGCTGACAACGGGGTCTGGTGGTGGGATGTCACCAGGTGTAGAGCTGACAACGGGGTCTGGTGGTGGGATGTCACCAGGTGTAGAGCTGACAATTGGGTCTGGCGGGGGGATGTCACCAGGTGTAGAGTGGACAACGGGGTCTGGTGGTGGGATGTCACCAGGTGTAGAGCTAACAACGGGGTCTGGTGGTGGAATGTTACCAACCAATCAGTATGGAACATCGCCGCTTCTGGACCTTCCAGAGTCCCCTGTTGGCCATGTTATTGGGGGATGGAAGCCATCCGGTGTGTGCGGTGCCGCCACGTTCAGGGAGACCTCGTAAACTGACAGAACGTGGACAACGAAGTCTTGTAGGAGCTGTGAGGACATCACACACATCGTCTGCCCTCACTAAGGGTGTCTTACAGGCCATTGGCATCCATTAACACCAGAACCCTCTATAGGGAAAGGCATGCGAAGGGTTACCATGGACGGGCGGCTGCACACAACATTGAATGCACAGCGGCGCCTGAGATGGGGCTTGGAGCGTCGGACTGTAAGTGAGTGAAAGCAAGTGTTGTAGACAGCTGAATCACAGGACACCATCTTCCGATCGGATGGCGGCACTTGGGTGTGGCGGTTGCCTGGAGAGTGGATTCTACATGACGGCATCATCCCAACAGTGAGGTTTGGAAAAGGTTCTGTTATGGTGGGGGGGGGGGGGGATTTTGCTGGGAAGGACTGGGGCCATTGGTTATAGTGTAGTCTACCCTCAATGCCAATGGGTACAGAGACATTCGCACAATGAGGACCTACCCTATGGTAATACTCTGTTACCGCTCCGTGTCTCCACCAAAAGTTACCGAGCGCCATGTCATACGGCACGCAGTGTGGAGGAGCAGAACGTCTGCAAACATTATTGGCTTCCCAAAGTCCGGATCTCAATTCCGTTGAGCGTGGCAAACTAGAACACCGTATCCGTGCGCCAAACACGACCCTCACCCCCCCGCATCACCATCTGAAGCTCCTCCGGGAACAGAGGCAAATCCCTCCACACATCTATGGGAATTAGGTAGGAAGCGGCCGCGAAGGGTTACTGCAGTCATTGAGGCCAAAGACGGCCATACCAGATGGAAAAATGTGAAGAAAATCCATTTTCATCACCTTCCATGTGCGTCCTGATACTTCTGTCAGCATCGGCCTCTCATGCCTCATGGTGCAGCAGCAGGTATTTATAACTAATGCACATAGAAGAGTGGGCCCGCTGCAAAAGTACAAATGAGCCCCTTATTAAGGTACTGTATTTTAGCCCCCAGAGCTTGAAGGTCTGGTGCCCGCTCTCCCTGGTGCTTCCTTTCCGGGCCTCATGTGGTGCAGAGTGTTAAGCTCTTGCTCACGACCTGAAGGTTGTGAGTTCAATCCCTGTATAGTTCAGGAAGCCGGCTCAAGGTTGACTCATCCTTCCGAGGTCGGTAAAATGAAAACCCAGCTTGGTGGGGGGTAATAAATAAAGTACCTGAAAGCACTGCAGAATAAGTTGGCGCTATACAAATGACATGTCCCTTTCACAGTGCCAGTCAGATGTGCCCACCCATAAATGGTGTTGGAGAGTTCTCTTTCTAAACAGTGCCAGCCAGAGAGTGTTCCCGATAAAGAATGCCAACCTGAGACGGTCCCTATAATGATCTCCATAAACCAGAGAGTGCCCCTCACAAACAGTGCCTACCGAGAGTGCTTCCCCATTAAGAGTGCCAGTATAAGGACTGCCAGTCAGAGTGTGCCCCATCACTGCTTGCTTGCAGGGGGGGGTATAGTTACAAGCTACTACAATGTAGTAACCGGACTGCAACACTGTCTACAAGGACCGGTGTTCTCCCTTAAGTTGGCCTAGAATCCCGGGAGGAGGTCGGGCGCCCCCACACTTGGTGTATTGTTCATTACTATATAGATTTAAGTATCTGATGTGTTTTTTTTCGGCAGAGCCGCCATTGATCTCTGCGGGGACGGTGGAGCCGCTGTACTTAGTGGCCTCTGTGAAAGGCTGAGTTCAAGAGAAGGCGATTTACTTTCTAATGAGTCCATAGGAGGCCCTGGCTGCAGAGTAAAGGGATTCCATCACAATAGGGGTCCCCTTCGCTGAAGGCAGAAAGGCCATCAATTCATTTAGTCTCCAAATTAACCCTGTCACTGCCAAAAAGCCTCAAATTAATAGCTTCTTTACAAAGGGGTCACCAACAAGTCTGAATCCATCAGAGGAGACCGGCAAGAATATACAATCCTTGAATGTCCGTCTTTAAAACGCCATTCCATCTGGACATGCCCAACACGCAATGTATCTACATGTTAGGCTACATTTACATGGGAGAGTGTGATATTGGTCCAAGAAACTCTCACATTGCATCCTTCAGCCCGCGATTTTGCCGTGAGTATTATGTGTGTTGCGAGAATGCATTAATTCACGGAAAATGCCATTTTCTCACTCGTTTTTCACGTCATCTCAATAGGAAAATGTAAAAATCGCCCCGACCTCGCATCCACGTGTCGTCCGTAGGAAGTAAGGGGGAGTTATCTGCAGGAAAATAGAACATGCTGCAATTTCTCCATCTGGCGGCGCGGCTGCAAGAGAAAAATTGCTCATGTTAATAGACTCATTGCAAATAATAGGTTGTATTTCCGGGTGCTTTCTGCGCGTCTCGCAACACACACAGCTGATGCGTGATTTTTCCCCCGTTATTCGGCCGTGATTATCATAGCTACATAACGGGACAGAGCAAAATCACTGATTTCAATGGATTTCAGTCGTTACGTTCGGGATTCTCACCCGTTAATGCCACAACCGGGAGAAGATAGGACTTGCCCAATCTTCCTGCACATAGTGAAAACTACGGGTGGGAAGGACAGGGCAGGACATATCTTCCTGCGCTCTGGTGCAGAGATTGAATGGCCGGCGAAGGGGAGGAAATTTCCTTTGTTCAGGCACAGCTATGCTCCATAGCGGCGAGCGTAGCCGCACCGACAGCCGTCTGAAACCGCCCTCAGGCTTTTTTACATTGGTGAGAAAATCGCACAAGTTAGTCTGCCTGAGGATGCCAAGGACTTGTGCAATGTATTAACCTATTGTTTCCAATGGGTTCATTTACATAGTCGTTAATTGCCGCGAACTGAGGCATCTTCTACTTTTCTGTAATATTGCAGAAAACTCGCTCATTATTTGCCAGGATTTCCTGATACGTGATTGGATCCATCTTGCCTCCACACACTGCAGGTTTCCACCGACAGACCATCATCAGCCACCACCATGCTTCACTGTAGGCAGGGGGTTCTTCTCAGCGTCTGCCTCATTCTTCTTCCGCCAGACATACTGCGGAGGCCCAAAAAATTCCACTTTTGTTCCATCGCTCCCCGGACAGAACCCCAGAACTCCTGTGGTTGTTTATTTGGTTCTGAGCATATTGGAGGCGACTTTTCTTGTGCTTTTGGCTCAGTAGAGGTGAACGTCTTGGATTCCAACAAGAAGACGTCACAGCCCACATAGCCCTCTCCAGTCCAGGTATTTGGTGTGTTTTATCTCAAGCAAACCTGATACAACTAATGAAGCTTGATTAGTTACATCAGGTGTGCTTAAGACAACACAGATTTACAAATGTGTGCTTTTCTGAGGGATTCTATTCAGGGGTTAGTAATTCTGAGACTACAGTAATCAGTAAATGTGGCATTTTGTGGTAAATTTGGAGAAACCACGCTTTAAACTATCTGTGTGTTGAGATATTTATATTATTGTTTGATTGTTTTGGGGCTTTTTTTGCTAACAGCTGAAAGTTTGTAAATCTGGCAAATAAACCTAATTTGTAATGGCAGGTAGGGGGGTAAATGATTTTGATTGCAACTATAGAAATAACATCACATAGACCACACCAGAAGAATGAACCTTATAGAGGAAGACAGTTTCCTTACAGTTTTCCTCTAAGTTGTGCCTTGAGTATCTTCTGGCTCTGCGGTCTATTACCTCGCCTTCCTCTCCCTGCAGTACATCCCATCACCACTGTGCATTGAAGTTTATGACACTTCATGAAATGATATTGTTTACACCAGGTGCACCCGTCTTCCCCCCTGAGACACACAGTAGACTTAATGGTTGTAAGGACAGCTGCTTCCAATATCTCCTCTGCATCGGTAATGGGTTTTGCAGGTGACAAAGTGATAAATAAGAGAATAAAATGAATTGCAGACAGAAATAGATGTGTTGTCCTCAAATAAGAAGCAGGAAAGGAGCGGAAACTTACTAGAGGATCAGGGGGATAACCATTATCAATGAGGAATCATATAGGTGTCCACTGACAAATGTAGTCACAATGAGGGTGTCAGGAAGACCTCCTGCACTCTAGTCAATAGCTGTCACTACTGAGCCATCCAACCTGTGAACGGTTTCCTTGCATGACTCTCAGCCTTGTTACATGATTCCAGTTATCTAGTTCCTGCCTCCTTAGCCTGACCCTGCCAAGCCATGATTATCCTGCTCCACAGCATTGGTCAAGCTCCACTTCTGTCTGCTCTTCTGCTATTGCTACAAGACCTTCTGATACCAATTTATGGCTTCCCTTCTGACTAGATTTACCCACCTCATCCGTCTGTACTCCAGACCAAGACCTCTCTTTGCTGACCCCTGGCTTCCCTTCTGACTATGCTACCTGCCTCATCCATCTGTACTGCAGACAGAGACCTTCCAGCTCTTCCCTGACTACTCTCCAGACCTGTGGCTTTTATACCTAAGTCTTCAACCCAGTGCCTGAAACCACTACAGAGGAATGGTTTTAATCTGCTTGCTTGAAAACACCACTTCATTGATGGTTGGGACTCAAATTTAAGGTTTTAATTCGGGGGAGGCAATCTGGGAAATAACCAAGGGCCCCTAATTCTTAGGGGCCTCCTGATGGGCCCAAGCAGCAATCTGACAGTGGAGCAGATAACCAAAAAAACACTGGACAACAGATATCCAACCTCTAGACCACCAAGGAATTTACAAGTAAGCCTTTCACCATCCTATAAACTAGTGTAGATCAATAGGGATGTGATGATTAAACACCTTTACAACCCTAGACCACCAGGGATTTTACAAGTAAGCCCTTTTTTGTCCTAGAACACTGTGGACTTTATTATTAACCCCTTCACGAACCTAAACCAACAAGGATGTCTTCACTAACCTGTATACTCATGTAGATGATTAGGGATATCACAATTAAACCCCTTTCCAATACTAAACCACCAGGGAATTTGCAATGAAGACCTTCACCTCCCTAGAACATCAAGGAATTTACTACTAACTTCTTCACCACCTTAGACCAATAAGGATGTCTCTATTACTCCACTCACTAGTGTAGACCATTGGCGATGTGACTATTAAACTCCTTTCCAAGCCTAGACCACCAGGGTTCGTAAAGAAAATATATAATCAGAAAACAATATATTGTTTAAGTGAAGTTATTATGTTTAACACCGCTCTGATGATGGCAGACATGAAGCCAGCAGAATGGCACATGACCACTGCAGCCTCCGATTTGCTGCAATGGTTATGTGGTAGCCATTCACAAACAGACCGGGAGGACTGTGGAGCTGCAGCCCTGGATGTGGATACTGTATGGTAGCATAGAGTGGCATGGCAACTAAATATTGTCATTATTTGAGCA
Source organism: Eleutherodactylus coqui (assembly GCF_035609145.1). Classification (NCBI taxonomy): domain Eukaryota; kingdom Metazoa; phylum Chordata; class Amphibia; order Anura; family Eleutherodactylidae; genus Eleutherodactylus; species Eleutherodactylus coqui. Next base: position 524,431,656 of record NC_089837.1, on the reverse strand, counting down.
ATATATGGTTGAATTACTTGGATACAATATATAGGTTTTAGGCAGTGTACAGTTGTATTATATGGGAACTATATAATGGAATCATTTTAGCACTACATGGCAGTATTATGTGAGCATTATATGGTTTTTCTGGACACACGAGGCTTTAGGCATTGTACGGTGGTATTATATGGGAACTAAAGGGTGGTATTATTTGAGCACATACTAACAGTATCATCCTTGTGCACTGTGAGGGAGATTTTTTTTGGTATTGTTATGCGGTACTCACATATAAATAGTAGGCTACTAATTGCATGTATATGTTTTTATATATCGCTACAGATGGCATAGTTGTCCCGCGCTTGTATAGCGGTATTTTTTATGATCGGTCTGATAAGTTTTGATTCAACTTATTTAACAACTTCTTATATATCTGTTATTCTCAGCCATCATATATGTGGCCGGTTTTCATGGTCTCATATTCGCTGCACGTATCAATTTTAGCTTTGCTTGCAGCGTGTTGGTGACATAATTTTTCCTGACATCTACAGCCCAGTGCGTGATAGGGCTGTAAAAATAAGCAACTGCTCCCTGGTTCAGCATCCGCATCACCTAAAGGCAGCCGAGATTTATCTCTCATCCTCAGCTCATACAGACAATGCAAATAATGAAGAAGCCCTCAGCCCCCCTGACCTCACATAGGAATAGACTATGAGGCGATGGGATTTCAGGTGGCACCTATCCATGACTGTAGGGGGCAGCACCCGCGGAAAATCTCAGCTACAGAACCCCTCAGCTTGAATAAAACGGGGCACCTTTTTCGGTGCCACTTTTCTTCATGCCGAGGCAGCAGTATTGGTGTCGTCCTATCATACTGCATGCGGTACTCACATTAGATTGTAAGCTGGAGTGAGGCATCTACTTATCTGGGCATATATGGCACAGTCTGGGCACTGCTATGGCATGTGTGTCACTCTATGGTCATCATATGGCACTTTGCAGGTGCAGTACAAAACTATGTGATCATCATATGGCTCTGTGTGAGCAACGTATAGCGGTTTTTGGGCACAGCTTGCAGATACTGGTTTATGTGGGCACTATATAATAGTCTAGGCAAAACGTGGTGGTATGGGCGATATAGTACACACCCTGTATCTGAGAATACACTAGATGGCTGTTTTATTAGAGCCCCCAGCCATTTCAAAATTACAGTTACCCTCTATGGAGATTCTCCCGGTGACCCCGGAGTGCGGCATAAAATCACGTGACAAGTTTTCCGTGGATCAGTTTCAGTGTGAATCCACATTGATGGGAAAATCAAGCGATCGGAGCGACTTCCAACGAGGCCGGTCATCGGTGCTAGACTAGCCGGTGCATCATGGCAACCGCAGGGGGTTTTCCTCATGTAACGGGGTGCAGAGTATACAGATAATGGCGTGTCGGGGGAAGCATCCAGTGAAAGGGGATCCTGTGTACGGAAACATCTCATCAGTGTAAGGGGTCGGAGGAGGATGTCAGGAATCGTTCTGACCAACAGGCTGCACAGTCAGCGGAATACAACGCTGGAGCTCCAACTAACGTGTCCGTACGCACAACTCGCCGTTCCTCCGCACGGATGGGCTATAACAGCGGGCGACCAGTTCCAGCGCCATTGTGTCTAAGAGAAACTGAAAGACTCCAGCGTGAAAAAGAGCGCAAAACTTGTATCACTGAGCAGCGGAAAAACATCTCCTGGTCAGATGGATCCAGATTTCTGTTGCTGATGGGAGGTCAGAATTTGGCACAAGCAGCATGAATCGCTGACCCCTTCCTGTCAGCTGGTCAGAACATGTCAGCACCTCCATCTAATCTGCAGAAACTACAAGAAACTTCCTGTCCGCAGGGGCCAACATTCCTGCAGAACAGTTTCATCATCTAGTGGAATCTACACCGCGATGAACTGCTGCAGTTCTGAAGGGCAAAGGAGTCCAACGTGCTACTAGATGGCGGTCTTGAATGAAGTGGCCACTCAGGATGTAGGGAACTAAGTGGGCATAGTATAAGGGGCTCTGACATCAGAGAGACACAAATCATGATCAGCCAGGATGTGGGCAGCTGTTGGGCATACATAAACCCATATAGGGCTCGTTAACACAGCTGTATATATGGTCTCTGTTCCAACTGTTTTTTCTATATGTGTGCATCCTGATCAGAGACGATCGAGGATACAAGTACTCTATAGATGGCGCGGCACAGTCCTATATATCTGCATTTTACTGGTGCCAGTTTAAGGAAATGGGTGTGAAAGGCATTATTTGGGCACTGCATGGTACAATAACAGTTACTATATATCTGGGCACAGTACAGTAATGTATGGTATTTATCTGGGCACTGCATGGTTCAATAATGGGTACTGTTCATCTAGACAGTGCACAGAATGATAATGGGTAGTATTTGTCTTGGCACTGCAAAGTGCAATACGTGGTACTGAACTTTCCAAAAATGGGTACTATTTATCTGGGCACAGCACTGTACAATAATAGGTACTATGGTATTTATCTGGGCACTGCACTGTACAATAATGGGTACTACTTTTCTTGGCACTGCATGGTATAATAATGGATACTATTTATCCGGGCACTGCACTGTACAATAATGGGTACTATTTATCTGGGCACTGCTTGGTATAATGATAGGTTTTATTTATCTGGGCACTACTTGGTATAATGATGGGTACTATTTATCTGGGCACTGAACGCCACTCCTTATGTGGGTACTATGTGGTATGTCGGTGACAGTTACTGTCTTTCAACTCTCTGAGTAACTAGGTACAATAGGGGCCCCTATGCCACCAGTGCCAGCCTCTGCCACAGTGTCAGCACTGTATACATAATGGGTAATAAGGAGATACGGGTTTGCCCTCATTCCAGGCTGTTCTCAGGCTCCACATACAAAGGGTTGTCCCTAAAACCCGAGACACTTGGCACCTTTCACCCTATTGTGCATTGAGTAGTGATGATGCCAATCTGGGATCATGTAAACCGTCTCGCTTCCTGGTGAAGCCACCGATAATTCCTGTATACAGAGGTCATTGTTCAGCGCTCGCCCGGGGTCAGCGGGATTAGAAGTGATGTTATTACCTGTCATATAATCTCCTCGGATTGGACGTCTGCGCCGCCAAAATAACTCTGCTGCTCCAGCGACTTTCTGCTGTGATTAAAGATTTCAGCTCCGGAGACTCGTCTCCTTATATCGATCCTGTAAATGGATGCTGGTATAGAGGTCGTGTGAGGCCGCGGAAGGTTGTGCGGAGTCACCGACATCTACACTGGGCTTCAGGGGGCGCAATGTGCCTGCTCTGTTGTGGGGGTACAGGGGAATGCAATAGACCCCCATGACTAATAATGTTATTGGGTATTGTGCTTAATACTGAGATGAGGGACTGAGGATGTCAGTGTTATGGGGGCCCTGTGGTTGTCACTGTTATGGGGGCACTGTGACTGTCACTGTTATGGGGGCATTGTGACTGTCACTGTTATGGGGGCATTGTGACTGTCATTGTGATGGGGGCATTGTGACTGTCATTGTGATGGGCGCATTGTGTCTGTCACTGTTATGGGGGCCCTGTGGTTGTCACTGTTATGGGGGCATTGTGACTGTCACTGTTATGGGGGCATTGTGACTGTCACTGTTATGGGGGCCCTGTGTCTGTCACTGTGATGGGGGCACTGTGGTTGTGTCTGTCAGTGTTATGGGGGCATTGTGTCTGTCACTGTTATGGGGGCACTGTGACTGTCACTGTTATGGGGGCATTGTGTCTGTCACTGTTATGGGGGCATTGTGTCTGTCATTGTGATGGGGGCATTGTGACTGTCACTGTTATGGGGGCATTGTGTCTGTCATTGTGATGGGGGCATTGTGTCTGTCACTGTTATGGGGGCACTGTGTCTGTCACTGTTATGGGGCCATTGTGTCTGTCATTGTGATGGGGGCATTGTGACTGTCACTGTTATGGGGGCACTGTGACTGTCATTGTGATGGGGGCCCTGTGTCTGTCATTGTGATGGGCGCATTGTGACTGTCACTGTTATGGGGGCATTGTGACTGTCACTGTTATGGGGGCATTGTGTCTGTCATTGTGATGGGGGCCCTGTGACTGTCACTGTTATGGGGGCATTGTGACTGTCACTGTTATGGGGGCACTGTGACTGTCACTGTTATGGGGGCATTGTGTCTGTCATTGTGATGGGGGCATTGTGACTGTCACTGTTATGGGGGCATTGTGACTGTCATTGTGATGGGGGCATTGTGACTGTCACTGTTATGGGGGCATTGTGTCTGTCATTGTGATGGGGGCATTGTGACTGTCATTGTGATGGGCGCATTGTGACTGTCACTGTTATGGGGGCATTGTGACTGTCATTGTGATGGGGGCACTGTGTCTGTCATTGTGATGGGCGCATTGTGTCTGTCACTGTTATGGGGGCATTGTGTCTGTCATTGTGATGGGGGCATTGTGTCTGTCATTGTGATGGGCGCATTGTGTCTGTCACTGTTATGGGGGCATTGTGTCTGTCATTGTGATGGGGGCATTGTGTCTGTCATTGTGATGGGGGCTCTGTGACTGTCACTGTTATGGGGGCACTGTGACTGTCATTGTTATGGGGGCACTGTGACTGTCATTGTGATGGGCGCATTGTGTCTGTCACTGTTATGGGGGCATTGTGACTGTCACTGTTATGGGGGCACTGTGTCTGTCACTGTTATGGGGGCATTGTGTCTGTCATTGTGATGGGCGCATTGTGTCTGTCACTGTTATGGGGGCATTGTGACTGTCACTGTTATGGGGGCATTGTGACTGTCATTGTGATGGGCGCATTGTGTCTGTCACTGTTATGGGGGCACTGTGTCTGTCATTGTGATGGGGGCACTGTGTCTGTCATTGTGACTGTCATTGTGATGGGCGCATTGTGTCTGTCACTGTTATGGGGGCACTGTGTCTGTCATTGTGATGGGCGCATTGTGTCTGTCACTGTTATGGGGGCATTGTGACTGTCACTGTTATGGGGGCATTGTGTCTGTCATTGTGATGGGGGCACTGTGTCTGTCATTGTGATGGGCGCATTGTGACTGTCATTGTGATGGGCGCATTGTGACTGTCACTGTTATGGGGGCATTGTGACTGTCACTGTTATGGGGGCATTGTGTCTGTCATTGTGATGGGGGCACTGTGACTGTCACTGTTATGGGGGCACTGTGTCTGTCACTGTTATGGGCGCATTGTGTCTGTCACTGTTATGGGGGCATTGTGACTGTCACTGTTATGGGGGCACTGTGACTGTCATTGTGATGGGCGCATTGTGACTGTCACTGTTATGGGGGCACTGTGTCTGTCATTGTGATGGGCGCATTGTGTCTGTCACTGTTATGGGGGCCCTGTGACTGTCACTGTTATGGGGGCCCTGTGACTGTCACTGTTATGGGGGCCCTGTGGTTGTCACTGTTATGGGGGCACTGTGACTGTCACTGTTATGGGGGCCCTGTGACTGTCATTGTTATGGGGGCATTGTGACTGTCACTGTTATGGGGGCACTGTGACTGTCACTGTTATGGGGGCACTGTGACTGTCATTGTTATGGGGGCATTGTGTCTGTCATTGTGATGGGGGCACTGTGTCTGTCATTGTGATGGACGCATTGTGACTGTCACTGTTATGGGGGCACTGTGACTGTCACTGTTATGGGGGCATTGTGTCTGTCATTGTGATGGGGGCATTGTGTCTGTCACTGTTATGGGGGCATTGTGTCTGTCATTGTGATGGGGGCATTGTGTCTGTCACTGTTATGGGGGCCCTGTGACTGTCACTGTTATGGGGGCATTGTGTCTGTCATTGTGATGGGGGCATTGTGTCTGTCACTGTTATGGGGGCATTGTGACTGTCACTGTTATGGGGGCCCTGTGACTGTCACTGTTATGGGGGCATTGTGTCTGTCATTGTGATGGGGGCATTGTGTCTGTCATTGTGATGGGGGCATTGTGACTGTCACTGTTATGGGGGCACTGTGACTGTCACTGTTATGGGGGCATTGTGACTGTCACTGTTATGGGGGCATTGTGTCTGTCATTGTGATGGGGGCATTGTGTCTGTCATTGTGATGGGGGCATTGTGTCTGTCATTGTGATGGGGGCATTGTGACTGTCACTGTTATGGGGGCACTGTGACTGTCACTGTTATGGGGGCATTGTGACTGTCACTGTTATGGGGGCATTGTGTCTGTCATTGTGATGGGGGCATTGTGTCTGTCACTGTTATGGGGGCATTGTGACTGTCACTGTTATGGGGGCCCTGTGACTGTCACTGTTATGGGGGCATTGTGACTGTCATTGTGATGGGGGCATTGTGTCTGTCATTGTGATGGGGGCATTGTGACTGTCACTGTTATGGGGGCTCTGTGACTGTCACTGTTATGGGGGCCCTGTGACTGTCATTGTTATGGGGGCATTGTGTCTGTCATTGTGATGGGGGCATTGTGACTGTCACTGTTATGGGGGCACTGTGACTGTCACTGTTATGGGGGCATTGTGTCTGTCATTGTGATGGGGGCATTGTGACTGTCATTGTGATGGGGGCATTGTGACTGTCATTGTGATGGGGGCATTGTGACTGTCATTGTGATGGGGGCACTGTGACTGTCATTGTGATGGGCGCATTGTGACTGTCACTGTTATGGGGGCATTGTGTCTGTCATTGTGATGGGGGCATTGTGTCTGTCATTGTGATGGGGGCTCTGTGACTGTCACTGTTATGGGGGCCCTGTGACTGTCATTGTTATGGGGGCATTGTGTCTGTCATTGTGATGGGGGCATTGTGACTGTCATTGTGATGGGCGCATTGTGTCTGTCACTGTTATGGGGGCACTGTGTCTGTCATTGTGATGGGGGCACTGTGTCTGTCATTGTGATGGGCGCATTGTGTCTGTCACTGTTATGGGGGCATTGTGACTGTCACTGTTATGGGGGCACTGTGTCTGTCACTGTTATGGGGGCATTGTGTCTGTCATTGTGATGGGCGCATTGTGTCTGTCACTGTTATGGGGGCATTGTGACTGTCACTGTTATGGGGGCATTGTGACTGTCACTGTTATGGGGGCATTGTGTCTGTCATTGTGATGGGGGCACTGTGTCTGTCATTGTGATGGGCGCATTGTGACTGTCACTGTTATGGGGGCATTGTGACTGTCACTGTTATGGGGGCATTGTGTCTGTCATTGTGATGGGGGCACTGTGACTGTCACTGTTATGGGGGCACTGTGACTGTCACTGTTATGGGGGCATTGTGACTGTCACTGTTATGGGGGCATTGTGTCTGTCACTGTTATGGGGGCATTGTGACTGTCACTGTTATGGGGGCACTGTGACTGTCATTGTGATGGGCGCATTGTGACTGTCACTGTTATGGGGGCACTGTGGTTGTCATTGTGATGGGGGCACTGTGTCTGTCATTGTGATGGGCGCATTGTGACTGTCATTGTGATGGGCGCATTGTGACTGTCACTGTTATGGGGGCATTGTGACTGTCACTGTTATGGGGGCATTGTGTCTGTCATTGTGATGGGGGCACTGTGACTGTCACTGTTATGGGGGCACTGTGACTGTCATTGTGATGGGCGCATTGTGTCTGTCACTGTTATGGGGGCACTGTGGTTGTCATTGTGATGGGGGCACTGTGTCTGTCACTGTTATGGGGGCCCTGTGACTGTCACTGTTATGGGGGCCCTGTGACTGTCACTGTTATGGGGGCATTGTGACTGTCACTGTTATGGGGGCACTGTGACTGTCATTGTGATGGGCGCATTGTGTCTGTCACTGTTATGGGGGCACTGTGGTTGTCATTGTGATGGGGGCACTGTGTCTGTCACTGTTATGGGGGCCCTGTGACTGTCACTGTTATGGGGGCCCTGTGACTGTCACTGTTATGGGGGCCCTGTGGTTGTCACTGTTATGGGGGCATTGTGTCTGTCACTGTTATGGGGGCCCTGTGACTGTCACTGTTATGGGGGCATTGTGTCTGTCAGTGTTATGGGGGCATTGTGACTGTCACTGTTATGGGGGCACTGTGACTGTCACTGTTATGGGGGCCCTGTGTCTGTCAGTGTTATGGGGGCATTGTGTCTGTCATTGTGATGGGGGCTCTGTGACTGTCACTGTTATGCGGGCACTGTGACTGTCATTGTGATGGGCGCATTGTGTCTGTCATTGTGATGGGGGCATTGTGTCTGTCACTGTTATGGGGGCATTGTGACTGTCACTGTTATGGGGGCATTGTGACTGTCATTGTGATGGGCGCATTGTGTCTGTCACTGTTATGGGGGCACTGTGTCTGTCATTGTGATGGGGGCATTGTGTCTGTCACTATTATGGGGGCATTGTGTCTGTCATTGTGATGGGGGCATTGTGTCTGTCATTGTGATGGGCGCATTGTGTCTGTCACTGTTATGGGGGCATTGTGACTGTCACTGTTATGGGGGCATTGTGACTGTCACTGTTATGGGGGCATTGTGTCTGTCATTGTGATGGGGGCTCTGTGACTGTCACTGTTATGGGGGCCCTGTGACTGTCACTGTTATGGGGGCATTGTGTCTGTCACTGTTATGGGGGCATTGTGACTGTCACTGTTATGGGGGCATTGTGTCTGTCATTGTGATGGGGGCATTGTGTCTGTCACTGTTATGGGGGCATTGTGACTGTCACTGTTATGGGCGCATTGTGTCTGTCACTGTTATGGGGGCATTGTGACTGTCACTGTTATGGGGGCATTGTGACTGTCACTGTTATGGGGGCATTGTGTCTGTCATTGTGATGGGGGCATTGTGTCTGTCATTGTGATGGGCGCATTGTGACTGTCACTGTTATGGGGGCATTGTGACTGTCACTGTTATGGGGGCATTGTGTCTGTCATTGTGATGGGGGCATTGTGTCTGTCACTGTTATGGGGGCATTGTGACTGTCACTGTTATGGGGGCACTGTGACTGTCATTGTGATGGGCGCATTGTGACTGTCACTGTTATGGGGGCACTGTGTCTGTCATTGTGATGGGGGCATTGTGTCTGTCATTGTGATGGGGGCACTGTGGTTGTCACTGTTATGGGCGCATTGTGTCTGTCACTGTTATGGGGGCCCTGTGGTTGTCACTGTTATGGGGGCCCTGTGGTTGTCACTGTTATGGGGGCATTGTGTTTGTCACTGTTATGGGGGCCCTGTGACTGTCATTGTTATGGGGGCATTGTGACTGTCACTGTTATGGGGGCACTGTGACTGTCACTGTTATGGGGGCACTGTGACTGTCATTGTTATGGGGGCATTGTGTCTGTCATTGTGATGGGGGCATTGTGTCTGTCACTGTTATGGGGGCATTGTGTCTGTCATTGTGATGGGGGCACTGTGACTGTCATTGTGATGGGGGCATTGTGTCTGTCATTGTGATGGGGGCACTGTGACTGTCACTGTTATGGGGGCATTGTGACTGTCATTGTGATGGGGGCATTGTGTCTGTCATTGTGATGGGGGCACTGTGACTGTTACTGTTATGGGGGCATTGTGTCTGTCATTGTGATGGGGGCATTGTGTCTGTCACTGTTATGGGGGCATTGTGTCTGTCATTGTGATGGGGGCACTGTGACTGTCACTGTTATGGGGGCATTGTGTCTGTCATTGTGATGGGGGCATTGTGTCTGTCACTGTTATGGGGGCATTGTGTCTGTCATTGTGATGGGGGCACTGTGACTGTCATTGTGATGGGGGCATTGTGTCTGTCACTGTTATGGGGGCATTGTGTCTGTCACTGTTATGGGGGCATTGTGTCTGTCATTGTGATGGGGGCATTGTGTCTGTCACTGTTATGGGGGCATTGTGTCTGTCATTGTGATGGGGGCACTGTGACTGTCATTGTGATGGGGGCATTGTGACTGTCACTGTTATGGGGGCATTGTGTCTGTCATTGTGATGGGGGCATTGTGTCTGTCACTGTTATGGGGGCATTGTGTCTGTCATTGTGATGGGGGCACTGTGACTGTCATTGTGATGGGGGCATTGTGTCTGTCACTGTTATGGGGGCATTGTGTCTGTCACTGTTATGGGGGCATTGTGACTGTCATTGTGATGGGCGCATTGTGTCTGTCATTGTGATGGGGGCTCTGTGACTGTCATTGTGATGGGGGCACTGTGTCTGTCATTGTGATGGGGGCATTGTGTCTGTCACTGTTATGGGGGCATTGTGACTGTCACTGTTATGGGGGCATTGTGTCTGTCACTGTGATGGGGGCACTGTGACTGTCACTGTTATGGGGGCATTGTGACTGTCATTGTGATGGGGGCCCTGTGACTGTCACTGTTATGGGGGCATTGTGTCTGTCATTGTGATGGGGGCATTGTGTCTGTCACTGTTATGGGGGCATTGTGACTGTCACTGTTATGGGGGCATTGTGACTGTCATTGTGATGGGGGCCCTGTGACTGTCACTGTTATGGGGGCATTGTGTCTGTCATTGTGATGGGGGCACTGTGTCTGTCATTGTGATGGGGGCATTGTGACTGTCACTGTTATGGGGGCATTGTGACTGTCACTGTTATGGGGGCACTGTGACTGTCACTGTTATGGGGGCATTGTGTCTGTCATTGTGATGGGGGCATTGTGTCTGTCACTGTTATGGGGGCATTGTGTCTGTCATTGTGATGGGGGCACTGTGACTGTCACTGTTATGGGGGCATTGTGTCTGTCACTGTGATGGGGGCACTGTGACTGTCACTGTTATGGGGGCATTGTGACTGTCATTGTGATGGGGGCATTGTGACTGTCACTGTTATGGGGGCATTGTGTCTGTCATTGTGATGGGGGCATTGTGACTGTCATTGTGATGGGGGCATTGTGTCTGTCATTGTGATGGGGGCATTGTGTCTGTCATTGTGATGGGGGCATTGTGTCTGTCATTGTGATGGGGGCATTGTGTCTGTCACTGTTATGGGGGCATTGTGTCTGTCATTGTGATGGGGCACTGTGGTTGTCAGTGTTAGGGGAGCATTAGTTATGTCACTGTGACTATCACTGTTCTGTGCATTGTGATGGGGGCATTGTGACTGTCATTGTGATGGGGGCATTGTGACTGTCATTGTGATGGGGGCATTGTGTCTGTCACTGTTATGGGGGCATTGTGTCTGTCATTGTTATGGGGGCACTGTGACTGTCACTGTTATGGGGGCACTGTTGATGCCATTGTTATGGGGGCACTGTGACTGTCACTGTGACTATCACTGTATTAGTGCAGCATGCAGAGGCGCAACTTGAAGATTTGGGGCCCCAATGCAAAACCTGTAACGGGGCCCCCAACTATAATGCTTTATTCATACTACTAGCCTCCCTATATGGAGAACAGAGGCCTTATGGGCCCCCTAAGGGTCCTGGGCCCGGGTGCAACCGCATCCCCTGCATGCTCTATAGTTACGCCCCTGGCAGTATGGCTGTCACTATTATAGTGTACTATGGATGTTCCTGCTATAGGGCATTGTTGATGCCATTGTTATGGGGGCACTGTGACTGTCACTGTTATTGGGTACTATGGATGTCACTATGGGGGCACTGTGGTTGTCACTATTATAGTGTACTATGGATGTGACTGCTAAGTTGGTATTGTTGATGCCATTGTTATAGGGGCACTATGGATGTCACTGTGGCAGTCACTATCATGGTGTACTATGGATGTTACTGTTATGGGGGCACTGTGGCAGACACTATCATGGTGTACTATGGATGTCACTGTGGCAGTCACTATTATGGTGTACTATGGATGTCACTGTTATGGGGGCACTGTTGATGTCACTGCTATGGGGCACTGTAGCAGTCACTATCATGGTGTACTATGGATGTCACTGTTATGGGGTCACAGTGGCAGTCACTATCATGGTGTACTATGGATGTCACTGTTATGGGGGCACTGTGGATGTCACTGTTATGGGGGCACTGTGGATGTCACTGTTATGGGGGCACTGTGGCAGTCACTATCATGGTGTACTATGGATGTCACTGTTATGGTGCACTGTAGATGTCACTGTTATAGGGGCACTATGGATGTCACTATAATGCTGTACTATGGATGTCACTATTATGGTGTACTATGGATGTCACTGTTATGGGGGCACTGTAGATGTCACCTCTCTGTTAAATTCACACTGACGAGCACGATATCGGACCGAGATATTTACGCTTGCCAACTTGCATTTTTCACCCCGATGTGAGGTGTTTTTTACCCAAACGCCTCGCATCGCTTCTGTGAACTTATGGTCGTATTGCGTGTGTTTCACACGTCTCACGCGCGTCGGAGGATCTCAATTGTTTCCCATTGATTTCAATAGGGTTTCAAAAAACGAAGCTCAAACAGAAAGGCGTCCGTCTGCTTGCATCACATTCCTATCTTTTTTGTTTTTTGCAGATCGTGCATCTGGCAGCGTTATCTTTCTTTCCATCCCAGAAGTTGAAGCTCGCGGACGCCTTTCTGTTTGCTTCCCGTTTTTTTTAAACCCCATTTAAATCAATGGGGGGAAAAATGGATTCCTTTTTTTCTGCTTTATTTCAATCTCTCCTCCCCAAAAACTGAGCGGACCCCCTGAACTGACCTAATGCAGGTGTGAGAGCGGCCTGTCCTTGGCGCAGCGCTAGGAGCGCTGTGGAGGCGCTGTACCCCACCGCAGCTGGACCAGGGGTAGACAGAGCGAAGCAGCAGCTGAATGGATGGGAAGCGGATGATTCAGGGACCTTCTAATGACATGTACGGAGCCGCCTACGATGAGACGCTCTGCAGGACCCTCGCAGCGCCGAGTCTATTTCTAGGAGCGCTCTGCATTCTCTGTTTTCGTCCTTCCCGGATCCTCTCTACTTATCCGGATAACTGATGGCCTGATACTTCACTGCACGCTGTTGTTTGTGGATAGAACAGGAGGAACGCAGCCAAAACCTTAATGATTAAAACAGGTCATCCATATTTAAGACCTGCACAGAGCAGCCCGAGGCCGATCATCACTCCCACCGCGCCTGTGCCGGCCTATTTATAGAGCGCTGCTCCGGCAGCAGGATATCTCATTGTGTGCGGCGCGAGGCGCTCGGGTTAATGCCTCTGGCCATGCATTAAAAAATAAGCGCTATACTGAACATAATGCATCATGAGGAACAATTAGGGATTTTTGCCTCATCTTTTTTTTTAACCCCTTAATGACGTGGCCCTTTTTTTTTTCATTTTCAGTTTTTCCTCCTCACTTTCAAAAAATCATATTTTTTTTTTTTTCCGGGACCAGTTGCATCTTTCATTGTATCACATAACTTACTGGAAAACTTTTGAAATTTTTTTTTTAAATTCTGACAATGGCACTTAAATTCCTTGATTGTTGTTTGGGGGTCCAGAATGACCCCCCCCGCGATGCGATCGCAAAGGTGTCATTCGGCTTCCATGAATAAAAGCTTGCTAGGATCGCTATGTTTTCTCCTTATAAGGTCATTCATGCTGCTCTGGGTAATATGCAAATAAGGGAGATGGAGCAATACCTCTGCAGCGCCACCTAATGGAAGGCAAGCATTCCTGTCTGTGTATGGATTCTGTCTTTGATTTCAATTCCCAGTCATTGTTACAGGGCTTGTATAAAGAGTCTAACATTGACTTGCAGGATTGCTGCCTTCCAATAGGTGGTGCGGCCGTTATTGTTCCATCTCCCTTATTTGCATAAGGTTTGTCAAAATATGGTATAATGTAATACTGTTGTATTGTATTATACTGTATGAGTGATCAAATGATCGCAAGTTTAAGTTTCCTATAGGGACTAAAAAAGATGTTAAAAAAAGTTTTTTTTTTAATTAGTGGAAAAATTAAAGGAAAACTTTTAAAAACCCTTTTCCCATAAATAAATAAAATTAGAATATATTTGGTATCCTAGAATGGTAGAGTTGGGAGGGACCTCCGGGGTCATCGGGTCCGACCCCCTGCTCAGTGCAGGATTCACTAAATCATCCCAGACAGATGTCTGTCCAGCCTTTGTTTGAAGACTTCCATTGAAGGAGAACTCACAACCTCCAGTGGCAACCTGTTCCACTCATTGATCACCCTCACTGTCTAATATCTAATCTGTGTCTCCTCCGTTTCAGTTTCATCCCATTGCTTCTAGTCTTTCCTTGTGCAGATGAGAATAGGGCTGATCCCTCTGCACTGTGACAGCCCTTCAGATATTTGTAGACAGCTATTAAGTCTCCTCTCAGCCTTCTCTTCTGCAAGCTAAACATTCCCAGATCCTTTAACCGTTTCTCATAGGACATGATTTGCAGACCGCTCACCATCTTGGTAACTTTCCTCTGAACTTGCTCCAGTTTGTCTGTGTCTTTATTAAAGTGTGATGCCCAGAACTGGACACAATATTCCAGATGAGGTCTGACTAAGGAAGAGTAGAGGGGGATAATGACCTCACGTGATCTAGACTCTATGCTTCTCTTAATACATCCCAGAATTGTGTTTGCCATTTTGGCTGCTGCATCACATTGTTGACTCATGTTCAGTCTATGATCTATTAGTATACCCAAGTGTTTTCCACATGTGCTGCTGCTTAGCTCAATTCCTCCCATTCTCTATGTGCTTTTTTTTTACTGTATTGCTGCATCCATAAAAGTCTGGTCTATCAAAGTAACAGAATTATTTATCCCGCATGGTAACTGTCATCAGAAAAAAAATGAACAACGCCAGAATGGTACATTTTTCCCAAAGATATTTTATTTTTTTTAAGTATTTTCGGTCACCCCTATCTCCAAGAAAAAATTCAAAAAAACTGATTAAAAAGTAACATGATCTCTACAGTTGTACCAATGGAAACTCCAGGACATCCCACAAAAAACAAGTCCTCACACAACTATGGAGATGGAAAAATAAAAATGTCATAGCGGCAGAAATTATTATTTGTTTTTCTAAAGATATTTTATTTTTTAAAAGTAGTACAGCAAAAAAAAAACCTCTATAAATTTGGTATCGTAGTAATCGTACCGACCCCCAAAATAAAGTTACCAGGTCATTTTTGCCGCAGTGTGTGCCATAGGGCTGGACTACTTTATCCCCTCAGAAATTGTTGAATTATGGGTTTCTCTCCATTTCACTCCACTCAGACATTTTTTAACATTTTCTAGTTAATTACAGTAAAACTCAAAAACACTCACAGCGGTGATGAAGCTACGTAAATGGAAAAGAAAAAAAAGTTATTGTTTTTTGAAAGTGAGGAGGCAAAACCGAAACTGAAAAAAAGGTTACGCCCTTAAGGGGTCGACAAATCCACTGTAGTAGGTGGTTTATCAGATAAGCAGTGCAAGACTATTAACATTGGCAGATATAGAATTATCCCTATAGTTGTCTTTTTGTATTCATCAATTGTCAGACTAAGGATGTACCCCAAGATACATATTACAGGATCCAGGGGGACAGTAACTTCATATATCCTGCTGATGGTTTCTACAATAGTACCCCAGTAAGTAGCAAGCTGTCCAACTCCAGAACATGTGTATATACTCCGCCCGCTCCAGCTGACAGC
Source organism: Eleutherodactylus coqui (assembly GCF_035609145.1). NCBI lineage: Eukaryota > Metazoa > Chordata > Amphibia > Anura > Eleutherodactylidae > Eleutherodactylus > Eleutherodactylus coqui. Next base: position 524,416,095 of record NC_089837.1, on the reverse strand, counting down.
GCAATCAGCATGTACCCCAACCTTACATAGGAAACTAGGGGTTCAGTACATGCAGAAGGAGTGACTGTGATAAGCGTTTACCTCAGTGAGACCAGCGGTACCGCTTCCAGCGTGTCAGTCCGTAGCTTGTCAGTGATAGGACCCACATACTGCTCACACTTATTCCTGTAGGAGAGTGGTCTGTAGTGGGTCCTGAGCCCGGTCACCTTGTGTGCACCCATCCACTGGTCCCAACACCCCCTAACAGTCTGGTCAGATGCTCCTCTCTACTGGTGGTCTGTAGTGGGTCCTGAGCCCGGTCACCTTGTGTGCCCTCACACATCCACTGGTCCCAACACCTCCTAACAGTCTGGTCAGATGCTCCTCTCTACTGGTGGTCTGTAGGGGGTGTCCTGAGCCCGGTCACCTTGTGTGCCCTCACACATCCACTGGTCCCAACACCTCCTAACAGTCTGGTCAGATGCTCCTCTCTACTGGTGGTCTGTAGAGGGGTCCTGAGCCCGGTCACCTTGTGTGCCCCCATCCACTGGTCCCAACACCCCCTAACAGTCTGGTCAGATGCTCCTCTCTACTGGTGGTCTGTAGTGGGTCCTGAGCCCGGTCGCCCTGTGTGCCCTCACACATCCACTGGTCCCAACACCTCCTAACAGTCTGGTCAGATGCTCCTCTCTACTGGTGGTCTGTAGGGGGTGTTCTGAGAACGGTCACCTTGTGTGCCCTCACACATCCACTGGTCTCAACACCTCCTAACAGTCTGGTCAGACGCTTCCCTCTACTGGTGGTCTGTCGGGGACTCCTGAGCCTGGTCACCTTGTGTGCCCTCACACATCCACTGGTCCCAACACCCCCTAACAGTCTGGTCAGACGCTCCTCTCTACTGGTTGTCTGTCGGGGCGTCCTGAGCCCGGTCACCTTGTGTACCCTCACAGATCACTGTAGGGAACCTAATAGATTTGCATTTCTGATACCGTACGACGTGCTTCTGAAATGATGTCTATGGGATATCCCCTCTGTTCAAATCTAGTGGCCATCTCGTTTGCCTTTATTTCAAATTCAGGTGTACTTGAGCAGTTTCTTCTAGTTCTCAAGAACTGTCCTTTTGGTATTCCCTTTTTTAGAGACCACGGATGATGGCTTTCAAAATGCAAAAGAGTGTTTGTTGAGCTTGGCTTACGGTGTAGTGTACTTTCCAGGAGTCCCATAGGTGTCTTCAAGATTCTGATGTTCAAGAATGTTATACTGTCCTGGTGGATCTCACTCGTAAAGAACAAACCTAGGTGATCGATGTTTAATGATTCCACAAACTCTCTGAACTCTGCTCTGTTACCTCAGATATATCAATATGTCATCGATATATCTGAGCCAGAGGTCAATTTTGGAGGTCCACCCTAGATTTTCCTCGGTGAAAACGTTTTTTTCCTCCCATCAGCCCAGGTAGAGATTAGCATAACTGGGGGCACACGGGCTCCCCATAGCGGTCCCCCTGAGCTGGTGGGAGTATCTTCCATCAAACAGGAAGTAATTGTGTGTGAGGATGAAATCCATCAACCTCAAAACCAAAAGATTGTGTTGATGGTAATTAGTACCTCTCTGTTCCAAGAAATAGTTTACCGCCTTTAGGCCTCCGTCGTGTGGTATTGACGTATAAAGAGCTTCGACATCCAAGCTTGCTAGTAATGTTTCTTCCTGGACATGGATGCCATTAAGATGTCTAAGAACATCCGTCGTGTCTTGTACATATGAGGGCAGCGCCTCCACAAATGGGCGCAACATTACGTCGATGTACTGGCTAATGTTTTGAGTGATACTCTCAATCCCTGAGACTATGGGACGTCCTTTCAGAGGCGAAGTGCCTTTATGGATTTTAGGTATAGCGTAAAAAGTGGCTATTTGTGGGTATTTTGGAAGTAGAAAGGCATATTCTTGAGGACTTATTAGACGATCTCTCTGGGCTTGTTCCAATATATTTTTGAGTTCTTGTTGGTACTTATCAGTTGGATCGCTGTCCAGATGTCCATAACTTCTTTTATCCTTGAGAAGTGTTAGGCACATTTCCCTATAGGTCTGGGTGTCCATCACAACAATATTGCCCCCTTTATCTGCAGGTTTTATTGTTATATTTTTGTCCCCCTCTATTGTTTTTAAGCCTCTTTTTTCTTCCCTAGTTTATCTATTAACAAATCCAGTCCAATAGTCTCTCTCTATGTCCTTATCGTGGGAACGTCCGCAACAAGAGGGCTATGCAGTCATTATCCTGCGACACGAGCATTTAAACGATAGGCTGATTGCACCTAAAAAATAAGGGGGTTTGTCAATAGTTGACTGTTAAGCACCCTTAAATTTAGGGCACAAGGAACGAACATTATTTATCCCAAATCTCATCAAGGACCCTAAAATATAGGGACTTCACGATTTACAGTCCATATTTAGGGTCTATATCTGCTTATAGGTGCCTATATATAGTGCGGCTAAAAAAACTTAGGCCCATTGGAAAGGACATAGAAGTATCAAGAGATACGAGTCTTAAATGTAAAGTCTGTGTATATGTAATTTATGTAGTAGTGTTTGTATGTGGACATTATTTTATATTGAATTCATAATAAAAGCTACGTTTTAAGCTATAAAAACCAGTAGAAATCTATTAGGTTCCCTACAGTGATCTGTTCAGTGAAGTAGGAACCTACTGTCCCAGGGATTACCATTGTGTGCCCTCACACACCTATGGTCCCAACACCTCCTAACAGTCTGGTCAGATGCTCCTCTCTACTGGTGGTCTGTAGGGGGCGTACTGAGCCCGGTCGCCTTATGTTCCCCCATCCACTGGTCCCAACATCTCCTAACAGTCTGGTCAGATGCTCCTCTCTACTGGTGGTCTGTAGGGGGCGTACTGAGCCTGGTCGCCTTATGTTCCCCCATCCACTGGTCCCAACACCTCCTAACAGTCTGGTCAGAACGGCCCGGTGGGGGACAATTCATCAATATGACCATCCAGCTTCTGAGATGTAACTACATGCCGGGTTTTGCAACAAAATTACAACTACTTCTAGGGGGTTGCATTATTTTTGACAAACTATTATTGACTAATTATTTTGGAACTATCTGCAGCCCACACATCTAGGGTAGCATGTCCCTGAACCTGCAGGTGTGCAGGCGCCCTTACTGTAGACCAAGCTCATTGTGTTTATGTGTGGATGAGCTATTTGCGCTTCTCAGAGAATGTAGGCCGCCTGCACACGGGCGGAAATCCCGCGGCAGGATTTCCCGCGGGATTTCCGCCACTGAAAGTTTGCACTCCTATGCAGACGGCCGTGGTTTGGCCGCGCGAAATCTCGCGCGGCAAACAAACCGCGGCATGTCCTATTTTTGTGCGCGGGACTCGCACTCACCCGGCCGCTGGCTCCGGTCTGCACATGCGCCGGCTGCACGGCAGCCGGCACATGAAAGAGCCGGGGCCGCCAGGCGCAGATGAGTACGCGCTCGTCCCTGCAGGCTCTCGGGTCGGGTCCCGCGGCGAGAATTCTCGCTGCCGGATCCGACCCGCTCGTCTGCAGGCGGCCGTAGGGATGAATTGCGCAGACCTGACTTACCGGAAGACCTGCAGCAGAACTAAATATTTTCTAAACTGCTTCCTTGCCGGTGGGATACAGATACATTTTGTAACAGAGTGATTTTAAAGTTTTACCCGGAAGTTACAAAGTTGAAGTTGTGGTTTTGTTTTAAGGGATCTAGAAAAGCATTTTGGTTTAATCAGAAAACTCCTTTAATTGTATGAACTGGCATTTCCCCATTCTCCGGATCCTTGTGTAATAAATACGCTGGAATGTAGGTCAGGACGATACTTGTCTCTAACTACTATGTCTATAATGACTTATGTGCTGTAGGCTGCACCAAAGCTCCAGACGTGTTCATTTACCCGGAGCATTGATGTCTGGAATAAAGGTGTGTGGGCTGAATGTCACTTTATTAGAGCCCCATCTAATCCCGTGTTGGACCTTTATTTGGGCTTCTGCACTGAAGGAATTTGTGGTGGCGTAGATTCCACCGGGTGATGAAATTGTTCTGCAGGAATATCAGCCCCTGCGGACAGGAAGCTTCTGCACACCCCATTTTTTGGCCATTTTAAAGAAGTTGAATCATTTCCGGTTTATTTCTGCCTCCCCCGTGCCCCGCTGTCTGCACAATCCATTGGAGAACAAAGGGAAATTTAAAAAAAACACTGCAATAATGTGATTGGATAAGTGTTCACACCCTCTTATATTCTTATGTTCAGAATTAGCCAATCACATTTAAGCTCATGTTAGATAGTAGTTTGCACTCCGCTGGCAGTATTTACAGGGATTCTGATTCCCCCCATATAAAGTTGGACTCTTCTAAGAGGATTTTCCTGACATTTTCTTAGTTGCTCCATAAAGATCTTACAGAACATTAAAGGGATCTGATTGTGGGAAGGGATCAGTCCGGAGAAGGGGGCCAAAACATCTCCAAGGCATTACATGTACCATGGAGCACAGGGGAGACCATCAGCAAGAAGGGGATTAAATGTGGCACAACGGTGACATCACCAAGAACTGGACGAGTGGACGTCCCTGAAAAATTTATGAAAAGACCAGAAGAAAATTGGTCCTGGAGGCCAAGAGGCCGACAGCAACATTAAAGGAGTTGCAGGAGTTTCTGGCAAGTACTGGTTATGTAGTCCAGCGGTTCCCAAACTGTGCTCCACGGAGCCCTTGTTGCTCTGCGAGCGATAGTCAGGGGCTCACACCGAGGGTGGTGGCAAACCTATGGCACGCATGCCGAAGGGGGCATGCAGAGCCCTCTCTGCTGGCACACGTGCCATCGGCTGCTCACCACTGTAGTGATTACCGGCTACAGTGCCGCAGCTCCCCAGCTGGTAATCACACAGTGATGCGGGTCCATATGCACACTCTGATGTCAGTGTGCAGCCAGGATCCTCCTCTCTTGAGTCCTCTCCTCCTTAGTTCCACAGGAGAGGACAAGGGAGAAAATGTTCTGGACTCACACACTGTCGTCAGTATGCACCCAGGATCAGCGCCGAGAAAAGGAGGAGTGGTGCTAACTACAAGGAGGAGGTAAATATATGGGTTGGGAGGGCTATTATTACTGAGGCTATTGTGGGGTTAATATTACTGGGACTCCCTACTGTAGGGTTAATATTACTGAGGATTTTAATAATATTACTGGGGCTACTGTGGGGTTAATATTATTTAGGGGGTTAATACTACTACTGGGGCTAATGTCAGGTTAATATTACTGAGGGGTTAATATTATTACTGGGGCTACTGTGGGGGTCACTATTACTACTGGGGCTACTGTGGGGTTATTATTATTACTGGAGACACTGTGGGTTGCATTTACTACTGGAGCCAATATAGGGGATGCTATTACTACTGGATCTACTGTGTGGGGTCACCATTACTACTGAGGCCACCGTGGGGGTCACTATTACTACTGGGGCAAATATAGGGGACGCTATTACTACTGGGGCCAATATATATTATATGTGAGGCTATTTTTCTCCTGCTGGGACTGGGGCTTAAGTCAAGGTGGAGGGAATTATGAACAGTTCCAAATATGAGCCCATTTTGGCCCCAAATTTTCAGCTCTCTGATAAAATGCTGAAGATGAATTTCACCTTTCAGCATGACAATGACCCAAAGCATACGACCAAATCAACAAAGGAATGGCTTCGCCAGAGGAAGATCGAAGTTCTGAAATGGCCCAGACAGAGCCCAGACCTAAATCCCATTGAGGATCTGTGGGGTGACCTGTAGAGGGCACTACACACCAGATACCCTTGCAATCTGACATATTTGCAGCACTTTCGCAAGATGTGCCATGCTGATAGACCCTACCCAAAACGACTGAATGCTATCATAAAGTCAAAAGGTGCATCAAGAAAGTATAAGTTTGAGGGCTTATTCGGACAGGCGTAAATTGGCCGGGTTTTCACGCCCGGCCGATATAAGCTGTACCTCTCTGCAAGGAGAGGAGGCGGGTCTGGTGGGGAGTTAGTGCACTGAGCTCCCGCCCCCTCTCTGTACTCTCCCCGCCCCTCACCACTGCTTGCAATGGGAGGTGCGAAACGAGCGGAACTTAGCTCCGTCTCTGTTGTCCCCTCCTATTGCAAACAGTGGCAAAGGGAGGGGGCGGGAGCTCAGTGCACTGCTCCCCGCCAGGCCTGCTCCTCTCCTTGCAGAGAGGGACAGCTTATATCGGCCCGGCGTGAAAACCCAGCCGATATACGTCTGTCTGAATAAGCCCTTAGGGTGTGAATATTTATACAACCACATTATTTTGTTGTTTTTTTTAAACATTTTCCCACCCTAAAAGATTCCAGTTTGTTTCTTAATGGAATTGTAGAGATAATGAGCCACAATGAAGGTGGAAATGAATCCGAAATGATTAGTCTGGGTGAATGCGAGAATTCTCGCAGCGGGATGCGACCCGTGCCCCCGCAGTGACCCGCGACTCACCTCCTCCGGTGTCTTCTCTCTGCTCTGCGATGTGCCAGCTGGCGCACAGCCGCACATGCGCAGAGCAGAGCCGGCGCGTCATCAGTGACGTTTCTCACACAGAAATAGGACATGCCGCAATTTGCTTACCGTGTGAGTTTTCATGCGGTCCAATCGCGGCTGTCTGTATAGGTTTACATAAAGCAATGCAATCCTATGGCAGAGTTTACGGATGGAAATTCTGCGGGAAATCTTGCCATGGAATTCCCACCATCACATTGCAGGAGATCCCTCGCTGACAGCCGTATGGGGGCTTGTTTTCAGTGGCATGAATTGTATTTTTAGTGGCTGCACTCTGGGGTACATATACATACCGTGTTTCCCTGAAAATAAGACAGTGTCTTATATTAATTTTTGTTCAAAAAGGTTTAACTTTTTTACATGTATAGCTGCCAGGACACTATTTAAATTGACTTTTTTAATTAACTGTTAGCAGGGCTTAATTTTGGAGTAGGGCTTATATTTTAAGCATCCTCAAAAATTCTGAAAAATCATTTTGCATCCTCAAAAATTCTGGAAAATCATGCTATGTCTTATTTTCAGGGAAACAGGGTAGTAACGTAGTATGTTGGGCTGAAGGGAGACAATGTCCATCTACTTCAGCCTGTTCCACCCCCCATTGTTGTATATCTTTTATTAGATTTTTGGGGAGGAAGATGGAAAAAACATGCAGAAATTCCGCCATTGTTTCAGTGTTTTATTTTTACAGCGTTCATGATTGTCCATAGACAGCAGTGGGAGTGGGCGGGACAGACGGAGCTTAGCTCCACCCCATTCCGCCCCCTCCCATTGCAAACGCCAGAGTGGAGGGGAGAGGCAGAGAGCCAATGAGGGGGAGGGAAGGGGGGGCACTGCTCAGATGGATGCGTATATCGGCCGGCCGTGAAAACACCAGTCACTATACGCTCGTGGGAATAAGCCCCAAAAGAAATACAACTGAACCTGCTTTGCTGCATTCTAAGACGCAGAACATTGTTATTTTTGCGTCAGCGCCGCTCTGCTTTTTGTGGGAAGAATAGCAGTTTTTATAGGTACCATTTTCAGGTAACTTTTGGTTTGTTTTTTATTGCATTTTCGGGAGGCGAACAAAAGAAAAATAATTTTGGCATCAGTTTTTCAAAAAATTATTTTCACAGCGTTTATGAGCAAGAAATAAAATATTTCCATTGTTTGGGTCGTTACGAATGCGGTAATACCCATTTTGTGCTGCTTTTTAAATTTTTTGCTGGGTATTTTATTTTTTTTAAAAAAAAGGAATTTTGTGAGGAAAACTGCAAATTATTTTAAACTGGATTTTTATTCTTTAAATTAAACTTTATGGAATTTTTTTAGGTTATTTTTTAGTCCCTCAAAGATGCGACTGTTAAATCGTTAGACTCGTACCCTGCATAACTTATGTCGTACATTCTAAGCCTCTGACAGCAGCCTATTACACTCCCCCTGAGACTGGACCTAAGAGACTGAGTTACATGGCAAACATGGAGGCCTTTGTCAGGCTTCTAGATGCAATAGGAACCCATTGGTACTTTGCGATCGCATTGCAAGGTGCCAATGGGTGACAGAAGGCGCCCCTCCCCCTGTCATCTGCTTACATGCTGCAGTTACTATTATTTGTGGCTTATAAGGGATTAAACTGCCAGAATCTAAGATTTCTCCATTGCTTGCTGTTAGAGCAGGAGCCCGGCTGTCAGTATTCACCGCCTTAAAAAGATGTATGTGCAAGTTTATAGCCCATTGGGTCAGTAAAAAGGCGTATTGTGGTCTCTAATGGGTTAGCATGACAAAAACATGACATTTTAAAAGGGGTGTATATATTTTCTATATCCACTGTAGACAGCAGTGCTGACATGTTCTGACCAGCTGACAGGAAGGGGTCAGCGGTTAATGCTGCTTGTGCCAAATTCTGACCTCCCATCAGCAACAGAAATCTGGATCCATCTGACTAGGAGATGTTTTCCCGCTGCTCAGTGATACAAATTTTGCGCTCTTTTGCCCGCTGGAGTTTCACCTTTCAGTTTCTCTTAGACACAATGGTGCTGGAACTGGTGGCCTGCTGTTATATCCCATCCCTGCTAAGGAACAGTGAGTTGTGCGTTCGGACACGTTAGTTGGAGCTCCAGCGTTGTATTCAGCTGACTGTGCAGCCTGTTGGTCAGAACGATTCCTGACATCCTCCTCCGACCCCTTTAAGTGATGAGCTATTTCCATCCACAGGATCTTTCACTGTATAGTTCCCTCGATCGCGCCATTCTCTGTATACTCTCCACACCGTTAGAAATATAAATAATGCAGAAGGTAAGTTATTTCTTATCAGTTATAAAGGGTGGCTCTACAGGCCTATGCCTGTTGCCTCTGTCAGTTCTTTCTGGTAGTCTCCTGGGCCTATTACTCACTGTGTTCTTCTGGTCACTGGGCATTTTTTTTACTCTTTACTCTCTACTGGGTTCTTCCTCTCATCACTGGGCCCTCTTTTACCCATTATTCTCTGCTGGGCCTTTCTGCTGGTCACTGGAGCCTTCTTGATTCCTTACTCTCCACTGGGCCCTTCTACTCGTCACTGTGCCCCCCTTGACCTCTTACTCTTCACTTGATCCTTCTTCTACTCACTGGGCCCTTCTTGACCCTTTACTTTTCACTGCTCTCATTCTTCTAGTCACTGGGCCATCCTTGACTCTGTACTTTCCAGTGGGCCCCCCTAGTGGTCACTGGACCCTCCTTAACCCCTTTCTCTCCTCTGGTCCCTTATGTTGGTCATTAGGCTTTCCTTGACTCCTTTCCCCTTACTGAATCTCTCTTTCTGGTCCCTGAGCCTTCATTGATCCTTAATTCAAGTAGATTCAATAAATCTACTAGGCCTTTTGTCTCATCACTAGGCCATCACTGACCCCTTATTCTCTATTTGGCCCATTTGCTGGTCACTGTGTCCTCATCGAACCCTTGCTCTCCATTGGGCCCTTTTTTCTGGTCACTTGATCCTCCTTGACCTTTTACTCTCCACTGGGCCCTTCTACTGGTCACTTGTTCTTCCTTTTGCTCTTACTCTCCACTGGATCTTCTATTGGTCACGTTATTCTCCTTGAGCCTCAACCATTTACTGGGCCCTCTCTACTAGGCCTTCTTTGACGCCTTACTCTCCACTGGGCAATCATTCTGGTCACTGGGCCCTTCTTGACCCTTTACTCTTCACTGGGCTCTTCTTCCCATAACTGAGCCCACCTTGACCCTTTACTCTCTACTGGACCCTTCTTCTGGTCGCGGGGCCTTCCTTTACACCTTACTCTTCCCTGGAAGCTTCTTGATCCCTTTTGTCCAGTGGTCCCCATCTTCAAGTCACTGGGCCCTCTTTGATCCCTTACTCTCCACTGGGCCCTTTTACTGGTCACTGGGCCCTCTTTTACCCCTTACTCTCCAGTAGTCCCTTCTAATCTCTGATATAGGCCCTTACTGCCCCCTCCCCCATTGGGGAAATATGACTGATCACTGAACTAACGTCACTCTGATCCCCCAAGATGGCACCATGTGCAGAGATTTATACTGCTTCTGCAGTGATCCACCAGGGGGTCGGCACAGCTCCCTATAATGTCCAACTGTTTGGTGATGCACTAATCGTGTCACAGAAGATGGTGGGGTTTCTCTTAGCCATTTGAGCGGTGATGGAAGGCTGCCATTCCACTTGCTTACAACCTAAGGAGACACCAGTACCATAAATGGTCCATAGTAGGAGTAGACCCTGGTATAGATTTTGCACTGTGGTCCAGGAGCTCTCTGCTGCCCCCTATGAGCAACAACATGGATCTGACTGGATAGATTTTGATTACTCTGAGTGTGCACAGGCTTTTACCAGCCTGCACTTGATGGAGATGGAAAACGTGTTGTAGAAAATGAGGTTTTGAAGGGGTCGGGGATGATGTGCCCTTGTCTGTACAGAAGACATAAGCCAGAACAATGTAGCGTGCTGTGTAATGTGATTACTGTGCGGCCAGATGCACTGCTAAATGAAATGAAAGAGCACTTCATTTCAGTAATTCTGTGTCTGCGGCCGGAGGAGAGATGTCCATTCCGTTACAATAAATTGCTCGTCTTGTATCAGGTGCACAGACAGCGGCGAGGGCAGGGAAACCGGTCATAGTGCTAAATGGGGTCATGAGCACTCACTGCAGGGATTTCTGCTGATGGCCTCTCCTTAGTAAAGACCATTCATGTGTTATCGGTGAGGGGTCTGACTCCTGTGACCCCCACCAATCAGTGCACAGAGAGCCCTTGACTATTATACTAGACACATTGGCGCTGTGAATGGAAGTGCTACCCTGTCTTGTACTGCGGCAGTCATGGATTGAAGTTTAGCAAAGTCTGCAGCCCTTTCATGCTGGAGATTGAGGTCCCAGGGATTGGATTGTTACCCGACGTGACCGTTCAGGAGTCACACACCAACTCAGGGGGGCTGAGCTTTGCATCAGCTGCAGTACCATGTACTACCAGGAGGCAGTGCTGTATTTGCCAGCACAGTGACTTCATTCTTCATTCTCCCTCCACTAATCACACATTGATTGCCTGATCTAAGGAGATATAAGAATCAAATCTCAGTTTTTCTGATATAGAGCTCCAAATCCCCTGTATTGATATAGATTTGAAAGATAATTTTCTGTCTACCTGCAGCCACCACTAGGGGGAGCCTATGAGTGAACAGTATACTGTATATACCTTATCCTCCATAATATACAGTAAATGTCTGAGCTCCCACTAGTAGTCACTACAGGTGAACATTATAATTCACCTCTATGTGTATGCAGGGGATATCGTACATAGAGCTGCAAGAAAACGTTACTCAATCCTTTGGAATCACCAGCATTTCTGCATTGATTACTAATGAAATGTGCTCTGATTGTATCAAACTCACAATTATAGACAAAGACAGAGACTTATACCAGTCATGTCTTTTATTGAGCACATTGAGTAACATTCACAGTGCAGGGAGGAAAAGTAAGTGAACCTCTGTTTTAATGACTTCTTCAAGACCTAAGTTTTATAACATGTTTCAATTCAAGAGATGAGATCGGAAGTGCGGGGTTTCACAGGTGCTTGTCCATTAAACAAAGGCACAAAAGCCTGGTTATTAACGGATGTGTTCTTCTCAAGTAAGATTGGTCAGTGTGAAGCATGCCTTGATGTAAGCAACTGCCAGAAGACCTCAGAAGGCATTTTATAGAGATGCCTGAAGCTGGAAGAGGCTGAAAAAACGAAAAAGCTGAATGTACATCAATCCCAGGTTATTATCTATAGTTGGAGGACATTCATGTTTGCTCTACTCTCCCTAGGAGTGTCCTGTTAGATCACTCTAGTTACACAATGGACAATCCTGAAAGAGGTGAGAAAGAACACAAGAGGAACAGCAGAGGACCTACAGAAGACTCTGCAGCCTGCGAAAACCTCTGTCTATATGTTTTCTACTAGAGAGACACTTACCAAGAAAGGTGATCTTACAAAGGACACCACAAAGGAAGCCGTGGCTCTTCAGAAAACAACATTACAGCTTATCTCAAGTTTACCAAGACTACCTGGATATCCCAACAATGCTTCTAGGAAACATTCTATAGATTGAAGAGAATAGACAAAAGTGAAAGCTTTTAGAAGAACTGCATAATGCTATGTTTGGAGGAAGAAGAACCCTGCACACCAACACCAAAATCTCATCCAACTGTACAGCCTGGTCGAGGAGGCATCATAGTTTGGGGCTGTGGTGGAGGAGGCATAATGGTTTGGGACTAAGATGGAGCGGGTATCATAGTTGTGGGCTATGGTGGAGAAGGAATCATGGTTTGGGGATGTGGTGGAGAATGCATCATAATTTGAGGCTATGGTGGAAGGGGCATAATGGTTTAAAACTTTGTTGTGGTGGCATCATGGTTTGGGGCCATGGTGGAGGGAGCATCATGCTTTTGGGGCTGGAGCTATGGTGGAGAGGACATCATGGTTTGGGACTGTTCTGCTTTTCAGGTCCTGGACACTTTGTGATCATTGAAGGAACAATTAATTCTAAGGTGGATGAGAACAGGAGGATTTAAAGGGGCCATCCAGGATCTCAAGCTGAAGAAACATTGGGTGATGCAACAAGGCAATGACCCAAACACACAAGCAATCAATTAAAGAATGGTGGAAAAAAGAAGATTTGTGTTTTGGAATGGCCAAGTCAGAGACATGATGTTAACCCTATGGAGATGCTGCAGCATCACCTGAAGAGGGCTGTGCATGCAAGAAATCCCAGAAATACTGATGAACTGAAACACATGTGCAGGGAGGAATGGTCCAGAATTCCTCCTCAACGTTGGGCAAATCTTGTTTGCAGCTACAGCAAATGTTTGGAGGAGGTGATTGCTGCTAAAGGGAGAGGTACAGGTTATTACATTTTAGGGTTCACTTACTTTTTCTCCCCCAATCTTGGGTTGAGTTGCATGGCTGCACATTGGTCCGCACTGGACATTTATCTCCCTCATATTGCAATCTGGCTTTCTGCATGCTAGTAGGGAATATGGTGATTGAGCCTGCCCTGCAGTATCAGGGCATTCATATTTGATTTCTTTTTCTATGAGTTATATCTTTGTACATTTTTTTTCTCTCACCTCTGTGATTTTACTTAGCTAATAGTGAGTTACTGTAGGTTCTGACGTACACGTGATGGTCTTGCCGTGGCCCGTCAGCTTACGTGTTTTGGCAAAAATGCAAACTAACACCTGCATTTATTAGTGGTTTTTTTTGCATGCAGTGTGCTGTAGATGCTGGGAGAGCCCAGGATGTCCTGCCAGTGTGGCGCACTGTGGTGATACAGGGCAATCCACTGTTTTGCCAGTAAGGAGTTGTATAACTGTATGGTGTGGTGCAACTATATATGGCTGGCATCTTTGGTATCAGTTCATATATGCAGACTATGTTGTCATCCCTCCCCTAATCTTGGGTTGAGTTGAGTGGCTGAATATTAGTCTGCACTGAACATTTAGCTCCTTCATATTGCAATCTGGCTGTCTGCATGCTACTAGGGGATGTGGTGATTGAGCCGCCCTGCAGTATCGGGGGATGCATATTTGGCTTCTTTTTCTGTGACTTATGTCTTTGTACATTTTTTTCTCTCACATCTGTGATTTTGCAGGTAATATATTCTAGGGTTCACTTACTTTTTCTCCCCATACTGTGGATGTGTTCAGTGTGTTCAACAATGTACAGTACTGTCTGTGTTATTAGTTACATTGTCTTTGTCTGTAGTTGTAACTTAGATACAACCTGTCACAATTTTATTAGCAATTAATGTAGAAATCCAGTGAATTCCAAAGGGTTCATTTACTTTTTTAGACTGATTATTATTATTTGATAGTATCCTCATGGTTCGACGATATACATCAAGACAAGAACCGTCTCCTTTCAGTAGGATACAGATCACAGGATCTCTCCTCGCCGTGCTCTCGTCTTGGCTCTTAGTTGCTCGCAGTTTACGTCACAAGTAGATGACTTCTATTTATCCGATGGATTCTAAGAGCTGAATTTAATGCTCGCAGCCATAATGTGACTGGAGGTCGAGACGGGAACTGCCCAGGGAAAGCGCGGCGGCTTAATTAGTCTCCTACGTTAATGATTTGGAGTCTGTTGAGTAGAATAGAATAGACATGTAGTAAAAAACAGATAATGGAACAGATGCATGCCTCAAATGTCCTTCCAGCTTTTATCCCTCTCTTCTAGGGTCACCATGTGACGGCGATGGAAAAGAGTCACTGGCTGGCAGAATACTGGGTGTTGCATTCCTTTAGAGGGGTTATCCACTTTAAACAATCACCTTTTATTAGAAAGACCTCCCAAAAATATGATGGTCATGGGGTATCCCTTCTATGGGGCCTCTAGCAATCACCTGTAATCTATGGAAGAATCATTTCCCTACAGCACTCCCTCAGGAGAAATGTAGTATTACATTGTGCTCATGAAATCAATGGACTGCCTATGTAATACATAGATGTGTAGGGTCCTCTAAAGAAAAAAAACCCTCTTTATAACCGCTCTCCACCCCAGCTTAAAAATGGAGATTAGGAACAACAGACCCCCTACTGATCCCTTATAGTAGGGGTGTCAAAAGTCATTTTCACTGAGGGCCACATCAGCATTATGGTTGTCTTTAAAAGGATGTTTGTAATTATAAGACTGTATTTTATTAGGATATATTAAAAAGGATGCAGAGGGGAGAACAAATGGACCCAATCAAGACTCAAGGAAAATTGGGGCACAAGTCTCCCAACACAGACACCTGACTCTAAACTGTCAGGTAGTCAGAGAAAAGGGAAAATTATGGGAGTTAGCAAAACCTGGTGAAAGTCCCCCAAATAGGTGAGTGTATACCAATAGCTCCAGCAGACACAGCACTCAGTCTGCATGCACCCAACGTTGCAGTGTAGGACCAAGATGGTGGCAGTGAGCCCGGTACCCAGCAGCAGTCTGCAGACGCTTAAACATTGCACCAGAGGGTCTTCCCAGGCACACCTCATGGTCCCACATAAACTAGCGTGATGGGATGGATTTGGCCTGTGAGTCTTGAGTCAGACACATGTACCTGAAGGCCTACAGTGTTTGAAAATAGGTTTTCTGAACCAAGCAAACCTTTTTGTAATGAGGTCAGCTGGAACTTACCTATAGCAATCAGCTTTCCTGGCTCCTAACAGTGTAACTAGTGGTCAGATACCCCCAGGACTTACAGTACAGACCAATTATGTAACAATCGGACAGCCGAATAAGTGATAATATGAAACATGTAGCATCCCTAGTAGGTAAGAAAGATGTAAGAATAGGAAGTCCTCAGTAGACGACAGGAACAGAATGGTGATGGTAATCAGATGATGGCACACGTGGGTGATACAGTATGCCCTATAGTAGTGTTGCATCATCTATGGTTCTCCTCGACACCTGTGATGCTCTATCCAGGGGACTAGTGGCATAAAGGACATTGCTACAATGACACTCACCCCATGAATGTTCACTACGGTCTAGATCAAGTGACCATGCCAGCCCGTCTATCCATCCTCCTGTACCTTGTTGCATACCGAGGAAGCCTGCTAGCATAGATGTCAGAAGAGCGATGTATGAACTTGTATGCCGCAAAGTGTTTAACGAGGCGGCGTGGGACTGGGGGCGGGGCGTGAAGGTGAGGGAGATTTGAGAATAGTGAGCGGTTAGAGGGAAGGGGAGGAGCTACAGACAGGAAGAGACGAGAGCTGGGAGCGGGAAAAGCAGTAGAGTGGTAGACAGCGAGAGAGAAGGAGCGCTAGAGGACAACGGGAGTAAATTTAAAAAGATTGCGAGAAGAACGGAGGGAGCGGAGAGAAGAGGCGGCCGGAAGTAATAGGAGAAAGCCAGGAGTATCAGGTGGAAGAGGACGCCGGAGGAAAAGAAAAGGAGGACCGGGACTAGCGGGTGGAAGAAGTCGGCCGGCGAAAGAGAAGGAGCGGGATTATCGGGTGGAAGTACAGGCCGGGGAGGCGAAGAGAGCGCGGATTTATCGGGAGAAGGAGCGTGCAGCGGAAGAAGAGGATCGTGTCAGCGCCAGCCCAGAGGAAAAGATACCCGTGGATTTACAAAATATGGAGGACCTACAAGGCTTGATCAAGGAGGCGGTGAAGAAAGACGGCACCCGGTGGCTCGAGGAGCTGCTGGCAACATGCCGGACACCCACGGTCCAGGCAACGACCACCGGGCAAGAGGAACTTCGCCAGGAATTGGGAGAAGATGGCGGCATCCAGGGAGAGGCTCCACGAGGTCGGCCGAGGAGAAGGAAGCAGCCGCCGGTAAGGCTCAGCCCGAGCCCAGCAAGGAAGAGGGGAGGACGGAGGGACAGCCGAGTCGGCGATTGCCCGAGAGGGTCCGGTAGCCCTGGCGGAGGAGGGGCGCCGGTACCTCGGCGCGCGACAGAGAGACCGGCAGCACAGGCCCTACGGTCGGCAGTCCTCGGGGACACTGAAGGCGGAGGACTGGTTACTGCAACTGGGACTGGCTCCAGACATCGCCACGAGCGCGCATCCGGGCGCAGGACCACAGCGGCGGCAGCAGGTGAGCTCAGGCTGAGCGAAGAGCGGCAGGGAAGCGCGCGGTTAGGCCGCTCGTCCTCCCAAGATGGTGGCCCAGCACGTGGGGGGGGGAGGGTAGCGCGGGAGGTGTGCAGCAGCTTTGGCCCAGGCAGGAACATAGGAGGTAGGGGCAAGGGAAGGGAAAGGAAAAGGCAGCCGGCAGGCATGCATATAACCCCCCTACACATAGTCCGGAGAGTTTTAGCAGTGAGTATAGCAGCAGTAGGGAGGGGGGGAGCAGCTTAGGGGAGCCCATAGGGGAACCAGCTAGTTCAGAAGAGGAAGGCCACATAGTCAGGGGAAAAGGGGCAAGGAGGCGACAGCACATTCCCGCCAGCAGGCCTAGTAGTCGCATCCAGCAACAGCCACCCCGACACGTATTAACCCCTTCACAGAATATGGCCGTAGTGAGGCAGCAGCAGCCGGGCCAGATGCCATTCCATGACTCTTACGAGCCAACGGTTTCCTACCGTCGGTGCTATGTTAACCCCCGATACACTGCCCCACCAGCCGAATACTCTGATTACACCTATCCACAACCCCAGGCTCCGCATAGGAGCTCCAAGAGGCAGGGCCAGGGGGCAAGGCAGAGGCAGAAGGCGCGAGCCAGGCAGGAGAGGCAGGAACGGTTAGAGCGGGAGCGAGCGCAGCAGTCAGGCTTGGCATGCGTCGGCAGGGAGAGGGGCCGCGAGTCAAGTACCAGCAGTGGGCTAGAGGAACCGCAGCGATTGGTGGAACAGCATCGGCAGTCGGACCCGCAGTTATCCCTCTATCGCGAGGACCGGGAACGGCAACGGTGGCGCGACCACGATCACAGTCGCTCAAGGCGGGAACAGCCTGGCACGTCGCAACCCCACAGCGGAGGAGGGGCACTGTATACGGCAGTGCATCAGCCCGGATACGAATCGGTCAGGAGCCGCGGGAGCGGTACAGCGGGGACAGCACCCTTGGCAACGCCGGAGGTCGGTCCAGCTGGTGAGTCCGAAATTTACAATGTGTTAAAATGTGTTATGGATCCTGCAGCGGGTGCGGAGAGGAGTGATGTGGTTGGTTTGTTGCGATCGCTGCTGAGCCGGATGGAACAAAAAGGAGGGCTTTTAGTGTCCTGCGCTCCAGGGGGTTCAGGCCCGCCTGTGGGTAGTACCGGTGGTAGCTCAGCAGCGGGTTCGGAAATAGACCCGTCAGCGGGTTTACAGTTTGGAGATTCAATGTATTGTGGTGTCGCCCCACTGGGGGTAGGTTTGACGGATGAATTGTTGGAAAAGATTAGGAGTGGTTTGTATATAGATATATGGTCCTTGCTTTCGGCGGACCACGTAATGGTCGATAAGGAGCGTCGTTCAGAGCGCGGATCTGACAAGAAGCCTAAAATTGCGAAGACTTTCGGTAACTGGTTGCAGGCGTATATGGTGATGGTACACGTTACGTGCCAGCACCAGCCCGCAAAAGGTCCGGAGATGATGGTGTACTTAAACACCATCTATAGCGCTTATCGGCTGCACGGGGGTGCGGCCTGGTGGCGCAATGACGAGGACTTTAGGCGTCGTATTTCGGGAAAAAGTCACATCAGTTGGGCCTCTAAGGCCACTGATGTGTGGATACAACTAATTTTAGCGCAGCGTCCGGTTAAGGCGTCCTTTCCAGGGGCAGCCGCGGGGAGCACATCCCAGCAGCCCGCGGCCTCCTCTAGACCAAACGGCTCTTGTTGGTTATACAACGAGGGCCACTGCAGGTTTTACGCTACCTGCAAGTTTAGACACGAGTGCTCTGTATGCGGGGGTCAGCACGCGGCAGTGCGCTGTTTCCGCAAGCAAAGAGCAACGCCCGCGGTGGGTGGCGCCGGCGGCCATGCGAACGCCGGTGAGAAGCCGCTTCCTGGATCCGTGGTTAGACAGATACCACAGGAAACAGGAAGCAAAAATCCTTAGAGCTGGATTTTTGGAGGGCTTTAGAATACCTTTTTATGATCAGCAAATGACGACGCTATGCCCTAACTTAAAGTCGGCAAGAGACGACATTGAGTTAGTGACAGAGAAGGTGATGAAGGAGGTGCAGCTGGGCCGTATGGCCGGGCCCTTTGATGTTCCTCCATTCGAAAACTTACGGGTATCCCCGTTGGGTCTGGTGCCAAAAAAGGAATCCGGCAAGTTTCGGCTCATCCATCATTTATCGTTCCCAAGCGGGGGATCGGTAAATGACGGTATTTCAAAGGCAGAGGCAGCCGTGGCTTACACGTCGTTCGACTGCGCGGTACGCTTAGTGAGGTCAGCGGGCAGATTTGCCCAGTTGGCAAAAACCGACATAGAATCGGCGTTCCGGCTGCTGCCGGTTCACCCGGACTGTTTTCATTTGCTAGGTTGTAGGATCGAGGACAGGTTTTTCGTGGACATGTGTTTGCCGATGGGATGCTCCATTTCATGTTATTTTTTTGAATTGTTTAGTTCATTTTTGGAATGGATGGTACGTTATGAAACGGGCATCGCATCGGTGATACATTACCTGGACGATTTTTTGTTCGTCGGTTCACAGACATCAGGCGACTGCGGTTTCCTATTGTCTAATTTTCAAAGGCTAATGCATTTAGCGGGGGTCCCGCTGTCGGCAGAAAAGACGGCGGGTCCGGTCACGTGCCTGACCTTCTTAGGCATCGAGATCGATTCGGAAAACATGGTTTTTCGGCTACCGGCAGAAAAAATGGCAAAGCTGCGCCAAGCGGTGGGGGACGTGGCCCACTGCAAAAAAGCGACACTGCGCCAGATGCAGAGTCTCTTGGGCTTATTGAACTTCGCGTGCAAGGTTATTCCTATGGGGCAGGTTTTTTCCAGGAGATTATCTTTGGCGACGGTGGGTGTTCGCGAGCCGCATCATTTCATACGGGTGACAGCAGGAATGAAGGCAGACCTGCACATATGGAGGGTCTTCCTCCAGTCTTTCAACGGGCAGGTGGTATGCCCCAAGGAGGATGTGGAAGGCCCGGCGATCAGTTTGTTCGCCGATGCGGCGGGATCGGGCGGTTTCGGCGTAATTTTTAACACCCATTGGTGCAGGGAACCCTGGCCTAGGCTATGGAAAGAGAGAGGTTGGACAAAAAATATTACGTTGCTGGAATTCTTTCCGGTGGTGGTGGCTATCGAGGTATGGGAACCAGAATTACGGGACCGGAAGATCTGTTTTTGGTCCGACAATGCGGCGGTGGTGCAAACCATAAATAAGCAAACTTCGGCGTCCCCGCCGGTGTTGTCGTTGTTGAGACACGTGGTATTGCGGTGTTTGCAAAGTAACATTTATTTGCGTGCGAAGCACGTCCCGGGTTGTGACAACGGAGCGGCTGATGCACTCTCTCGTTCACAGATGGACCGGTTCAGGGAGCGGCACCCAGGGGCGGATGCCGAAGGGGTACGGTGCCCGCCTTCCTTGTGGAACCTGGCCGAGGAGAGCTGCTGAGGCTGGTGGAGTCATCGGTGTCTGTGTCGACGTGGAAAAGCTATAATGCGGTTTGGGCAACGTGGTTGAGATTGGTGGGAGGAACGGTGGTAGGAGGTGCTAGAGCAAGGGCGGCAACGTTGGACTTGTTGGCGAGAGTGCGGGATAATGGGTCGTCCGTGTGTGGGGCCAAAAAACAGCTGGCAGGTGTGGCCTTCCTATTGAAGTTACACGGGGTGGCAGACGTGACAAAGGATTTTGTGTTCCAGCAGATTATCCGGGGTTGGAAAAAGGAGAAGTCAGGCGCGGACACACGGCGACCCATTACGCAAAAATTGCTAGTTAAGTTGCTGCAGGCGTTGGATAGAGTGTGCTCGGATGCATTCGAAGTACTGCTGTTTAGATCAGCCTTTTCGCTCGCTTTTTTCGCGGCGCTGCGCATCGGCGAGCTGGTCCCAGCGAGCAAAGCAAAACCAGGTGGTTTGGGACAAAAGGACGTGATTGCCACGGAGTCAACGGTCAAAGTTTGCGTCAGAAAGTCAAAAACGGACTTGTATGGTAGAGGCGACTGGCTGACCATTAACAGTTCGCAGGACAGATGGTGTCCGGTGGGCATATTGAGGCTTTTTATCACAAAGCGCCCGGCGGTCGGCACCTTTTTAGCCCATGCATCGGGGGCACCGCTTACCCGTTTTCAGTTCGCGGCGGTGTTGCGTTCGGCGCTGAGGGAGTTGGGACTAAATCCGATGGAATTTGGAACCCACTCTTTCAGGATCGGGGCTGCTACGACTGCGGAAGCGCACGGCATGTCAGAAGACGGTTTAAAAAAGTTAGGAAGATGGAAATCACAGGCCTATAAGTCGTATGTTAGACCAGATCGGGTGATTGAAGGAGGCGTAGATTGAGATGCAGTTCAGCTGCGGTTTTTTCTGCGGTCAATGGCATTTTGGTTATATAGTTTGGGATACTTTTGGGTTTTGTTTTTGCTATATCATTTCTTTATTGCAGCGCATGAACCATGGCATGTGTGGATCATTGGACACTCGTTCATATATTGGGCGGAGAAGAGAGCGGCAACACGACCCATGGGCAGGAACTTGGGTCTGAGCGGAGCACTGGTAAATTGGGTTGGAGTGCGGGGGCTGCTTTGGCCCCGTTTGCTACAATTGGTGCTAAGGATTAGCAAGTGGACCCCCCGGAAGGTTATACTGGTCGTTCATGCCGGGGGGAACGACTTAGGCTGCACTAAGATGAATGACTTGTTGGTACTCATGAAGCAGGATTTGCTTCGTTTCCGGGACTGTTTTAATGATTGCACCTTGGTCTGGTCGGACATAGTGGCTCGGAGAGTTTGGAGAGGGGCCAGGAACACGGACGCCATCGAACGTGTAAGGAAGGTAATAAACCTGCGTATGTCTCGGTTCGTGCAATCGCTGGGTGGAGTGGCAGTCCGCCACTGGGAGCTGGAGGACAAGGAAAAAGGGGCCCTGAGGATGGACGGCGTACACCTCAATGAGGTGGGGTTGGACACCTTTTTGTCCGGACTGCAGGACGGGGTGGAGATGGCGCTGGAGAGGGTTGGCGGGGGGGGGGGGGGGGCGGTATGCGCCATAGGCGTACGGCGCATGCCGCGTGGCCGGGAGCTTCCCATGCGGGCTACGGCGCAATAGGAAGGTTTACAGGCCCATGTATAAGGGCTTACGAACGTCCTCTGGGCCGTTACAGTTTTGACAAGAGTTCAGTTAGGCATGGGAGGTTAGAGTTATAAAAGTTAGTAAAGTTAAAATTAAACAGTAAAGTTAATATATATGTTGGTATTATTTAATAAAGCTGTGGCCAACCCACGTTTTCAGCAAGAAGTTGTGTTTGTATGTTTTTTGGTTACAGGTAAGCGAGCTATAGGTAAGGTAAAAGTGCCCCCAGTCTTGTATGCCGCAAAGTGTTTAACGAGGCGGCGTGGGACTGGGGGCGGGGCGTGAAGGTGAGGGAGATTTGAGAATAGTGAGCGGTTAGAGGGAAGGGGAGGAGCTACAGACAGGAAGAGACGAGAGCGGGGAGCGGGAAAAGCAGTAGAGTGGTAGACAGCGAGAGAGAAGGAGCGCTAGAGGACAACACCCACCCGCCCGCCCAGTGGAGGGTAGGAAGGGGGTGTTGTTTTTGGGAAGTAGGGGTAGGTAGGAAGTTGTCACAGCAGAAAGTGAGGCCGGGAGCTTCCCATGCGGGCTACGGCGCAATAGGAAGGTTTACAGGCCCATGTATAAGGGCTTACGAACGTACTCTGGGCCGTTACAGTTTTGACAAGAGTTCAGTTAGGCATGGGAGGTTAGAGTTATAAAAGTTAGTAAAGTTACAATTAAACAGTAAAGTTAATATATATGTTGGTATTATTTAATAAAGCTGTGGCCAACCCACATTTTCAGCAAGAAGTTGTGTTTGTATGTTTTTTGGTTACAGGTAAGCGAGCTATAGGTAAGGTAAAAGTGCCCCCAGTCCATGCCTTCCTTGTTACTTGTACTCCCAGGTGATACATTGTAGCATATTTTTAAACAACCCCTTGTAGCTGCGCTCAGGGTGCTGCGCATATTTTTCATTACCGTGTGAATGAGAGTTTCTCAAATGCCACTTCCTTTTATAAAAAGCCTGGACCGGTGGTGTGGCTAGCAGGGTGGTAAGGTGGGTCATGGTTCCAGGCCAACCCCCATGGTGGGGCCACCTGGTGGCTAAGACAGCCAGGCGAACTCCACTCTCATCTGTACAGTGTACCTACCATACAGCAGGGGCCATAGACTCCACGTGCTACCAATCTCCATATTGTAGACATCAGGCCACTTCATGTCTGCAGTACCAAGGAAAGGCCATCAGCATCCAAGGGCAGGAGGCACGATGACATCACTGCATTGCGTTATCTGTGTTGGGCTCGAAGAGGACTCTGTGCTTGTCAGGGTTAGATGAGCATATTATTTTTTTCTGGGACACAAGTTACATTTTAGGGGCACTCAGGAGGCATTATTACTTTTAAGGGGGCAGTCAGGGGGCATTATAGTTTTTAAGGGGGAACTCAGGAGCTTTATTACTTATTAGGGGGCACTACGAGGTATTATTACTTTTTAGGGAGCAACTTGGGATTATTACTTTTTAAGGGGACACTCAAGAACACTATTACACTTTAAGGGCAGCACTCAGTGGGCACTATTATTTTTTAAAGGGGTAGTCAGGAGCCATGATTATTTTTAAAAGGACATTCAAGGGCATTATTACTTTTTAAGTGGGCACTCCGGGGATATTATTGTTATTTTTAAGAGGACACTTGGGAACTTTATTACTTTTTAAGGAGGAACTTGGGGGCATTATAATTTTTTTCAGAGTCACTTAGGCACATTACTACTATCAAATGGGCAAATAGAAGGCATTATCACTTTCAAGGAAGCATTATTACTGTATAGGGGGCAACAATTACTTCACAGACCTCAGATGTGTTTCACGCACCCCGTGCTGAACTCCTACCTATACTTCTTCTAAAGATTTTGTACTTTTTTGAAAAAACGTCAGTGCCTTACAGGCGTTTTCATGAGCGCAGAGACGTCATGTACAGAAATCATAGTTGTCACCAATGATTTCCCTATGACATCGTTCACATGTACTACACTTATTTTTCTTAACAAAAGTTGATACCCACCATTGTGCTTTTAGGTCTATAATTCCGTGTTGATCTATATTTATGTTTCCCTGACTTGATGAATGATAGAATTCTGTCTTCCTGAAGCCACCACTAGGAGGAGCTCAAAGCATATGGATTGATCACAATAGGTGCCAGATACATCTGTATGCAGTAAGCTCCCTCTAGTGGTGGCTGCAGGCTTTGTTATAGTTGTTTGCATTGGACGTAATGGCTCCTTTTCTACTTAAAGTGATTCCCTGGTGGAAAAATAATACATATAGCTATATTCACCTGTTCTGTGGCTCCACTGCTCCTTTCCCCATTCCCTCTAGGCCTCAACATACTTCCAGGCAGTGTGATCATGTTCCATCCAGACTTGTGTCCCCTGTGGTCAATCACTGGCTTCTCTATTGACTGCGACAGTCATGACCCTAGATGGAACGTGACCATGCTACCCAGAAGTATGCTAAGGCTGAAGGGATCTGGAGCGGGGTACGCGAGTATGGACCCATTTATTATTTTACACCTCTGCCAGCCTGTATGAAAACAGTTACTACCACCGGAGAACCCCTTTAAAGGGGAAGTCATGGCCAATATAGCAATGCCCCTCTGTACGCAGCAGCCAGGGTGGCCGGGAGTATGAAAGCTGCTTGTTCTATGCTGTCTCCGTAATCCTGGACACTGCGTACAACCAGAATGTGGGCTCAGGTCTTGCGCTGGCTGTGTGGCCCTGAGGTGGGACCCATATCTATCAGACCTTTATAGCATATCCTGTAGATATCTTAATGATATAGCGTGGCGTATTCTGTCCGACACAGATGCTGGGAATGAACAGAAAGCTGCTCACACGGAGCAATGGAATCTTATGGATCCTTCAGACAGAACCTCAGCACCATAAGGTAGTGTGAGCGCCCCCTGAGAAGACGCCAGTTGGGGGCCCAAGAGCCTCTCGTTCTGTCTTTACATTACTGATGAATTGTCACTCCTTGAGTCACTGGGGGTTCGGCGCCGTTATCTGGAGCCCCAGTTCCTCAGGGACGTGCGGTGAATCAGTGTCTCCTACCTGCGTGATTGATGGCGACGGGAGCCGTAGATTCCCACTTGAATCGATGAATAGAGACAATTTTCATCCATTAGCGGAGCTGAGTCAGAATATAACAATAGATGTCACTCAGAGATCAGCATTACTAGTGCGGCCTTGGAAGGTGGCGCTGGCTGATTAAAAGTGCGGGAGCGAAAGGGAACAATGATACCGAATAATCAGCAGCCAATATGTACAGGGGTGACACAGCATAATCAGTAGTCACCATGTATAGGGGGACACAGGATAATCAGCAGTCACCATGTATAGGGGGGGGGACACAGCATAATCAGTAGTCACCATGTATGGGGGGACACAGCATAATCAGTAGTCACCATGTATAGGGGGACACAGGATAATCAGCAGTCACCATGTATAGGGGGACACAGGATAATCAGTAGTCACCATGTATGGGGGGACACAGCATAATCAGTAGTCAACATATATAGGGGGACACAGGATAATCAGTAGTCACCATGTAATGGGGGGACACAGGATAATCAGCAGTCACCATATATAGGGGGACAAAGCATAATCAGTAGTCACCATGTATAGGGGGACACAGCATAATCAGTAGTCACCATGTATAGGGGGACACAGGATAATCAGTAGTCACCGTGTATGGGGGGGGGGGCACAGCATAATCAGCAGTCACCATGTATGAGGGGACACAGCATAATCAGCAGTCACCATGTATAGGGGGACACAGCATAATCAGTAGTCACCATGTATAGGGGGACACAGGATAATCAGTAGTCACCATGTATAGGGGGACACAGCATAATCAGTAGTCACCATGTATAGGGGGACACAGCATAATCAGCTGTCACCATGTATAGGGGGACACAGCATAATCAGTAGTCACCATGTATAGGGGGACACAGGATAATCAGTAGTCACCATGTATAGGGGGACACAGCATAATCAGTAGTCACCATGTATAGGGGGACACAGGATAATCAGTAGTCACCGTGTATAGGGGGGGGGGCACAGCATAATCAGTAGTCACCATGTATAGGGGGGCACAGCATAATCAGTAGTCACCATGTATAGGGGGACACAGGATAATCAGCAGTCACCATATATAGGGGGACACAGCATAATCAGCAGTCACCATGTATGGGGGGACACAGCATAATCAGTAGTCACCGTGTATGGGGGGACACAGCATAATCAGTAGTCACCACGTATGGGGGGGACACAGCATAATCAGTAGTCACCATGTATAGGGGGACACAGGATAATCAGTAGTCACCATATATAGGGGGACACAGCATAATCAGTAGTCACCATGTATAGGGGGACACAGCATAATCAGTAGTCACCATGTATAGGGGGACACAGGATAATCAGTAGTCACCATGTATGGGGGGACACAGCATAATCAGTAGTCACCATGTATAGGGGGACACAGGATAATCAGTAGTCACCATGTATGGGGGGACACAGCATAATCAGCAGTCACAGTGTAAGGGGGGGCACAGCATAATCAGTAGTCACCATGTATAGGGGGACACAGCATAATCAGTAGTCACCATGTATAGGGGGACACAGCATAATCAGTAGTCACCATGTATAGGGGGACACAGCATAATCAGCGGTCACCATATATAGGGGGACACAGCATAATCAGTAGTCACCATGTATAGGGGGACACAGCATAATCAGTAGTCACCATGTATAGGGGGACACAGCATAATCAGTAGTCACCGTGTATAGGGGGGGGGGCACAGCATAATCAGCAGTCACCATGTATGGGGGGGGGGCACAGTATAATCAGCAGTCACCATGTATAGGGGGACACAGCATAATCAGTAGTCACTATGTATGGGGGACAAAGCATAATCAGTAGTCACCATGTATAGGGGGACACAGCATAATCAGCAGTCACCGTGTATGGGGGGGGGGGGGGCACAGCATAATCAGTAGTCACCATGTATGGGGGGACAAAGCATAATCAGTAGTCACCATGTATGGGTAGACAAAGCATGATCAGTAGTCACCATGTATAGGGGGACACAGCATAATCAGCAGTCACCGTGTATGGGGGGGACACAGCATAATCAGTAGTCACCATGTATGGGGGGGACACAGCATAATCAGCAGTCACCATGTATGGGGGGGCACAGCATAATCAGCAGTGACCATGTATAAGGGAACACAGCATAATCAGCAGTCACCATGTATGGGGGGGACAAAGCATAATCAGTAGTCACCGTGTATGAGGGGGACAGAGCATAATCAGTAGTCACCATGTATGGGGGGACACAGCATAATCAGCAGTCACCGCGTATGGGGGGACAAAGCATAATCAGTAGTCACCGTGTATGGGGGGGCCACAGCATAATCAGCAGTCACAGTGTATAGGGGGACAACGCATAATCAGCAGTCACCATGTATAGGGGGACACAGCATAATCAGCAGTCACCATGTATAGGGGGACACAGCATAATCAGCAGTCACCATGTATAGGGGGACACAGCATAATCAGTAGTCACCATGTATGGGGGGACACAGCATAATCAGTAGTCACAATGTATGGGGGGGACACAGCATAATCAGTAGTCACCATGTGGGGGGGGACATAGCATAATCAGTAGTCACCATGTATGGGGGCAAAGCATAATCAGCAGTCACCGCGTATGGGGGGACAAAGCATAATCAGTAGTCACTGTGTTTGGGGGGCCACAGCATAATCAGCAGTCACCATGTGTAGGGGAACGAAGCATAATCAGCAGTAACCATGTATAGGGGGACAAAGCATAATCAGTAGTCACCGTGTATGGGGGGCCACAGCATAATCAGCAGTCACCATGTGTAGGGGAACGAAGCATAATCAGCAGTAACCATGTATAGGGGGACAAAGCATAATCAGTAGTCACAATGTATGGGGGGGCCACAGCATAATCAGTAGTCACCATGTATGGGGGGACACAGCATAATCAGTAGTCACCATGTATGGGGGACAAAGCATAATCAGTAGTCACCATATATGGTGGGACAAAGCATAATCAGTAGTCACCATGTATGGGGGGGGGGGGGGGGGCACAGCATAATCAGCATTCACCATGTATGGGGTGGACACAGCATAATCAGCAGTCACAGCGTATGGGGGGGGGGGGCAGAGCATAATCAGCAGTCACCGTGTATAGGGGGGACACAGCATAATCAGCAGTCACCATGTATGGGGGGGCACACCATAATCAGCAGTCACCATGTATGGGTGGGACACAGCATAATCAGCAGTCACCGTGTATGGGGGGGGGGGGGACAGCATAATCAGCAGTCATCGTGTATGGGGGGGGACACACAGCATAATCAGCAGTTATCGTGTATGGGGGGACAAAGCATAATCAGCAGTCACCATGTATGGGGGGCACAGCATAATCAGCAGTCATTGTGTATTGGGGGGGGGGGGGGGGGACACAGTATTATCAGCAGTCACCATGTATGGGAAGACACAGCATAATCAACAGTCATCGTGTATGGGGGACATAGCATAATCAGCAGTCACCGTGTGTGTGTGGGGGGGGGGGGCACAGCATAATCAGCAGTCACCGTGTATGGGGGGGACACAGCATAATCAGCAGTCACCGTGTATGGGGGGGACACAGCATTATCAGCAGTCACCATGTATGGGGGGACACAGCATAATCAGCAGTCACCATGTATGGGGGACACACAGCATAATCAGCAGTCACCATGTATGGGGGGACACAGCATAATCAGCAGTCACCGCGTATGGGGCGACACAGCATAATCAGCAGTCACCATGTATGGGGGGACACAGCATAATCAGCAGTCACCGTGTATGGGGGGGGGGGGGCACAGCATAATCAGCAGTCACCATGTATGGGGGGACACAGCATAATCAGCAGTCACCGCGTATGGGGGGGACACAGCATTATCAACAGTCACCATGTATGGAGGGCACACAGCATAATCAGCAGTCACCGTGTATGGGGGGGACACAGCATTATCAGCAGTCTTCATGTATGGGGGACACAGCATAATCACCAGTCACCATGTATGGGGGGGGGGGGGCACAGCATAATCAGTAGTCACCATGTATGTGGGGGACACAGCATAATCAGTAGTCACCGTATATGGGGGGGACACAGCATAATCAGTAGTCACCGTGTATGGGGGGGGCACAGCGTAATCAGAAGTCACCGTGTATGGGGGACACACAGCATAATCAGTAGTCACCGTGTATGGGGGGGACACGGAATAATCAGCAGTCACCGTGTATGTGGGGGACACAGCATAATCAGTAGTCACCGTGTATGGGGGGGGACACAGCATAATCAGTAGTCACCGTGTATGGGGGGGGCACAGCATAATCAGTAGTCACCGTGTATGGGGGGGGACACAGCATAATTAGTAGTCACCGTGTATGTGGGGGACACAGCATAATCAGTAGTCACCGTGTATGGGGGGGACACAGAATAATCAGTAGTCACCGTGTATGGGGGGGGGGACACAGCATAATCAGTAGTCACCGTGTACGGGGGGGGGGGGGGGACACAGCATAATCAGTAGTCACCGTGTATGTGGGGGACGCAGCATAATCAGTAGTCACCGTGTATGGGGGGGACACAGCATAATCAGCAGTCACCGTGTATGGGTGGGACACAGCATAATCAGCAGTCACTCTGTATGGGGGGCACACACGGAATAATCAGCTGTCGCCGTATATTGGGGGGGACACGGAATAATCAGCAGTCACTGTAAATGGGGGGGGGCACGGAATAATCAGTAGTCGCCGTATATTGGGGGGACACGGACTAATCAGAAGTCATCGTGTATCGGGGACACAGAATAATCAGCAGTCATCGTGTATGGGAGGGACACACACGGAATAATCAGCAGTCATCGTGTATGGGAGGGACACACACGGAATAATCAGCAGGCACTGTGCATGGGGGACAAGGAATAATCAGCAGTCATCGTGTAAGGTGGACACAGAATAATCAGCAGTCACCGAGTATGGCGGGGACACACGGAATAATCAGGAGTCATCGTGTAAGGGGTACACAGAATAATCAGCAGTCAACGTGTATGGGGGGGGGGGGGGTCACAGAATAATCAGCAGTCACCGAGTATGGGGGACACAGAATAATCAGCAGTCACCGAGTATGGGGGACACAGAATAATCAGCAGTCACTGTGTATAGGGGGGTACGGAATAATCAGCAGTCACTGTGTATTGGGGGGCACGGAATAATCAGCAGTCACTGTGTATGGGAGGGACACACGGAATAATCAGGAGTCATCGTGTAAGGGGGTCACAGAATTATCAGCAGTCACCGAGTATGGGGGGGAACACAGAATAATCAGTAGTCATTGTGCTTGGGGGGACACATGGAATAATCAGCCATCACTAAGTATGGGGGTGGGGGGGACACAGAATATTCAGTAGTCATTGTGTATGTGGGGGGACACACAGCATAATTAGCAGTCACTGTGTACGTGGGGGACATGGAATAATCAGTAGTCACTGTGTATGGGGGGGACACAGCATAATCAGTAGTCCCTATGTATCGGAGTGGGCACGGAATAATCAACAGTCACTGAGTATGGGGGGGGGGACGCACACAGGAAAATTAGCTGTCACCGTGTATGGGGGGGGGGGGGGGGGGGCGAGAATAATCAGCAGTCACTATGTATGGGGAGGAACACAGAATAATCAGTAGGCACTGTGCATCGGAGGGGGCACGGAATAATCAGCAGTCATCGTGTATGGGGGGGACACGGAATAATCAGCAGTTACTGTGTATGGGGAGGAACACAGAATAATCAGTAGGCACTGTGCATCGGAGGGGGCACGGAATAATCAGCAGTCATCGTGTATGGGGGGGATACGGAATAATCAGCAGTCACTGTGTATGTGGGGGACACAGAATTTTCAGTACTTCCTGTATATAGGGGTGAAGCCTCATATATTACACTAAAAGAACTGTAAGGAGTGGAAGCGCTTCCTACAGCTAATCACATGTAAGATGGTGAGCGGTCTGCAAATCATGTCCTATGAGGAACTGGTAAAGGATCTGGGAATGTTCAGCTTGCAGAAGAGAAGGCTGAGAGGAGACTTTATAGCGGTCTACAACAGAGGCATAGCTTGAAGTTCCTGGGCCCCAATGCAAAACCTGTAACAGGGCCCCCAACTATAATGCTTTATAGTACCGGGCTCCATATATGGAGAAGAGAGGCCTTATTGGCGCCCTAAGGGTCCTGGGCCCGGGTGCAACCGCATCCCCTGCATCCCCTATAGTTATGCCAGTGGTCTACAAATATCTGAAGGGCTGTCACAGTGCAGAGGGATCAGCCCTATTCTCATCTGCACAAGGAAAGACTAGAAGCTATGGGATGAAACTGAAAGGGATGAGACACAGATTAGATATTAGGCAGTGAGGGGGATCAATGAGTGGAACAGGTTGCCATAGGAGGTGGGGAGTTCTCCTTCAATGGAAGTGTTCAAACAAAGCCTGGACAGACATCTGTCTGGGATGATTTAGTGATCCTGCACTGAGCAGAGGGTCAAACCCGATGACCCTGGAGGTCCCTCCCAACTCTACCATTCCATGATCTCCTCTCCTTCCTCCGGGTGACAAGGTACTTCGATATCATCCTCACTATCCATCATCTTTGTACTGCTCCGTCATCATCATTACCGAAGATCGGCTGCATGCCAACATCACGGCCTAATGCACCGTAGGTGCCAGACTACTTCCCTAAATCTCGGAGGTCCTCGTCACTGCGGCCTCACCCGCACCTGAGGTGGAAACATCATCTCATGTACATTTCTTTCTCATGTAAATCTCCTATAAGAGTGTAGCGCTGCCATACACGAAGTGCCGCGACCGCCATGACATAACATCGCCTCTAATCATGTCAGCAGTTCGCCGTACATATCACATAACTCTCATCATATAAACGCTGTATATCTCCCATCGGGTGAACATCATGAACTCTCATTTAACCTCAGCACAGTCCGTCATAAATTCCGCGGATCCCACCGTCCCATCTGAGGAGTCACGCCCTCACTCCATACTCGTCAGTGTCCCTACTAGTGGCCACACTACTGTCGTTGGACCGCTACTACATTTCTGCCAGCTTTCGCTGTTCAGGTGTCGTTGCAGTGCCAGCGTTGCGGTGCCAGCGTTGCGGTGTCCTCCTTGGATCTTGTCACTTGTCTTGTGTTGATCTCTCATGCACTGCTCTCCAGATTGGGAACAGCGCGCTTCCGTTGCTCTTCCGCAGCTGCCGCCATGACAGCACTACGGTTACTACCGCTCTCTGCATCATCTGTCTGACCGTTTTTGCAGCGTTGACTCTCTGCACTCATATTGCGCCCAAGTTTCCTGGGCTTAGGGGAGGGTGGCGGGGCTTCGCATGAGTGAATAATCTTTTGTGCGAACGTTAGCGAACTATTTTTCCCGCATGGACCCCTTTACAGCATTCATTTCTGTAAGGTGGGGCCCTTAGGTTGCAGGGCCCCTCTCGATCACTCATGCCATACTCACTGCAGTGACCTCCTGTGGCATCTCAGCGCTTTATTACGTACATCTTCCTGATGTACGGTGGAGCAGCGCGGTAGGAGCACTTGTTTTGCGCATCCCACGGCGCATGCTAATACTTGCGTGTTTGGAGCGTCCCGCGATGGAAGAATGGCGGTTACCCATTTGCGGTGCCGTTTCTTTCATTTTAATGCGCCTGAAATCGGCTGTCTCTGTCAGTTTCATTGAAATGAATGGCGTGGCGCTCCACATGTGCGACCGCCGCTGCCTTCGTTGTTGGACGCTCCAGACCGCGGTTGAGGTCACGGCAGTGAATCGTCCACCGAATCGTTCTGCTCCGGCTCGATATCACGGCAAAACTAGGCAGCTTTGCCATTCAGGACTTTTGGAAAGTCGGATGGACTGTAATGGACGTCACCCAGCTTTCCCCAACACAGAATGGCTGAATAAAGGGATTTCTAATCACTGGAGGATTTTTGTGGGAAATGCTCGGTGGATCACGTTGTGGCAGCGGCGGCCCTCACTTATCTATCGGCTCCCGCACTCCCCCATCCTCTACAATTAATGACTGCGCAATAGTATTGGCGTTAAACGTTTCATTCAGAACATTGGCGTCACGAGTGCTTCGCCTTTTGTTGGAAGAGTCTGATTTCCCAGAAGACAATAGGGATTATAGAGAACATTTTTGGCAGCTTGTAGGGAAAACACGACCGCTGTATCATCGTGTGGCGCTACAAGGTCACCATCTCAAGGTCATCGCGGCGGCCCAGGATCTATCATGTTGTATTACAGGGGATGCGAACATGGAAATGGTGTGACTACAGTATATATTCAAAACTATGGATATTGCCACACCGTATTAACCCCTTCCATTGCCTCGCCTTCGCACTTTATAATCTGGAGATTCTGATAATCCGCAATACTGCAAAATAATCAGCTGATCCTGAAGATCCAGACCAAGTCCCTGATACCGCTACAGTGTAACGGCAGCTGACCCCCACACATTGGAATCGTAGCACGAAAACATCAGGACTAAAGTTGGATCGATTGGGAGCGGGTCAATACACTTATGGCCAAAACCATCCCCTGGCATAGAAAGAGCTTAACATGGAAGTAACAGAGAGGAGCAAAGTGACCTAAATGAACAGAAGTCAAAATTGCGCTAAAATCTGCACCGAAAAAATGCACCATT
Source organism: Eleutherodactylus coqui (assembly GCF_035609145.1). NCBI lineage: Eukaryota > Metazoa > Chordata > Amphibia > Anura > Eleutherodactylidae > Eleutherodactylus > Eleutherodactylus coqui. Next base: position 524,382,598 of record NC_089837.1, on the reverse strand, counting down.
AGCAAAGAAAAACATCGCGAAATCCGTAACAAACGGCAAATTTATGCCTTGTGGATTTCAGGACGGAAATTCTGCAGCGCCCCGTGTGAACATACAGCTGGGTGAGAGGGTCGGGATCCCGGAGGAAGGAACGTCGCACCAGGAATAGTGCCCGCGGTCAGCGGGACTTCATGCTTTGGTATGTGTGCCAGCCATAACACGTGCAGAAGGTAGGAGAGGAGATACCAACTTCAGCAGTGGCCCATGTATTAGCGAGGACCCTGGCATCGGCAGCAGACTTAGCATATACCCAACCTGTGACCTTCGGACTATGAGCGACGAAGAGAACATCTGTACATACGTGTGCAGTAAAGTTTACGTGTGCTGCACATTGACCCCTGCCTCCGCCTGCCTTGTTTCCGTATTATCCCGTCTCTGGCTGATCTTCCAACGCAACTTTTCCCGACTCCTGAACTGCAGATCTCTCCAGGTACGCAGCAGCGTGGGAAGGGGCGTACATGACTGCACCCCCAATGTGGTCCACAAACTAAATCAATGGTGGATGTCAACTTAAAAATCACCTGTCGCCAAAAATGTTCAAACCGGGGCGGAATCTGTTACTAATTGCAAATGAATCTGCAGGAGTCCAGGGGGCGGAGCTTCTAGAGTCACTCCGAATCAGTCTAACCAATCATGTCGTCCGCTGATCTCTGAAGCTTGTAGTATATGTAAGGAAGCATGTTCCAGGGAGGGTTCAGGTTATGGGTATATATGGCGCCATTATCAGCATGGTAGTCACACGCGACTGTTGTGTAAGGGCGGGGCTGCGGTGTGACGGTCGCAATCTATAGGAATTCATTGAGATGAACATATACAGACTGGTGCCATGGGCAGTGTGGAATGGCGGGGCATGTGCCCCAGGTGCGGGATGCCAAGGAAAGCTGGGGGCAAGTGCCAACAAGCTACTTTGCCTTGCTTAGGGTATTTAGATATAGAGCCAGGGCAGAAAAGGGGATCTTTGCCCCTAGGTGAAGGAAAGTCTGGACCCACCACAGTCATTGGCTGATTGGCACATGACCACCGCAAGGAGCTTCTAGGGGTGGGAGTGCCCTGTTCCTGGGACCCCTCTTCATACGTCCAAGATGGCTGCGGTGACTCTTAATATACCCGGAGCCCATTGAGCACTGGCGGTGCATCGGTAGTCTAAGACACTACACACTGCCTGATTGGCTGGTTACGTGAGCATCGCTGGCCAATCAGGAAGCACCATGCGATGTACCGATGCACGATGAGTCGTGACAAGAGCACCGCAGCCGCGTTGGTTGGTAGATCCCCATTTTGGTGATACAGGTGGATACCAGAGTTAGGACTGAGTCAGACATGTATGGCACATCCTGTGGATGGACTTACCCTTTAACTCCTTCCTGACACCCGCTGTACGTGGACATTTCGTGTCAGTATGTAGAGCGGGAACCAAACCGGCCGTTTATGCGGTGGGTGTTGGCTGTCTTTGATAGCCGACACCCAGCTACAAGACCACGATCAGAGATAACCCCCAGGCCTGCTTCACGCGGGCGAAGTGTATTCACGAGTTCTTTAGCGCAATGCTGTTTCCGTAGCTCTCATTCACTTCATTAACTGTTCATTCACATGGGGGTAAGCACATTTCTGTCGCTATGTATTTACGCGTCCAGAATAGCTTACGCCTGCGTATTTCGCCTGCTCCTGCGGGCATTTGTGCCTGAAAATACACTGCGGATTTGCATGCGCAAAAAAATCTGCAGAAGTATTAGCGCCGCCCATCCTCTTCAATGGCCTATTGCACAATACTCACCAAAATCGTTCTTGCCGTGTCTGGCACGCGAAAGCATGAAAAAATGCGCTGGTGTGAACAATATTGCGTAACTAATATGCTGCACATATACACTCCAAGAGCTCTGCAGGCAGCGCTGGGCTGATTGCGACAGGGAGACATGTTTTCCCATCTTGGCCATGAAAAGCTGAGATGGGCGCATCCCTTTAAGACGCTACTGTCAGTTCTGACAGTGGCATTTAAATGGCCCGATGGAGGGGGTTCCCTCTGTCTCCCAAAAGGCCTGCCCGAGATGAGATTGTGGGCAGCTCTTCATCTTGGCAGTCTGGGGCCTTCTGAAAGCCCTCAGGTTGCCGTTGATATATGTCTATTAAGCCATTCCTGTGGTAAGGCTTAATAGGATGCCTGCAGAAATACAGTACACTGAAATACTAAAGCATTGCGGTATATTGTATAAGCAGTCAGGGACTAATAATGGGTTTTTTTTTCCTTATTGCTAAACGATAAAAAATATTAAAAGTTTAAAAAAAAAGTTCCTACTTCTAACATCAAAAAAATCTTTGGTATCGCTGCGTCCATAAAAGCCGATCGTTTAGAACATTTCATTCTTTATTCCGCCCTGCGACCTCAGTGAGACGAGAAATACGCACCAAAATTGGGCTTTTTGTATCAATCCCCAAGAAAAAATGTTTTAGGAAATCTGTTCCCCAAAATGGTTACCAAATGGTTAAAGGTCTTCCAATACATTATATGGCGCGTTAACCCCTTAACACCCCACGGCGTACATTCACGTCCGGAGTGTGTGGGATTCATATGGAGCATACGCCGATCCCATACAAGGCGGGGCCGGCTGTCTGTTATAGCACAAACCCGCCTACAGCAAACATGATCAGCGCGACGCCGATCACGGCTGGTACATCTCTAAATGCTAGCAGCGGCATTTAAACACCCCAATCGTTGTTTGGGGTCACAAATGGCCCCACAGAGAGAGATTACAGGGTGCTATTCGGTTGCCATGACAGCCAGGGGCCTTCTGAATGCAGTGTAATGTAATACTGTGCTATTATATTATACTGTACGAGCGATCAAACCGTCACAAGTTCAAGTCCGCGGTGGGGACTAAAAAAAGATGAAAAAATAAGTAAAGATTTTTTTTTTTTAAATTATTGATAAAAAATAAAGGAAATCAAAGTCTAAAAAATAAAAACCTTTCCCCATATTAATAATAAGAAAAAAACCAAAAACATTTTGGTCTCGCCGCATCCATAAAAGTGCGGTCTATAAAAATGATGCATGATTTATCCCGCAGGGTCAACGTCAGAAAATAACACAACGGCGGTATCGGGCACTTTTAGTCGCCGCGTCTCCAAGAAAAAACGTGATGAGTGGCGGTCAACAAGTCGTATGTACTCCAAGATGTACGCAATAAACGAGCCGCCACACAACTGTGTAGGCGGAAAAACGTAAACGTTATGGCGGTCAGAAGATCATTTTATATTTTCTAAAGGAATTTCATTTTTAAAGGTGCAGCAAAAAAAACAAACCCCCCAAACTCTCTATATTTGGCATCGTAGTAATCGCACTGATCCATAGAATAAAGTTATTCTGCGGGTTTCGCCGCAGTGTCTACGCCGTAGGAACAAGACCCCCACAAAGATGGCGGAATTGGATTTTTTTCCATTTTACCCCACTTAAAAATGTCTTCAGTACATTACATGGTACGATAAAATATACACAACTCGCCCGCAGAGAACAGCAAGCCTCGTGTCATTGTGTAAATGACATTTTTTTCAAAAAAGTTAGGAATTTTTCAAAGGGAGGAGAAACAAAAATCAAACAAAACCGAACAACCCGGCTGATCATGAAGGGGTTAATGCCGCGCGTGTCCCTTTAAGGCTCCAGTAGGGGCGTGTCCGGGGATGAGTGACGGGGGCGGGGCCGGGCTCGGTGGAGGATCAGTCGGGCTGGAGCCGCTCTCCGCACACACCCGGACCGCGGGCACCTGCAGGTAAGGGCGCCCCCCGCCGCCTCCCCGGTGCGGCAGGGCTGGGACTTGTAGTCCCCACGGCTCTGCACGCCCCTTCGCCTCTAGGCTTCCCGGTACTTGTAGTTCTCCAGCAGGTCAGGGAAGACGATGCGAGTCCCAGCAGGGCTCTTCTGCTACTTGTAGTCCCCCCGGTGAACTACAACTCCCAGCATGCCCCCTCAGCATCCTCGTACTTGTGGTTCTCCCAGCTCCTGAAGTAGGTAGTGCAGGGGGAACTACAAGCCCCAGCATGCCTGCTGTGCTAATTATAGCTCTCCTGGTATGTGGCGGTGACAGGGGGACTACAACTCCCAGGATGCCCCCATCAGCTGTAGGGCGGCCTGGTACTTGTAGTTCTCCAGCAGAAACATCCCAGCATCACTTGTCCTTAGAGGAGCAGCACAGGGGGACTACAAGTCCCAGCATTTCTCTGGAGTACTACAAGTCCCAGTAATACCCTAAACTGTAAGGCTTTCTGATACTTGTAGTTCTCCATTGGGGGCATATACTGCAGGGGAACTACAAATCCCAGCATCAGAGGTTGTAGTCCCTTCCAGCTGGAACCACAAGTACCAGCAAGTCTACAAGCAGTTTGGTCTGCTGATACTTGTAGTTCCTCTTCAGCCACAGCAAGTCATGGTGTACTGTGATGCCCAGCATGCCCTCTCAGCTTGTAGACATGCTGGTACTTGTAGTCCCCCTCAGCCATTGTGATGTAGTGTGATGCCCATTCAAAGCTGGTAGACATTCTGGTACTTGTAGTTCCTCCGCTAGAATTAGGAACTGGGAGGGAAGAATTGTGTGTGATAGTCATGAGGCTTCCTGGTACTTGTGGTTCTCCTGATGGGGGTGGGGGTCTACAAGTTCAGACTGTATAATGAAATCTTAGTGTTTTAACTCCTCGCTGTCTTCACCACCTCTGCTTGCTGTCAGTGATCAGGAGCCTCAGCCGGAGGCGGCTACAGTAACAAACCCTCCGCTGCGAGTCTTCACCCTCTGGATGTTCCCGTTCACTGACAGCAAGCAGAGGGCTGTACATCCGGTGGCTCCGCCGCTGCCATCCTGTGACTGCAGGGGATTTGGATCAGTGTTGTAGTTCTCATGATGCCAGCGTCTGCCAGCCCTCACGTGCCAGCGCCCGCAGGGTTTGTTACCTGGCACCGGGGGGCATCAGATGTCGCTTCGCCTCGTAATTTCCGCGTATTTATAGATCGCTCTGCGCCGTTCATTCACCGGAGACCATTGTTGTGGGGATTGGCGATCCACGTGCGCCCGCGGATTATCTGCTGCTAAAAATGGAAACTGCCAGGGAGAATTTAAGGTGACGCTGCAGAGCTGAGTGCCAGGCGGCTGCGGGGCGGGCGCTGCAGGGATCAGGCGGGTGCCCTGCGGATGTTTGCTGCTGTGTCGGATTTGTTTGTTTGGAGGGGGATTTCGCAGTCGGACGTCACAGGGCGACATCCCCGCTGCCCATTGGAGCGTGCCCGGCTAACCTGGAGGGTTTGTGGCTCTGTGCGTGGCGTGACCTGGCAGTCAGGAGCCTGGAAAAGCTGGGTGACAATCTAGAGGGCATTCCCGCGACTAGTGAGTGTGATCTTTATTGTCCTTGTCGCAAGTAAGTCTTCGTGATTTCGCTCCACGCCGCCTTCTGCTGCCGTTACTGGGAGCTTCGCTAAGGAAACTCCAATGTCACTGAGGGAAAGCGGGCGCCGCTGATCACACGCAGCGTTAGAGATACACGGTCGCAACATTGTAGCTGGTCACATGGGATATGGTATACAATGTATCCAGCTTCTGGCTCCTCCCACTAGTTATCATGCTGCAGATCATCCGGCGTCATGAATAGAATAACGGAGATGCAGTGAAGACTGACACCTCATGGGTAGAGAGGAGGAGCATGGGATGCTGAAGTAATACTAAAGCGTTATATACCGTTCAGGGTCTATGGAAAGCTGGGTCACGGCATGTAGTGCCAGTATAATGGCTGCCACTCATGGTTCGCACCCAAAGTTTTGTCTGGGGCACCACTAAGTCTGCCCCTTCCAATAAGATGGTGACCACTGCACTGTGCCACTGAATTAATTCTCCAGGGCACCGTGGGGAGGTGGTCTGGAAATATCGCCCCCTTTGTGCCAGTTGCAGGGTGCCCATAATTTCAAGGTCAGATGAATTACTAAATGCCCCAATCATGGGAACCTCAGTGTCGTCACCCATCTTTCCTAGAGTGCTGAACGGCACTGATGCTACAGCATGTCAGCTAAACCAGGAAGTGGAGTGCCAGCCCATACAGGCACCAGTCCCAATGCAGGGTGTCACCTGGCTTTCCTAGGTTCCTGAATGGCAAGTCACTGCGATGCACATTGTGTTTCTGCCTCGCTGCCAATCTCAGGTAGCTGCTGGGCTGGTACCCCTGTGGGCAGGTCTAAGGGAATGTGCGCACACCGCAGCTCTCCGTGGTGGAAAAGTGCAACAAATGCGTCGTAAATCTGCACGGAAATGGCGCGGCTTTTGTGGCAGGTTTGCTGCGGGTTTTAATGCTTGGATTTCGAGGGTTAAAATCCGCAGTGAAATCCTGTATTTACTCGGGCGGCCGCGATCCTGCGGTCCGCTGTGGTTTGTGATTCACCTGTTTGCGGTCCTGCGGTCCGCTGCGATTCCTCATGTGATTCATCTGTTTGCGGTCCCGCGGTCCGCTGCGATTCCTTATGTGATTCATCTGTTTGCGGTCCCGCGGTCCGCTGCGATTCCTCATGTGATTCATCTGTTTGCGGTCCCGCGGTCCGCTGCGATTCCTCATGTGATTCATCTGTTTGCGGTCCTGCGGTCCGCTGCGATTCCTCATGTGATTCATCTGTTTGCGGTCCTGCGGTCCGCTGCGATTCCTCATGTGATTCATCTGTTTGCGGTCCGCTGCGATTCCTCATGTGATTCATCTGTTTGCGGTCCGCTGCGATTCCTCATGTGATTCATCTGTTTGCGGTCCCGCGGTCCGCTGCGATTCCTCATGTGATTCATCTGTTTGCGGTCCCGCGGTCCGCTGCGATTCCTCATGTGATTCATCTGTTTGCGGTCCGCTGCGATTCCTCATGTGATTCATCTGTTTGCGGTCCCGCGGTCCGCTGCGATTCCTCATGTGATTCATCTGTTTGCGGTCCCGCGGTCCGCTGCGATTCCTCATGTGATTCATCTGTTTGCGGTCCCGCGGTCCGCTGCGATTCCTCATGTGATTCATCTGTTTGCGGTCCCGCGGTCCGCTGCGATTCCTCATGTGATTCATCTGTTTGCGGTCCTGCGGTCCGCTGCGATTCCTCATGTGATTCATCTGTTTGCGGTCCTGCGGTCCGCTGCGATTCCTCATGTGATTCATCTGTTTGCGGTCCGCTGCGATTCCTCATGTGATTCATCTGTTTGCGGTCCGCTGCGATTCCTCATGTGATTCATCTGTTTGCGGTCCCGCGGTCCGCTGCGATTCCTCATGTGATTCATCTGTTTGCGGTCCCGCGGTCCGCTGCGATTCCTCATGTGATTCATCTGTTTGCGGTCCGCTGCGATTCCTCATGTGATTCATCTGTTTGCGGTCCCGCGGTCCGCTGCGATTCCTCATGTGATTCATCTGTTTGCGGTCCGCTGCGATTCCTCATGTGATTCATCTGTTTGCGGTCCGCTGCGATTCCTCATGTGATTCATCTGTTTGCGGTCCCGCGGTCCGCTGCGATTCCTCATGTGATTCATCTGTTTGCGGTCCCGCGGTCCGCTGCGATTCCTCATGTGATTCATCTGTTTGCGGTCCGCTGCGATTCCTCATGTGATTCATCTGTTTGCGGTCCCGCGGTCCGCTGCGATTCCTCATGTGATTCATCTGTTTGCGGTCCGCTGCGATTCCTCATGTTATGGCTGATGGTAATGGGGCACCTGGCAGATGCAGATTTGGCGCGGATTTCATGTCAAATGCGCCAGAATAATCCGCCGGTGTGACCACACCCACTGGGCTTACACGGCTGAGAAAAGTACGCGTTCAGTGCTGTTTCGCGACACGCAGAAATCAGGCGCTGTATTAACCATTTGTTTCCAATGGGTTAATTCGCCCGGGCGTCGGTCCTCTCGGTAACGCGGCGCGTTCTGTTTCTCTGCGAACATTCGGACGTGCGCCATTATAAATGTTTTCCTATTGAAACCTAAATCTAATGTACCGCAAGGCGAGTTTTCTTGCAAATAGCGAGAAATCAGCATTTCTTGCTAGTGTGAATACGGCTTGGCTCCTCACACGGAGTGCATGTATTGCGCATTGCGTGCATTTTTCTCGCAAGTAAAATACGCAGTATCCAACAAATACGCAGATCTGCCGCGGGCGTTAATTCCCCGCAGCTTATATTCGTGCGCATTACGCCCAAAATAGGACATGCGTTTTTTTTCACGCCTGTAACAGCCCGTGTGAGTGAGCCCCAGGCTGAGAATCGCGGACGGATATCGCACGCCTTAATCCGCAATTTCTATGCAGCTGGCATCTGCTTTTGCGGTAAAAACGTATCGCGGTAAATGCGATATTTATTTATCTTTGCGCCCCTCGCTCGGAGCAAATAGCGCATTTTTTTGCAAGACCGCTGAAAAATGCAGCTTGCAGCAGTCTTGACATCCCACAGCATCACCCGTATAAAGTAACCGATCGGAAACAAGGGGTTAATACGGCGCACGGTTGCTGTGCTTTGCGCAAATGCACAGAACGCATGCAATTTTTCGCCCGTGTAACTAAGCCCCCAGACTGACGCCAGGCACAACGTGTATCATTGCGTGTATAGTTACTTGCCGTTCAGGTGCCCAAGACAGCTGGGTGACACCCCGGATGGGAGCTGTAATGGTGCCCACATGGGTTGGCACTTGGCTTTATTACCTACTGCAGCTGGTAGAGTTGGCATGCAGTGATGTCATCAGTCTGTTCAGTACTCCAGGAAAGATGGGTGACCCCACTGTGAAGCCATTGCCCACCGAAGTGACCTAAACAAGATGCTGGGTGCCAACCACGAGTGGTGGCCCTCATACAAGCACTACATGCCGTCACCCAGCTTTCCATAGATCCTGAACGGTATATAAAGCTTTAGTATTACTCAGGATCCTCTGCCCATGTCAGTCTTCACTGCAGCTCTGGCATTCTATCCGACTGCTAACTAGTGGGAGGAGCCAGAAGAGCGATACATTGTATACCGTAAGCCATGTGACCAGTGACAACGCTGCTGCAGCTACATGTGTGATCAGCGGCGCCGGGGTTGGAGTTTGTTTTCCGAAGCTCCCAGTGACTTCAGCAGCAGGAGGAGGAGGAGGAGGAGGTGTGAAATCTGGCGAAGCAGAATTGCGCACGGATTTGGAATATATTAAACACGTGACCCCTGCGTTTGGGGAGAGAAGAGTGCGGCTGGTAAGGGTGTATTCACATGGCGGGAGCGAGGCGCGCCCAACATTCCCCGGGTGACTCGCATCGCACAGAACAGACACCACGTTGGCGCTGCACCCGTGATACCCAGCTTTTCCAGACTGGCCTATTCACTCACCACTACGTGTCAGATTGGGGCGTTACAGGGGTGGCTTTTAGTCCACGCTGCTCCTTTGACAAGTAAAAATATTGTTCGCTGTGGGTGTAGCCACCCAGCTTTCCTGGAGTCCTGAGTGACATCTACGGAGCACTGGATTCCTAATTGGGGCATATCATGTTATATACCAGTCTGCCCCTTTAAGAGAGCTCTCATTAGTGATAACAGGCTATCTCATTAGTGATAGTCACCCAACTTTCCTGGAGTCCTGAGAGACTCCTCTGTTGGATGCTGGATGCTTAATTGGGGCTTATCACAAAGTGGTGTGTTTTTTTAGTCTAGGCTGGTCCTTTTAAGAAGTGGATATCATTAGCGGTTCAGGAGTTCACCCAGCTTTCCTAGAGGCCTGAATGTCATATTGATTGCGCGCTGGATGCCTACTTAAGGCTGCTTTCACTCGGCCACGGAAATTGCGTGAGGTTGGTGCGTTGCGTGGCGCCTAAATACGAACCCCATCCTTTTAATGGCGTCCTGTACACGAGCGAATGGCTTTTTCCGTGCCGCACCGCGGTGTGGGAGGGACTCGGACAGGCCGTATATCTGGGCGTTCCCTGGGAATTCATCGCCCGTTTTCAATGGGGCCGGGAAAAAAACAACGCACGGCGTCCGATGCGCCCGCGATGTGATGCGAGGTTTCCAATTACAATAGGAAAGGCTTGCCGCTCCTCAGTCGCACCGCCGGATCGCCGCTTCCCGGAAGTGATGGGCAACGTTTTTGAGACAAACGCCTCGCAGCGTTGGGGAAATCCCCCGTTCCTGAGCGCGATATGGGCTGAGCCTCACGGCCGGATATCGCGCTCGCCCGTGTGAGATTGGTGTTTTATTCCAGACTACCCCTTTAAGATCATCAGTGTTTGGAAACTCACCCAACTTTCCTAGAGTCCTGAAAGATATCCAACACATCGCCGCGCGGCCGCACGGCTCTTTCAGGGCTTCATCACGGCTGCGCATCTTTCACGTTCGCGTGTCTTGGGGCGTATTACCCCGGAGAGCCCATCAAATCAACGGTGGTGCGGAGATCCGGCGGACGTCCGCGTGGAATCAGTCGTGTTTCTTGCGTTTTTCTTCTGTGCGTCTAAATACGCTGCATACGCGCAGGAAGTCGGCATATCTCGCGCTGTGAATACGGACTGATACACAGTATGGCCGCAGGACAGCGCCTGTAGAGCCAAAGATTTCATCAGTCATTCGGGCGATCACCCAGCTTTCCTGTGGTCCTGAATGGCCGCTGAGCTCTAGATGTCTAGCTAGGTCATGTCACAAGGGCTCTTTAATCTACACTTCCCCTTTAAGGACTATAGACACTATTTGTGGTTTCATCCAGCTTTCCCAGAGTCCTGAACAGCAAGCCTGCTCCCTTGTAATGGATAACTATATGTAGCAGCCAGACTTCTCAGGACTTGGGGAAAGCTGGGTGGCGGCCCATGTAGCAGCTGCTTTGGCAGCCCTCACCCAGCTTTCCAAGAACCAGTTAACGACTATTCACTGGGACTGTGTTTTTGGGAAGGAAGGAGTCCTTAAAGGGGAACTCCACCTAAACGGGACTGGTTACTATATTTTAGGTGGCGTTCCTCTTTAAGGCAGTCTTCGCCCTCGGCGCCGCTTATCACCAGATGAATGATGTTCTGGTCCGGCGTCCTGTAAACTGTCTCTCCCTGTCCTCACATGGAGTGTCTATGGCGCTGGGAGTTGTAGTTCCACAGCAGCCGTGTGTAGCAGACGAGCCGCGGAGGAACCTGTGAATCACAGCTGACTACTTCCTCCCGGGAAGTGACTGATGCTGCTCCTGGAGACACGAGGTCATACAGGGGTGGGGGGACTGGCAGTCCCATGTAAAAGTCTACTGTAAGTCATCCAGCCCTTATGTTTGCACAGTTCTGTGGATGTTGCCTGCAGTGTAAAGTATGGAGGAGACTGTAGCTACAGGGACATATGCTGTACACCTCCTGTGATGCTCTAGTATAGACCCTGGATGTAACCATGGCAACCAGAAGGAAAACCTCCATTCTTTACACTGCAGGCTGTCCCAAAGAACTGGAAACCCTAATTAAAAAAACAAAAAACAAACAACCTGCAATCTAGATGGACCGTGCGGTCGTTCTATGTTTAATTATTGAAAAGTCATGTGACCACAGAGATGTGATGTCATGTGTCCTAAACCAGTGATGTCACCCCCGGGATGTGAGGTCACACCGACGTGGTCTGCACATTGGTCCACACTCATTGCAGGACCAACCCCCCCCCCCCCCTCCCCTTGTTGCCCGCAGCAATCACAGCGCAGCTTTTATCTTCTAAGCGCTCTGCTTGCTGTCAGTGAATGGGGACGCTCGGTATGTATTCTCATTATCCAGTGATTACATCGGGCCGCGGTTGTGTTTGCCTTGCCTCTGTGTCATCTGTTTGTTTCCAGCCCCCATGTGCCGGCTGTGCCCGCTGTTTGTATGACACGGTGACACGTGTAGGATGTGCAGAGCGCACACTCATCTCAGCGCTGGCGTGTGCAATCACTTAACCCTTTCCTCCTCTCTCCAGATGTGACGGGGGACCTCTGTATTACCGACCGGGGAGATGGCAGTGATTCTATGTGTGACCGCTCGGAGATCGCAGACCGTGGCGGGGGGCAGTAGGGTTGGCCACAGGTATCATTGATACTAGGATACTCCTTCCTGTTCCAAGCACTGAGGTGTTCTGAGTTCGGGTCAGCTGACCCGCGGTGGTTCTGGGACACTTATCTGTATTATGGGCGCTGTTGCTTTTAGTTCGGGTCAGCTGACCCGCAGTGGTTCTGGGACACTTATCTGTATTATGGGCGCTGTTGCTTTTAGTTCGGGTCAGCTGACCCGCAGTGGTTCTGGGACACTTATCTGTATTACGGGCGCTGTTGCTTTGAGTTCGGGTCAGCTGACCCGCGGTGGTTCTGGGACACTTATCTGTATTACGGGCGCTGTTGCTTTGAGTTCAGGTCAGCTGACCCGCGGTGGTTCTGGGACACTTATCTGTATTATGGGCGCTGTTGCTTTGAGTTCGGGTCAGCTGACCCGCGGTGGTTCTGGGACACTTATCTGTATTATGGGCGCTGTTGCTTTGAGGTCAAGTCAGCTGACCCGCGGTGGTTCTGGGACACTTACCTGTATTATGGGCGCTGTTGCTTTGAGTTCGGGTCAGCTGACCCGCGGTGGTTCTGGGACACTTATCTGTATTATGGGCGCTGTTGCTTTGAGTTCAGGTCAGCTGACCCGCGGTGGTTCTGGGACACTTATCTGTATTATGCGCGCTGTTGCTTTGAGTTCGGGTCAGCTGACCCGCGGTGGTTCTTGGACACTTATCTGTATTATGGGCGCTGTTGCTTTGAGGTCAAGTCAGCTGACCCGCGGTGGTTCTGGGACACTTACCTGTATTATGGGCGCTGTTGCTTTGAGTTCGGGTCAGCTGACCCGCGGTGGTTCTGGGACACTTATCTGTATTATGGGCGCTGTTGCTTTGAGTTCGGGTCAGCTGACCCGCGGTGGTTCTTGGACACTTACCTGTATTACGGGCGCTGTTACTTTGAGTTCGGGTCAGCTGACCCGCGGTGGTTCTGGGACGTTTGTCCATATTATAGGCGCTCTGACCTCACATCGGTCGCCCCGCGGTTGGGCCATAACCTGTATTATGGATGCTGATGGTCGGCTCAGTTGACCCACTGATGTTTCGGGACACTTGTCCGTATCGCAGTATGTCCGCACGCCGGATTTACCGCGGACTTTCCGCAGTGTTACGGTACCAGCAATGTGAATGGAACTTTAGAACCTTGTGGAGGAAACCTGCCCCAAATCCTGTGGAGACCGCCACGCTGCAGCAGATTGGTGGTGCGGATTCCACCTCTTCAACTTGGGGGGGTAAATTCTGCGCCAAACTTTGCACCAAGTGGTGCGGATTTTGATGTGGATTTTCCACTGCAGACGCTCCGCAGCACATACCGCCCCGCATGGAGTAACCTTCATGGATGCCGATGTGCTGAGTTCGGGTCAGTTGACCCGCGGCGGTTGGTTCGAGACACTCATCCATATTACGGTATGTGCGCACGGGGCGGATTTGCTGCAGGTTTTCCGTGAGGACTCTCTGCACTGACAACCTGCAGCGTTGCTGGTTATGGCGACCGACACTTTAAAAACCTTCATTATTAACTCTGCAAAGAAAATCCGACCCAAATCCTGCGGGAACTGACATGCGGTGCGCAGCTTAAATCCGCTGCATGTCCGCTTACTGCGGTGCAATGATGCGGATCTGAATGTTGTGGTTTTCGCGCTGTGGATCTGTTACATATTCGGCCCGCGTGGACGTACCTTTTACGGCTGCTGACTATTTGGGTCTGAGTCAGTAGACCCGCGGTTGTTTTTGCAACATTCGTCGGTGTTTTGGGCATTGATGCTCTGAGGTCAGTCGCCCCGCGGTTGGGCTGGGACCCGCATCCGTATTGTAAGCGCTGATGCGCCAATTTCGGGTTAGTCGACCCACAGCCATTCTGGGACAAGTGATGAACTCCTCTGTCCGACCGTATATGGCGGTCATACGGCGCCATATCAGGGAATTGCTCTGTAAGCGATTATTCATTTGCTTTTGTGTTCGTGACTTCCTGCGACCAGCAGATTTTCGGGTTCAGAGGCGTCTACCGCAGTGCGTGCCGGCCGTGGCGAGGAATGTTTGCGCAGCGGCCTCTCTGAACAATTCCTCGGAGAGCACTTTAATGGCGCGTCTTCGGGGTAATCTGCAGCTAAAGCTTTTCTAAAGTGCGCATCAATAAAAGCGTTTAGCGGGGATTGATCTGCATATCCCGAGGAAACCGAACATTATGCCGCGCCGTTCTCTTCTCCAGGTTGAAAAGTTCAGAAGAGCCGCAGCCGGAGCCCCTCCCCCGCTCCGCACTGTTTACAGCTGATTACGGTTTAATTAGGGGCGCCTTTACCTATATGCAGCACATCGCCGCACAGAAGCGGCCTGCGCCTATCTAGATGCACAATTAGTGGGGATTCTTAAAAATCACCCCGACATGTAGGTTTTCAGGACCGTCCTGATCTGCAGCACATGACAAGTAGGCGAAATGGGGCGCGTTTTTTTTTTTTTTCTTTATGCCAAAGTCAGATTAAAAAAAAAAAAAAAAAAAATGGACTTCAATGGAAATTTGCGTGAAGAACAAAAACTCCGGACACGCCGAATTCACACCAGAAGATCTGTATGCAGATTTGCGCCATTGGGGCGGATCCACATCATGGTAAACTGAAATTCCAAGAGATTTCTGCCATACCCTCCACTGTTTACACTTTGCCCCCCCATTCTGCACTCAAGACCCCATAGTGACAAAGTGACAACAGAACCGGAGAAATCTTTGTCCCCCCCCCCCCCGCAGTGACGGAAGTCCTCGCACTCCGGACTTGGGGTTTAGGTGAAGCCCCTCTGACAGCGATTCCGGTCTTCTAGATGCCACGAGGTTCGCACCCCTGGATTTGGGGGATTTCCTGCCCTCTTTCAGGTTGGATGGGGGCCGTCTGCGGACGCCATTGTCAGGTCTCTTCAGAGATGTTCCGTTGGGTTCAGGGCTCTGGCCGGGCCCCTCGGGGACATTCACAGAGTTGTCTCCCCTCCTGTGATGTCTTGGCCGGGGTCTTGGGGTCATTGTCTTGTTGGAAGGTGACCCTTCTCCCCAGTCTGAGGTCCCTGGTGCTCTGGATCAGGTGACCATTATCTCTGTACTTCGCTCCGTTCTGCTTTCCACCTCCCCCAGCATGATGCTCCACCACCAGACTTCACTGTAGGGATGGTATTGGGCCGGTGATCAGCGGCGTCTGGTTCCATCCACCCTGACCGGTCTCCCCTCCCCCAGCATGATGCTCCACCACCAGGCTTCACTGTAGGGATGGTATTGGGCCGGTGATCAGCGGCGTCTGGTTCCATCCACCCTGACCGGTCTCCCCTCCACCAGCATGATGCTCCACCACCAGGCTTCACTGTAGGGATGGTATTGGGCCGGTGATCAGCGGCGTCTGGTTCCATCCACCTTTACCGGTTTCCCTCCCCCAGCATGATGCTCCAACACCAGGCTTCACTGTAGGGATGGTATTGCGCAGGTGATCAGCGGCGCCTGGTTTGCATCCACCCTGATTGGTCTCCCCTCCCCCAGCACGATACTCCACCACCGGCTTCACTGTAGGGATGGTATTGCGCAGGTGATGAGCGGCGCCTGCTTTCCATCCGGTCTGCCCTCCCCAGCATGATGCCCCACCACCAGGCTTCATTGTAGGGATGGTATTGGGCCGGTGATGAGCGGCGCCTGGTTTCCCTCCCCCCTCACCGGTCTCCCCTCCCCCAGCATGATGCCCCACCACCAGGCTTCATTGTAGGGATGGTATTGGCCCGGTGATGAGCGGCGCCTGGTTTCCCTCCCCCCTCACCGGTCTCCCCTCCCCCAGCATGATGCCCCACCACCAGGCTTCATTGTAGGGATGGTATTGGCCCGGTGATGAGCGGCGCCTGGTTTCCCTCCCCCCTCACCGGTCTCCCCTCCCCCAGCATGATGCCCCACCACCAGGCTTCATTGTAGGGATGAGCGGCGCCTGGTTTCCTCTAGACAGAACGCTTAGGGCTAATTCCCACGGGCGGGAACCTAATAGCGCAATGCTCACAATTCCACCATGGAATTCCGCCCCGTGAATTCTTCCGTATTAACCCGCAGCATGTTCTATTTGCTGCGGGCATACGCGCGGACGGCTTCCATTGCACTCAATGGAGTGTTGGAGCGTCATGTGAGACATTGGGCAGCGGATCCGGAGGTAAGTATGGGGTCCCTGGGCGGGCATTGTGACGGGCTCTGCTGCAGTATTCCGCTTGCGGAGCCCGTCACGGCCGTGGGCATTAGGCCTTAGAGGCTAAAAAGTTCCATCTCTGTTCCATCACAGCAGAGAACCTTGTTTCTCGCAGTCTGAGAGCCTTTAGGGTCTGTCTGATAAACTTCAGGGGGCTTTCACGTCTTACTGAGGAGGCTTCTTTCTGGCCCCTCCACCATAAAGCCCAGATTGGTGGAGGCTGCATTGATGGTCGACCTTCTGGAAGTTTCTCCCATCTGCACACAGTATCTTTGGAGCTCGGCCAGAGTGCCCGTTGGGTTCCTGGTCTCCTCTCTTACCGAGACCCTTCTCCACCTTAGTCTGGGGGTCAGCGGCTCTAGGAAGAGTCCTGGTTGTTCTTCCATGTAAGTATTATGGGGGCTTCCCCAGATCTGCGCCTCCACACAATCCTGTCTCTGAGTTCTACAGGCAGTTCTGTCCTCCTCATGGCTTGGTTTTGGCTCTGATATGCATTGTGAGCGGTGAGACCTTATATAGACAGGATGGGGGGGGGTCTTATGTCCAACCAGCTGAATGTAACACAGGTGACTCCAATCATGAAACATCTCAAAGATGGAGAAATAGGAGGGGCAGAGCTAAATGTCATGTGACCGACCAAAGGGAGCGAATACGTATGGCAACGCAAAATGTTTGTAACTTTTTTAGAAATGAAAAACAAAGATTTCTACCTTCTGTTGTCACTTTGTCATTATGGGGTCTTGAGTGCAGAATGGGGGAAAAACTTAGTTTTAATTTGCCCAAGACCACAACATGGCAAAATCTTAAAAACCCACCAAAGTGATCGCGGCGGATTCTCCGGACCCGCTGTAGCTTTTAATTGAAGTCCTTATTGGAATTTTCGACGCAAATTTCATTTGTGCGAATGAGACCTCGGGGCGTGACAGACAAGCGGGCCTGATTGTGAGCCATGAAGAGCGGGCCAACTCCGCCTGCGTGTCCGTTTTACGTTGTATGCGTTGCGTGTCCGTTTTACGTTGTATGCGTTGCGTGTCCGTTATTTACTTCCGTATGACAGCGGCTCGTTTTTGGGCAATAAAGATACCTACATATTTTTTTCTTTTTTAGCAAGGATCTGTGAAAAAAAAAGCACACGGCCGCCAACCGCGTGCGCTACGTGATGTATAATAATGCAGATCTGCTACTTGTAGCCTAGCCATGCATCTCTACATGCTGGCGTCCTGCCGTGGCGGCCATAATAGCGCCTATTAACTATGTAGGAGACCAAACCGGCGCCCCCTAAATACGGCTGTAAAAGGTTATTTCCCGCATTTTAGGTGACAATCACTTAAACGTTTATTACGGTTCATCTCCGGGTGGAAGAATTATTTAAAGGCCAAGCCGATTATTGAGAAGCGCGGACGGCGTAATTGTGCTTATACAAAATGCCAGCGCAGAGTTTAACGGGCACTTGTCACCGGAGGCGGCCCCAGCAGCTAATACAAGGTTACCATCTTCAAGATCTCTGCTTGCTGTCAACAAAGGGGAATATGAATTTTCTTTACGTCCAAAGATTGAAGACCTGTACAGTGCCAATATGTCTCGGGCTGAGGGTTTGCTACATTGTATCCATTCTGTGAAACTCTGCTCATATCTTCAGTAAGCATTTTGTGTTTCTGCTCCGCCATAGGCAAAAAAAAAGCAAATTACAGGTCACATGATGCGCTACAGACCGCATCAGCTGTAACTGCGCTTATTGGGAATCCGTCATCAACTCATCTTACATGGTAAGCAGTGCGGCGCGCTGCCATGTGTGATGGTGTCTGTGGTGGACGTCCTTGGGTCGTGTTCGCACAATGACATTTGAATGAGAATCTGCACCTCTTAATTCACATCTGCGTTTGGCTCGGCGCATTGAATGGGGCTGATCTGCCTGCAGATCTGCGGCCCCTGCACATCTGAAAGATTCAGTTGCACAGGGCATCGGCCACCAGCTTGTAGGCTGGGCACCAGGCGGATGTAGGCCGTATTCACGGCGTGCCGCCTGGGCTCTGGCGCCGTATTCACGGCGTGCCGCCTGGGCTCTGGCGCCGTATTCACGGCGTGCCGCCTGGGCTCTGGCGCCGTATTCACGGCGTGCCGCCTGGGCTCTGGCGCCGTATTCACGGCGTGCCGCCTGGGCTCTGGCGCCGTATTCACGGCGTGCCGCCTGGGCTCTGGCGCCGTATTCACGGCGTGCCGCCTGGGCTCTGGCGCCGTATTCACGGCGTGCCGCCTGGGCTCTGGCGCCGTATTCACGGCGTGCCGCCTGGGCTCTGGCGCCGTATTCACGGCGTGCCGCCTGGGCTCTGGCGCCGTATTCACGGCGTGCCGCCTGGGCTCTGGCGCCGTATCCACGGCGTGCCGCCTGGGCTCTGGCGCCGTATCCACGGCGTGCCGCCTGGGCTCTGGCGCCGTATCCACGGCGTGCCGCCTGGGCTCTGGCGCCGTATTCACGGCGTGCCGCCTGGGCTCTGGCGCCGTATTCACGGCGTGCCGCCTGGGCTCTGGCGCCGTATCCACGGCGTGCCGCCTGGGCTCTGGCGCCGTATCCACGGCGTGCCGCCTGGGCTCTGGCGCCGTATCCACGGCGTGCCGCCTGGGCTCTGGCGCCGTATCCACGGCGTGCCGCCTGGGCTCTGGCGCCGTATCCACGGCGTGCCGCCTGGGCTCTGGCGCCGTATCCACGGCGTGCCGCCTGGGCTCTGGCGCCGTATCCACGGCGTGCCGCCTGGGCTCTGGCGCCGTATCCACGGCGTGCCGCCTGGGCTCTGGCGCCGTATCCACGGCGCGCCGCCTGGGCTCTGGCGCCGGTTTGCTCTTTCTGCACCAGTACAACAGACGGTCGGCCTATAGGTGCAGTTCATAAAGCTACAACCATGTAGCAGGAGGCTGGCCCCGGTGAACGATCAGGACAGGAGGGAGATGGTGCTGCTGATGGCTTTACCTCACTGAGGATTGTCTAGACTGGAAGGTGGCTGGAAGGAGTTCTAGTAACAAAGCCTCAGATGTGAGAAGTATTGGGTCTCTGCAGATTTCCATCTAGCGATTAGTCGCTGTATGATGTGTGATGTCCATGAACCGCGCTCCTTCATATCCTGGCCTCGGATCTGGCTGAGCGCTCCAACCTCTCGTGTTCCCCAGGTTACCCGGAAACTGCTGCTTGTAAAATCCGAGCTCTTTGGCGCGGTGCCCGATCGCAGCTGTTTCCTTGGGAAGTGGAGGAGACGAGGTGAACTCTGCTACAACTGCAAATCCTGATGAGTTTAGGATTTTCCTTGGTAGCGGGGTACGGGCAGAGCCATAGAAGGGGCGAAGAGCTGTACTGGGCGGCATAGGTCATGTAGGGACTGTGCAAAGCTGGGTCACCACCTCAATGGGCGCCGTAATACTCATCTAATGCTATTATTGGGATTGCTCCCTTTATAAGCTGTGCGCCGTTTATGGCAGTCTGTGACTGGCAGAGTCCAGGACACCCTAAATAGCACCCAATAGCACCCACGTGGCATCGGCTGGTTATGTGTAGGTGGAGAACACTGGGCAAGGTGATTTGCAAGTAAAGCGGTGCAGTGGGTGGCACACCTGCCATCGGGGTCCGTTTTTGCATATGAGAAGGTATTGGCATTTCCTACAGCTACTAGGTGCCAGCTGGTATCACGGATTTAAAGGGGAAGTCCACTTGAATTGAACCCATTTATTTCAGTGGGTCTGTTCACAAGTGTGTATCCCATGCGCAATTCCGCACTGAAGAACTCGTGCGATTTTCAGAGTAGTGCATTGTGGGAGCTTGGAGAACGGTGACACAGAGCTGTTTGGTGGTCAGATGCCTGACAAAGGGGTGGAGCTAACTGATGTCTGATACCAGGGTCAACTGGCAGAAGTTTGAAAGCAGATTTGGGTGTGAATGGAGAAGACCGAAAATAAATCTAATTCCGACTTGAAAGAAATTCGCATTTCTTCATCTCCTCTGCTAGATCTTCGCTTTCTTCTGCATTAGCTGGCGTTGAGCCTTTCGCTGCCAGTCTGCGCCTACAGCTGCGAGCCGGAGCCCCGCGGGTCACCTGACCTCCCCCTCCTCCTAATCACTTCATGTAATTAGAGGCTTCAGACAATTCCGTCCGGAACATTTCATTTTCAGCCAGATGATTTTTCCGCCTCGCATTGTCCCGTGTAAAACGCGAACGTTCACGCACAAAGACCCGGAATAATTGACTTTGGCGGAAGATAGCAAAGTTTATTTTGCAGCAGCGGTTCATCAATTCCTGAAGAAGAATTACAAAAAAAAAGCCGCTCGTCTGGGTTAATTACATTTCTCTCTGACTAATGACTTCCTGTAGAGACAATGGGCCTCTGTGTTGCCTGCAGCAACCAATCACAGCACAGCTTTAACTTTTCTAGAAGGATTGTGGAACTGAAAGCTTAAATCTGATTGGTTGCTGAGTTCAATGAAGCCTGATTATACAATGTCATAACTGAGGCCTAGAGTGCTGATTGTGGGAAAGCTGGGTAACAACCAGTATGGTTGGAAGGCTTCTGCACAGGTCACCCGGCTTTTGAATGGTGAGTCTGCTGTGTGCAGTGACAGCACCCTACAGGTTGGGGGTGTAATGTCAGCCATATTTTCCCAGGAGTTTAGGGAAAGCTGGGTAATAAAGAACTGAGATTATGGCCGAATTCACACGAGCGTATGTGTATTTATGAACGCATTAGCGCAGAGTTTTGGCAGAATGGGCGTTGCTCGGGTGATCGGTCGCACCTTCCCACGGCCCGCTGATCCTTGCGTCTGCGGTCTCTGATGTGACTCGGACTCCCGAGCCTGCGGCCATGCTGAGCGTTGTAGTGTCACAAGTACTTCAGGGCCGCAGGTCACAGCCCAGCGCACTTGGGGGACCTCATCACATGTACAACAAGAGGTATGAAGTAACCCGGGCATGAGAGGGTTAATGAGCAGCGGCGGTGGCGTTATAATCAGCGTCGGTGTGGTGAAGTGCGGCGGCGGCGGCAGTAATGCTACAACATTAGAAAGCCATTATTAGTGCTATTATGTGCCGGGCGGATGATGAGCGCTCGCCAGGGAACGGAAAATCTGATAACGGCGTGATAATTGTATTATGGCGAAGAAAATAATATCATTTCCAGATATTAAAGGGGCCGTCGCACGGAGCGAACATCTGTCCTCGCCGCGGGACACGGGACTGATCGTGGGGGTCACTACTAATACTGGGAAGTACATGAATGGTGCAGCGTGCGGATTGTGCCTCCATTCATGGTGTGCGAGCGCTCCGTGATCCCCCAAAGGACTGGAGTGGTAGTGCGCACGCTACTCGCGTTTGGTGGGTGTCCCGGCGGTCACACCCCCGCCACAGGATAAAGGCCGTCGTCTTGTGGAGCTCCAGTTAATATCACTTTTTTTTTTTTTATTTCACCCCACTGTATCCTGGCACCATCCGGGAAAAACCGTGAATACCCCAAGCGACTGCGAATTTGCTGCATTTTTGCGTGATCCCATAGACGTTAATGGGAAATTTTGGTCCGTAAATGCAGACAGAAATAGAACCTGCTGCAATTTTTTTTTCCTAAACGCAGGTCTGAATACACCAATGCAAATACGTAATAATTACGGACATTCCACGCCGGTGTGAGTGCGCCCGCGGCGTCAGGTCCACAATGGGGGAAAAAAACGTGGCTGCGACACTTGACAGTGTGAATGAGGTCTCGGAGTCCGGAGGCGGTTCGACATCAGCCTCTTGGCTCATAATAGGCTCAGGCTGCTGCTCTGTCGTTCTTTGGTGCTTTACACTGCAGTTTTGCTCTATTTGCTCTCTGGACCTGCGGCCATCTTTGTGTCATCGGTGCAGAGGTTCACTTTAAGACACTGCTGTGATAAGTGATGCCAGCGGTCGGACTCTTAAGGGCTCATTCACAGTCGTACGTGTACACATTGCAGCGTTTGAAATGTAATGGCGGCAGGCGCTGCGCAGCGCGTAATACTCCGGGAATAGAGTCCATGGAAGTTTATCGATTTTTCCATTGATCATTCGCACTTGCGTATAGTAATTGCGTATGTCACGCGCGCAAAAAAATTCGCAGCATGGTCATCTTATCGCGTATACGGCCTCCCTCACTCAGACATGTGTTACCATCCTTACTGAGGCATATCTTGGAGTTACAGCCTTTACAAGCAGCGGCAATGGCAGTAGACCTGCCGCCATGCCAGGGATGTTTGCCACCTGCGATGATGGAGCAGACGCCGGGCACAGCCGCAGATCCTCGCCTTACTCTGTGGCGCGTCCTCAGTGATAATATTTACTCTTGGGGTGAAGCCGGCCTCCTTTCACGATGTTTGTGGCGGCTGTAAGAATGGAGCTTGTGGCGCTGTGTAACGCGGCTGGCTTGAGTGGTGCTTGATGTTTCCGGGTGGTCCTCGCACTTCATGCGGGGGAAAGACGAGACACTCTTGCTTCCGCACATTCCATAGAGGGGAACGTCTCCTGCCGCCTCGCTTCATGTGGAATACTGTGCAGGTCAAAACGGCGCCAATTCTCAAGACCGCGGTGACAGCAGCAGTACCCAGCTTTCCTAGTCTTCTGAATGGCAAGTCTGCTTAGTTGCGCCACAACTGCTGGTGTTCTTAGCTGAGAGGAAGGCAGACATATTGGTTGTCACCCAGCTCTTCCAGACTCCTGTGTGGCGAGGAGCGCCGGCAGCTGTATAGATGGTTTTACGTGATGTCTGGTGTCTGGCCGTCCACTGAGGAAAAACAAGAACCTCTATGCCCCCCCCCCCCACCCCTCCAGGCGGTCACCAATGTGGATGGCCCCTCTGACACGGTCACCAGTATTGATGACCTACCAGCATAGTGGTCACTTGTTGCCCACCCTTCAGTGCTCCTCCGTCTGCTGCAGGGCCCTGGTTATGATTCCACTCTTCCTCTTCTGGTGGTGGGCACTGGGACACCCCCCGTGCACTCCAATCTGGTGGCAGCTACTGTTTACCCAACTACTACCTGCACTTTAGTGGTGACCACTATGGTTTAATCCCCCCTTCCCACTCCAATCTTTGTGGTGGTCACTGTTGACCTAATAACTCGTCCCACTCCAGTTGGTGGTGGCCACTGTTGACTCGTACCCACCCTTCAGTCTGGTGGCAATTGTTGACCCAATTCCCTACCCTTCAGTCTGTGTGGCCACTGCTGAGGACCACCTGTCTGGTCATGGCTCCTGTTGATGACTTGCGTTCCTCCCCTTCTGGTGGTGGCCACTATCGATGAACCCTTCCTTCCAACTGTTGTCTACTGGTCGCCACTATTCACCCGATGCTAGCCTCCTACCCCAGACTGGTGACTGCCACTGTTGATGCCCATCTAGTCTGGTAGAGGCCAATGTTGATCTGATGTGCCCCTTCAGTCTGTGTGGCAACTGCTAATTACCCCTATCTCGTGCTGGCCCCAGATGATCACTTCTACCCCTTCTCTTCTGGTGGCCCCTGTCGACGATCCCTCCAACTCCAGTGTTGCTATGGTCCATGACCCCGCCCACCTGAACTCCAGACCAGTGGTGGCCACTACTGACCCGATTCTCCCCCCTCCTACCCCAGTCTGGTGATGGCCATTATTGATTCCTCTCTAGTCTGGTAGAGGCCAATGTCTATCGAACGTCCCTCTTCAGTTTGTGGCCACTGCTGATGACCCCTGTCTGGTCCCTGATGAATACTTCTGCCTGTTCTCTTCTGGTGGCCCCTGTCGATGGTCCCTCCAACTCCACAATGGGATTGCCGTGATCCATGACCCCCTCACCCACCCGAACTCCAGTCCAGTGGTATCCACGCTTGACCTGATGTCTCCCCACATCTGGTGGCCTCTGCTTAAATTTCTCCTTCCTCTTCCTTTGGCCACTATTGAACCCCCTTCTAGTTTGGTGGCCACTTATAAGAAGTTGTGGATGGGTTGTTCCCCCGGTGGTCGGGTCGTCTTCTACATAATGCTGATTGTCCACAGTCCCGCTAATGATGGATGAGCGGCGATTACTCATCTGATACAACCTTCCGTGTAATTTCTTCTGGATATTTCTAAGAATGGCAGCGGCGTCTGGATATGTAGATTAGAAGGTAATTACGGGATGACGGGTCGGCGGCTCAGCACTCGGCCGCCTCCTTGCACATTTCCCGGCCCTGGTGATACATTTACTGTCTGGATCAATCAGTGGATGCATCTAACACAAAGACGCTGCGTCAGCGGCTCCGGTCCCTGGTGGGGCGAGCGAAGGCCGTGCGGGAGGGGCAGTGATTGAAGGCTAATTAGATTTGAAATTGCATTTGGAAATGGAATCTGAAAAGAACGGATATTGCGCGACCCTCCAACTGCGCTAAAGTGGGGAAATATTATGAGAATGGGAACATTTATTGTATTTTTCTATTTTCCGCTCGGCTGAAGACGCTTTGTTGTGTAAATATTAGCGCAGTGAATGCGGCTTCGTAGCGGCCGCGGCTGAGACTGCACTACTCATGAAGGCAAGTTCGGAGAGCGGCACCCTTTACGGGGCTATTACATGAGCGCTAACTCATGTGGCGATTTGCCACTAATAGCCGGCGTAAACTGCAAGTCCAGGTGTAGTCTGACCGTTGGCAAATCCTAAGCAGTGCGCTACATTCATGTCTGCGCTGCGCACTAAGGACAAAATAGCGCTGCAAGCTGTTATTTCGCCAGAGATATTTTTGCCAGCAGGCCAGAAGCTTTATAGACTGTATTATAGTCGGTGGCGTCCGGTGCCGCTTGGATTTGGCACGGTTACTGTGGTTTATGTACAGCCCCAAGGATGGAGCCGAACAGTGGAAACTGCAGGTCTGTATGCGGCCTTAATGATGGCCGCCATCGCTCGTGTAAGAGCCCCCTACCCGTCTTCATTACCCACTTCGTGGTTTTCTTTTATTTCTTAGTTACTTTCTACTCTAGACAGTGAGGGGTGAATAAAATTTCAGTTTTTTTTTATATGGAAACCATCAGCAAGATGCTTTGGTGCATTAGCTCTTCATATAGTGTGGAGTTGAGTATTTGCCGGAGAGCTCTGCCATGAGCCTGTAAATGGGCTGTCTATGCAGAAATGCCCTGTTAGCACTTCCAGCCATTGTCAGTAACTCGGGGCGGAGGGGGGATATTACTGACAATGACATGTTTATATATTATACACTCATTGTCAGTAACTCGGGGGGAGGGGGGGGGGGTTATATTGTTTATATATTATACACTCAGTGTCAGTAACCTCCCTCCCCGCGCTGCATGTGGTTTGCCAGCTTTACACAAGCGTATTTGCATATGCCCAATCTGCCCGCACCATACGCAGTGATTCCAGCGGGCAATTTAATTCAAGCGGTTCGTACGCCCTCTGTATCCAATCCGCAGAAAATACGTGCTGTGAGTGCGCCCCTGGTGAAAAAATGTAGTTTTTAGATGTGGGTTCGAGTAGGACTGTTCCTCCTTGTGGAGAGTGCCAAGTTGGAGTACAGAGGCTTACAGGCCATGCAGTGCCCCATGGGTAAAAAATTATGCAAATAAGCTCTCTTCCCAGGAAGAAGGAAATCTGTCTCCAGCGCCTCCTATTGAAAGGGTAGCTGCTCGCCAGGGTTGCCACTACAGGCAGTATTCCTTCTCTCTGGATGGAGACCACTGAAATGTGTTTTTTTTTTTTTCTTCTTTTGAGGATATTTCATTCCATCTCATCTTTCGTGTTTTTTTTCGCCGCTTGCTCGTTTTTACTCGGCGCTCGCTATTTCTGAATAGAATCCACTGATTTTGTTTTACCTTTTAATGATCGTACCGTCGGAGCGACCTGCAGAGAAATTTTTTTTTGTTCTGCCTTAATCTTTTTTTCCTCCCTCTGATCCACACTATAGACAGGAGACCTCGCCACCTGAGCGCACCGCGCCAAACGTAAAATAACACTGACCGCCGTCTTCTGACATTTTACATTTTTTTTGCTTGGAAAATGTGTGAACAGCGATTAAAGTGAAATTTTCTATACAATGGAAACTGGCAGCGTGGTAATAATCGCCTGAGGCGGTCGGCTGAGACGGCAGAATGTCTTCAGAGGCTGAGAGCTACTCAGCAGAATCCGGTAACCCCCCCTCTATACAGCGGTCCGCAGATTCCAGTTAGCGAGGGCTTTGTATATATGTTATCATTGGTCCATTGTAGTCCGACATGTTTTCCATCGTCGTTGCTTGCTGTGCTATTTCTGCCGTCAAGCGATGGAAACCTTGACATGCGCTTGTAGGGCAAGTTGTGAATGGCGCATTAAAAAGGTTTTCCGAGACCCCGGAGATTTGTAACTCAAGGTTCTTTTAACCCCTAAGACCCAGCTCACACGGCTCTAATCAGAATCCACTTAGCGATGATGCGAATACCCACGTATGGGCTGCGGGTGTATCTGCGATCATAGTGAACAGTGGGCTCTATGTGAAATAGAACATGCTGCGTTCTTTTTTCCGTGAGTGGATTACGGAATTTCGGCACGCGGAACTGTGTGATTCAGTGCGTTTGATTAAGTTGCGATTATTACTGCAGATCAAACTCTCGCGGAATCCGCAATTCAGATCCGGTAGTTTGGGAGCGGCCGTAGTGATGCAGCCGATTTTGGACTGAAGGACGATTTCTTGGTGATTGTCGTTTCCGTTTTTCTGCTGACACAGCCGCATGAGGTCTTGTTTTAGTCTGGCGAGCCGTAGTGTTTTCTTTTTTTTTTTTTTTTGTATCATTTTTTGGATGTGGATAATGTGTTGTACAACTTCTTTTGTTTTTATTTAAATATTTTTGGGAGGGCAGGAAAAAAAAATCTATTCTACCATTGGATATTTTTTTTTTTTTTTTTTAGCAGCGTTCAATTCTAATAATGAATGTAACATAGATAACGTGTTACGCTTTTTATGCGGCTGGTATGCTTGGCAATACCAAAATATAGAAGATCTATTATTTATATTTTTTTTCCTTTTTCTTCAATGGCGTTTCCCGTTCAGGGCGATGTGTGCGCAGTTTATTGTACGGGTCGTTGTGGGTGCGATAATAAACGTGGGTTTTTCCATTTTTTTTTTTTTTTTTTTTTTTCTCTTCTTAAGACGCTGAGAGGAAAGTGCCCAAAGTTTGTCCTGTCCTGACTGTGAGAGGAGCCGGAAGTGTAGGAAAATTGCGGCGCTTCCATAATTTCAGTGGGAGTGGAGCTGGCAATCTCACTTGCTGCAGTGACCTCTGACTACTAAGTCCAGCCCGCTGTCGGTACATCCAAAGTGGCGGGACTCCATTCATCATACTCTTGGCCTAGGTTACCAGTTTAAAAAAAAAAAAAAAAACAGAATACCCTTTAAAGGGGTTGCTTGAAACTAGAAAAACATGGCTGTCTGGTATTGCAGTGAATGTAGCTGAGTTGCAATATCAAAAACCACCATGTACAAGAGGGGCGCTGTTTCTGGAAAAAAGCAGTCATTTTTTTTTGTTTTCTTTCCATCTCCTACAACTCCGTGAAGTCTGTTGTAGAAGCCCCTCTTTAGTGACTGATCCTCTGCACTAGGGGTCTCCGACCGGTGGCTTTCCATGTATTGTAAACCTAACTCCCAACAAGCCCACCCTGTCGGGGGGCTCGCTGAGTGAGTTGTCGCCTTGCATCAACCGCTGCAGAACCCAAATGAGCTGTCGAATTCGGTGAAGGGACAGATGTCATAGATGTCACATCTTGTACGCTGCCCAACAAATTGTGCAGCCGATGCGGCGGCGGAGAGGCGGCGCCGGGCCTCTGGTGAGGAGGTAACGCTTCTCCTGGGACCACCTTTTCCCACTGACTGAGTCACTTCTGTGTATGTGGAGGGATGACAGACCGCCATCGGCTCGTGGATTAGTGACACATCTGTCCACCAGGGAAATGAGGGCAGTTGGAGCGTGAAAACATGTTTTCCAGTTCACCTGTCTTCTCTCAGCAGAGCGTTTGATAACCTGGGAGGCGGCGGCGCAGGTCTCGGCGCTTTCATCCTTGGCGCTACAATACCCTACACGTTACAAGGTGGGCGATGTACGGACGACCGGAGTGCCCTTCACTGTGAGAGATTAAGTTGTACAGGGCGGGCCACGGAAAAGTAGCCCAACGCTAAACAAAATTTACTTTTAGTCCCATTCACTTTAAAGGCCCTTTTACACGGAATAACAACTGTTCAAACGAGCGATAATCAACAATCGCCAAACTAACGATAAATCGGTAACGAACGATAACTTTTTGTTCCTCCATGTTATGCAGGCATACAAATCATCGTCGGCTCGTTCATACCGCTCATTCGCTCGCTCTCGCATATACAGCGAATGTCAACCATTTATTTTTATTTATTTTTTTTTTAGTTGAGCGAGGCAAAGCTGTATTTGCTGGCATAAACTGAACGCACGAGCGAAGTCTGACATCACTCGCGTGCGCCGATGATGCATCGCTTGGTGTAAACGGACTTCAAGGCGTGTTAAACGTGCGGATTTACCATGGATTATCATAAACTTGTCCACACCCTGCTGAAAAAACCACAGAAATCCGTACGGAAACGCGCGGTGCGGAGTTTAAAAATCCGCAGCATATCAATTTTATCGCCACTTACACTGCAGGATCCACCTCTACAGCATCCCCCCCCTCCCCCTCCCGTGTGGATATCGCCCGCAGGCCGGCTTCACGCGAACACATTTGTGCGCACAATACACAGTAAATAGAAGCCATTGACTTTAATGGATTAGTTCATATGCGCATATTTTATGTGCGCATTTTGGCGGCGCACAAAGAAAAATACGTGCTTTATCCTTCAGTATATTTGTGCACCAAAGATTCCCGTAGAAGTCAAATCGTGGTGCGCAATACTTTGTATCAAGACGCGTGAAACACTGCGTAATTCTGCTGGAAAAACACTTTTGGGACTGATTTGTCTTTTCAGTCTGTGTTTTTTTTTGCCGTGCGCAAATGAACACGTCCTGCGGGTAGAAATCGTAAGTAATAAACGTGCGCAAAAAGCCTTATTCCTCGCGCGCGATAGTGTGCTTGTGCCTGTTTTAAGCCTGGCCGCCTGTGCACGGGCGAATTTTCTTTGCGATAATCCGGTTACGAGGAACGCAGTGAACGCTTTCTCCTGTCCACGAGTGGAGAATCATAGCAATTCCGCTCGCGGGCGGCAAATTGCAGCATCCTGCGATTTGCCGTGATCCTGCACGGTGAGCCTATCTGTCAGAGAACCATCTGCTGGCTCCTGCTACCCGTCAGCGGCTCCCACGGCGGAGATCCGTCGCGGGATATCGCAACACCCATGGACAGGCAGCCTTATAGTTAACGTCTCCACAACATATGAAAATACACTAAAAGTAAATCTGTTTGTTGCCCCAAGCAACCAATCACAGTGCAGCTTTCATTTTACCTCAGCAGTAGAAGACATGAAAGCTGTGCTGTGATTGGTTGCTAGGGGCAACAGAGACTGAATTTTCTCTTGGCCCTCATCAGACTGGTTCGGGCCTACTAGGCCTACCCTGTATTACTCCCCAACCATTGCAGAACTACAACTCCCAGCATCCAGGTGATTGTGCCAGTCTCTAAGCAATTCTCCTATAAGGCCCCAATTCCTTTCTCTGTGATGGCGGATGTTGTCTCATCTATTGGCCGCTCATGGAGGCGGACGATGCAGTATTAACATTAACCAAGCCCTGCTGCGAATGGCGTTTATATTGTCGAGGCGTCTCTGGTGCCCGGCACTGGGCGGTCCTTCGCTATTGAATGGCTTAGGAACAAGGGAGGAAAAGAATCTACACCCGGTGGTAAAACCTGGCAACATAATGGGGGCTCATTATGATACTTGCTAGGAGACATGTCTCCTCTGCCACAGCGGATTACATGCCGCATGTTACATTGCGGTGGAACGGTTTAATTGCATGAAGTGCCAGAAGAAGAGACCGCCCTCCGTGTGCGGGGAGATAAGCCGCGATAGATAAACCCGTGCACCGCATGGGACTAGATATATTCTTGTATGCAGAGATATCCATCCGTTTAGTAGGGCGGCTCACGGACACTTCATGGATCGCCCCTCTCCACGCACTTCTGTGTTCGTTCCGCTTTGCTTACATGTTGGTGTCGGCTTTGATAATATGACGCCATCGCGTTCTTTGGCGTCCGGGTCTTTTGCCGCCGACCACTCTAAGCATTATTGACGTTTCTCATGACTTGTCTCATTATTTGGCCGAAGTACGAGAATGTGTGTTCCGTAATTTTCCTCTCCAATTAAAACTGTGGCTTGATGCGGTCTGAGACAGTTTTGTTCGTGCTCTTGGCGGTCCAAGGAATTCGCAGGGGTTTACTCAAGCAACGGTCCGTTCTCTCAGGGTCTAGCTTTCGCTGCAGTAAGTTGTGAAGAGGATTGCGTTGACTATCCGGCAGTTCGTCGCGATGCTCGCCATAACATTATTTTTTCCCCACAGATCTTATTCATACTTTAATATTGCGCTGCGACCTCCAGCGATTCGCCGTTGTGGATATATACGGATACAGATCTATCCATATATGGACATGAGTATCTGCGGAACTGGAAATATTGAGGGGTGTATATAATTCATACATTAATGTTGAAGAGTCGTATCCGCGAATGAGCTGATCAGCCAATGGGAAGGCGTTTACTCATTTGTTGGTTGATTGGGGGGCATATTCACACTTCTAGAGGATTGCACAAGCGAGTCTTCCTGCCCGCCCGTCAGGCTGCATAAGGTGGGTGGTATATTTGGTATGCGTATATTGTGTTCTCCTATGGATCCATAGGCTATAAGGCTTTAGAGGGAGTCAGACCGCGGATGTAGTTAGGAAACATGAATGTATTATAACATTGCAGTCAGTGGCTGTTACGTATGTCCGGCTGTTACCGCACGGTTAGTGTATAGGTTTTTTGTGTTTGGAGGTAAAAAGTGTTAAACTACGAAACACGTGCGTTTTTCTTGTAAAAAAAACAAAAAAAAAGAACAAAACAAATTGTATGCTGCGCATTAAACTTTAAAAACGTAAAATTGAAATTTGCGCGTTTTTCCGTGTACAGTTCTCATATAGATGAAAGTGCTGGTGCGGACGGCCCTATGGCGGTCCTGATAAACGAGGACCGTAATATAATGTTATGATTCTGCATTCGTATAACGGAGGGAAACCCCAAATCATAGTCGTCGCAGGACGCCAGATTCCGCTCCACATGCTTATTCCTCCTGCCGTTGGAGGCCGTCCTGGAAATGGAACATGAAGATTATTTTTCTTCTTTCAATGGTTTACTCAAGTCTGGGAAAATTGGGCAATGCCATGAATAGTAGCAGGGGACGTCATCTTCTCAGCAACCAACCTTAGTGATGGCGACATGAGATGACAGGAAAATGACACACACACCGTGACAGATCTATGAAAACGGTCTATAACAAAACTGTTTGCCCACAGCAACCAATCACAGCACAGCTTTCATTTTACCACAGCCCTATGAGATATGAAAGCCGCACTGTAATTGGCTCATACGGGCAACAGACAATTTTAATTATTTATCCCTACTTGTTGCTCATGGCAACCAATCTCAAAACGGCTCAGAGCGCTGCTCTGTGGTTCGTTGCTATGGGCAACAGGGCCAGTTTTGATAAATGAGGCCTTGAGGAGGTGGAGCATGACACAGTAACAAAAACGCCAGAAAGCGAATTCCTGTCCGCTTCCTGAGGGCCTGCACTCCAATTAACTGAGTTATTGAATATGCCTTAACCAAGATGGCTGCCATTCCAGTGTCTACGGCAAGTTTTGCTGGATTTTCTCTTCAGTGTAAGGGCTTTGCCATTCAGGAATCTGGTAAAGCTGGGTGACAAGTTGTCTTATTATGGACCAAGTTTCCTGCTGCAAAACGCCATATTTCCCGTGCTGGACTGTAGTAAAAGTGAACGACAAGCCTCTGGGAAGGCAGAAGGTGAAATAGCGGCCATATTGGTTGTCACCTAGACTGACCAGAAACTGCAGAATTTTAGTTTTTACCGAGGTGACAATATTTATTTTTTCTACCTGCCTTACGGCTCACATGGCGCTTGTGGCCGCTGACCATTGTAATGACATCACAGCTTTATGACATCAGACTCTGCCGTTCACCTGGATGTTGTCATCCGACCACTTATGGCGACGCCCACTTGCCTTTGTCATTACATTATGAGGTCACAATGGTTAGAACATGTAAAAATTCCAGCCGCTGCCCAACGGCCACCATTCTCATCTTGCTCCTGATCCTAGAAGGGAACGCCGCACTATCGCCATGCCATCCAGAGTAAGGAAGCCCAGCGCCCCCAAAAGGCGACGCCGACCCAGGAGGAGCCACCCTGCCCACAAGCATCAAGAGAAACATAGAAGGGGTAACTGTATAACTCATCACGTGTCTTTTACGGTATAGCCGGCGTATGGCTCATCTCATGTTGTTTAGTCGCAGCTCGCCGACGTCGCCATAGAGGATGATGGACGTGCGGAATGGAAGTGACGTCTCCGCCCAGCTCTTCAGTTCCTGGAGCCGCTCTAGCAAGAATGCTCATGTTTAGTCATGTTAGCGTTGAGATGTTACAGAATAAATCTAAGGAGCAAAATTTGGTGTCATGTGGTGATTTTGGGGTAAAAAACGTCTTCTGGTACTTGTGGCAGATCTAGAGGGGTTACGGGGTACTGGGAGGGGGTCGTCTGATCAACTGGATTTACACGGGCCAGTGTGATATCGGGTTTTTCCTGTGTGCGTTCATCCATATGGAATCGGACGCAACTCGCATGAGGAGATAAGCCGTGCAAATATGGCTGAGGTTACACATGTGGGCACCGTGACCACAGCGCTGCACACTGAGGCCATGTATACGGTGGCCTCACTCTGCGTGGCGTCTATATACGACCGCCTCCCTCTGCATGGCGTCTGTACGTGACCACCTCGCTGCATGTCCTATGTATTCGCATCCCTCAATGCGACAAACGCATCGCATGCCATGTGCTCCCAAGTGCGATGAGTTTCCCGTTGGAAACACTTGGAGATCCTTCCAACGCATCTGAAACAAGCGCCGAAGGATCGCAACTCCAATGAAAAACGCATCGCATCTGCAGGTATATCGCACGTTGACAGGTGATATTTTTGAACGCTAATCATTGTGTAAAAGGGCCCCAGTCTGCAGCGGACGGCTCTGACCGACACGACCAGGACCCACAGTAGTCAACGACTACCGGTTTTTGCGGACACAACACATGACTTTCTATACCCTCCTCTACATTTGGCCTCAGATGACGCAAGAAATGGCGGCTTGACTGTTACAGTGCGTTCCACTGACCAACATGGTGAGGGCGCCGCTATCCGTGCGAATATGTAGAAATGGGGTTGAGCTGTGCCCGTCTGGCACAGTGATCTGTCGCTATAACATGCCGTCATTTACGAGCTCATTGACATTCTTACGAGTTTTACCATCCGAGTTGAGGGCTCCGTCACACGGCCCGATGTCACCTACATATTACGCACTGCAAAAGCACATTGACTCCTATTGGTCCACTTGAACATGCGGGTTTTTTCACCCGTGTAATGTCCTATTTTGGTGCTTCATATGCATCAGTGTGGGCTATGGTGATTAAACATACGCAGCAGATACGCACGCACACGTATGTGCTGTGTACTGCATAATCTACATGCATCGAGCGGACGCCTACGCCCTCGACAGAGTCCTGAAACTGACACACTTGTACCCATTCCCGACGGAAATCTCGCGGTTTGGCCGCAGCAAAAAAACGCGAGATTTCCGCCGGGGGGACCGCTGCTTCAAAAAGCACGTGGCAGTTTTGAAGCGGCCCAGCCGCTCGCTTTTCCGCTGCGGCCGGCATTCCATAGAGGAGAGCGCCGCCGCAGCGGGAAAAAAAAATGAACATGCTGCGGTCGGCAAATCCGCGGCGCAGTGGCGCCTTCTGCCGGCTTAGCCGCAGCGGATTTACCGTCCCATGTGGATGAGAATTCTGAAAAATCTCGTCCACATGGCTGACTAATCCCGGGATTAGCAACCGCATGCGGATTTGCCTCAAGGAAATTCTGCATGGAATTTCCGTGGCAAATCCGCCCCGTGTGAACCCATAGTAGCGCCTATTCACATTGGGTCTCTTATTTATTTCTTCTTGGACTAAGGGTCAGTGTTAAAAAAAAACAAACCTTCCGTATAACATTGGTTCATGCAACCCTACCAAACCAGAGAATGAAGGCGTTGCAGCGCCGTTACCCTGCCGCTTGTGCAGCGAAGGCAGTTCAGCCTCCTTTACGTCAATGGAGCCGGGAGCCCCGCTGCAGAAGAGCCTAGAATGGGGGTTTTAAAGCATCGCACTGTGCCCCTTCATTCTAGGGAGCAGCGGGGTCCCAGAGGTTGGGCTGATGGTATATATCGTAGCGTTGCGCCGTACCCTTAGAACATCCGGACCCCTCTGATCAGCGGGGACCACAGCTTGCCAATCCCAATAGAGACCTTTCGCCGCAGGCCTCCAGTACATTCCTGCAGTGGTAGAACATGCCTTTCCGGCTCTAGGAAAGCTGAGTGACCCTTCCCTTCATGGAAGCCTTATTGACGAAGAGCCATCAGGGTAGAATCTTTGGCCTACTTCTCAGACGTTGCATACTTTCCTCCTTCTCTGATCCCGATGAACCAGCAAACCTGTCTGACTTTCCCCCCCCCCCCCCCCTATTTCCGCCTGCGTTGAAAGTGCGCGCCAGGTGCGTCTCAAGGACATCCCGCCAGCCGTCACTTGGCAGAGTGCAGTATTGATTAAGCCATTCCTTGAGACGGCGAATGCAGATGACGGCACTTGTTACCCATCATGCTTCTGTGTAGATTGCAAATGTCTTCACGCCGCGTCTAAATATACGCAGGCAGCATTTATTATTCTTAACACCTTTCTTGTAGATTTTTTTTTTTTTCTTTCCAGTCTATTGAAAAACAACTTGGTGCATGGCAGCAGGGGGCACAAGCGACGGGACGCACTTCCTGTACCCTAATAGGAGGTCAGCGCAACCCCTTTAAGGTTCCATCTATTATACGCCTCATAAAACTATGTTGAATAGTCTTGGCACTGCCAGGCATAGTTGTCAGAGCCACGCAATTCAAAAGCTAGGCTTAGACCAGTCATTGTAATACTCCGAATGTCATCTGTAGACCTAAGCTTGCTATCGCAGGTCACTCGGACATGTTTTTACGCACCCTGAAGGACAAATGCTTTACCCCTGCCTTTTCTGCAGCCGCTCCGGCCTGTCGGTCTTCTCTGTAGTTCTGGCATTCTGTTCATAAGCCAAGGAGTAGAATCTCCTACCTCACCCCCCCCCCCCCCATACATTAGTAACTTCTTGTCCATTGCTCGCAAATGTCACCCCATCTGGAAATTTCAATCACGTCTGATCAATACCTGAAATGTGTCGGGTTTAATATCTAATTAGATTGTATAAATGTTGAAGTGCTGACATTTATTTAGGAACTGCATTAGACCTTCCATAGTGCCGCCGCGGGCGCAGGCTGAACTTTACATATTTAATAGCACATAGATATTTCTCTGGTTTCCTGTATATAAAATCAATTTGTAGGTGACCAATCTGTACAGCTTATAGAAAGGTTACAGTAATTCATCGGCAGCGGGGTCAGAGGTCAGCACCAGCTTTTAATGGGCAACACCAATCACTGCTCATAAGATCACAGACGCCATAACCATTCCTCCGCTATATGATAAATGTAAAAAAAAACAAAAAAACTAAACCTTGAGATACTGAATTTCCCTTCCATCATGTCGCAGGAGAGAGAAAAATTTCACATTCTCTTTACTTTGAGAAAAACTTATCAATTTTAAACCGTTGACCTTTATTATAGTAGTTATATTCTTGTACATAGAGGACAGTAGTATTGTAGTTGTCACTTACCCCTCCCAATATATAAACTGCCCCCTATGTACAAGAATATAACTACTACAATACTGCCCCCTATGTACAAGAATATAACTACTACAATACTGCCCCTATGTACAAGAATATAACTACTACAATACTGCCCCTATGTACAAGAATATAACTACTATAATACTGCCCCCTATGTACAAGAATATAACTACTATAATACTGCCCCCTATGTACAACAATATAACTACCATAATACTGCGCCCTATGTACAGGAATATAACTACTATAATACTGCCCCTATGTACAAGAATATAACTACTGTAATACTGCCCCCTATGTACAAGAATATAACTACTATAATACTGCCGCCTATGTACAAGAATATAACTACTACAATACTGCCCCTATGTACAAGAATAGAACTACTACAATACTGCCCCTATGTACAAGAATAGAACTACTATAATACTGCCCCCTATGTACAAGAATAGAACTACTATAATACTGCCCCCTATGTACAAGAATATAACTACTATAATACTGCTCCCTATGTACAAGAATATAACTACTATAATACTGCCCTCCTATGTACAAGGATATAACTACTATAATACTGCCACCTATGTACAAGAGTATAACTACTATAATACTGCGCCCCTATGTACAAGAATATAACTACTATAATACTGCGCCCCTATGTACAAGAATATAACTACTATAATACGGCCCCCTATGTACAAGAATATAACTACTATAATACTGCCTCCTATGTACAAGAATATAACTACTATAATACTGCCCCCTATGTACAAGAATATAACTACTATAATACTGCCCCCTATGTACAAGAATATAACTACTATAATACTGCCCCCTATGTACAAGAATATAACTACTATAATACTGCCTCCTATGTATAGGAATACAACTGCTATAAGGCCTTCTCCTGTAGACTGATTTTTAAAGGGTCAGTAGATTTAATGGTGGAGATATAAGCTCCTTGTGTTCAGATGAGATGACTTCCTGCAGTGTAATATGCCGGAGAGCCGGTTTGGTTCTGTCACACTTCAGCCCATTGATGTTGGTGGATTCCTCGCACTCTGCAAGAAAAGATTTCCCTTATATCTGCAGCAGTCATGGTTATGAAGCCAATTAAATCTGGAAGAACGTATATGTGCATATGAGTAGGAAAAGGTCAGTGCATTAATGCAATCATCAAGCAGGACCCCCTGACAGGCACAAAGGAGCCTCAAAATGCCTTAATTATTTACAATATCCACTGAAGTAGGACAAGAACACAATATCCTCACTGTTTCTAAGGTCAATTCCTGTGAGAGGTGGCTGGAAGACTAGAGCGCTGCGTAGAGGACTTAATCCTCCAACTGTATCCATCAATACTATTATTTCATGATGGCATGTCAGAGCACCGCTTCATGTGCACATTCTTGTACATAGGGGGCAGTATTATAGTAGTTATATTCTTGTACATAGGGGGCAGTATTATAGTAGTTATATTCTTGTACATAGGGGCAGTATTATAGTAGTTATATTCTTGTACATGGGGGTCCGTATTATAGTAGTTATATTCTTGTACATGGGGGGCAGTATTATAGTAGTTATATTCTTGTACATGGGGGGCAGTATTATAGTAGTTATATTCTTGTACATAGGAGCAGTATTATAGTAGTTATATTCTTGTACATAGGGAGCAGTATTATAGTAGTTACATTCTTGTACCTAGGAGGCAGTATTATAGTAGTTATATTCTTGTACATGGGGAGCAGTATTATAGTAGTTATATTCTTGTACATGGGGAGCAGTATTATAGTAGTTATATTCTTGTACATGGGGGCAGTATTATAGTAGTTATATTTA